>NW_005371106.1:598162-706396 GCF_000412655.1 Myotis brandtii | reverse complement strand
GGGGGGGGGGGGGGGGGGGGGGGGGTGTGTGGTAAAAGCTTTACTAGAGCAGAAAAATGAGATGAAAGTAAGTAGACACAGAGAATATAGACAGCTTGATGAGAATTTTTGCAACAAAGAAGAGCAGAGAAATGAAGTGATAGCTAGAGGGGAATTTTGGGTCGAGAAAATATGTTTTTTTAAGACAGAAAATATCACAAAATATTTTAGTGTTGACAAGAAAGAATAAGTAGTCAAGGGAAATTGATGGTTCAAGAAAAGGGGAGAACTGAAGAAGCAAAGCATTTGAGAAAGATGAGAGGAGATGGGATGTGCAGCACAAGAAGACATGACACTAAAGAGAACGGTTCAGTCTTCCTTGTAACTGGAGAAAAGGCAGGCATACAGGCACAGGCACTGGAGGTGGGTAGAGCAGTGCTGTGAGAGAATGGGAAGTAGTTTAGTTAGGCTGGGGCCTAGAGGACAGTTGTCAAATGAATAAACGATGCCTTCAGTTAATTAATTCTAGAGGAGTTGTGTAACACTGATCCTATAGGATCATAACTTGGATTTGAAAGAACTGCTTAGAGGAATTTCCCAGTGTGCTCCATTCCAAAGCAGCAGACATGCAATAGACTCCCAACACGCCCACTCCCAACTGCACAGATTCCCAAGATGTCCACTTTAAATAATAACAATAATACACAACACATGCCATGTGTCAGGCATTATTCTAAGCATCTTGCATATATTAGCCCATCTAATCCTCTCAACAAATCTAGGAGGGAAATACTGTTATTATTCTCATTTTGCAAATGAGAAACTGAGACTCGCCTAAGGGCACACAGAGCAGATGGCAGAACTGGGGTTTCGCCCTGGGGATTCTGAAGCAAGAACCCATATTATCAATCATTTGCTACAGAGCCTCTCTGATCAACGGCCATTTCCAACTGTAAATTCTGTTAAATTTCATTTTAAAAGTCATGCTCCCACCCTCCCCGGTTTAGCTCAGTAGATAAAGTGTCAGCCTGCAGGACCAAAGGGTCCCGGATTAAATTCCAGTCAAGGGCACGTACTTCATCCTTCGGTTGCAGGTTCCTCCTGGGCCTAGGTAGGGGCTCGTGCAGGAGACAACCAATCGATGTGTTTCTCTCACATCAATATTTCTCTCTGTCTTTCCCTCTCTCTTCCACTCTCTCTAAAAATCAATGGAAACATATCCTCGGATGAGGATTTAAAAAATAAATAAATTAAATAAATAAATAAATAAATAAATAAATAAATAAATAAATAAAAGTCATGCTCCTTAGCAGTCATTCCTTTACTACATGACAAGGTTTGTGCTGAAAGTGTGGCTGGGAGATGGGCAAGTGTGGGGTGACCTGGGAGAGTAAACCTGGAAGTGTGGCAATCTGGCTCCATAGGTCTGGTAAGGAAGTGCTGATTGGGCCAGCCTATGGCTCTTACCTCCTAGGCCTTACAGCATCTCCTTGTGTCTCCTTAACAATTACACTGACTGCAGTGCATTGCATAACCCAGAACAGGGGCTCACCTTCCAAACTCCACCACAGACAATTGTTAAGGCATCCAACCAGCCATTGGATGTGGTAGGCAAGCTGAGTGCAGCCTAAACAGCTGGTACTAATTCAGTGTCCTATGTGTTCCTTTATGCTTCCCAGCATTCCATACAGTTAAGGGGAGGCCACATTCTGAGTTCTAGACAATGGCCTGGGAGTAGAAGTGACAGTGACATATGTCAATCCCAACCTAAGGCAAGTAGGAGTCATCCTGCCTTCTCCGTTTCTCCCTTTTCCTACCTCAGCACCCACAGAAATCCCTTGTTTCAGATGATGTAGCTATAGGATAGAGGGGGAGCCACCCAACCCACATCAGATTTTATGTGAATAAGAAATACATTTTATGGTGTGAGCTACTAAGTGTGGGAGGCAGTTATTACTGATTGCCTTGACTAATACAGTGAACAAATGACTGTCAGTCGCCAACATTGTTTCTAGGGAGCCAAGTTGCTGCCTCTACAGAGCAGGTGATGAGGAGAATACAGGCCAGGCCCCAGAAAACCCAGTCAGGCAGCCGGAGAGGCAGAAAGAAGAAAGGGGCTTTGGTTAAAGGCTATATTGTTGAAAGGAAGAGAACTTATCCCAAGGCAATTTAAGTAAAAATTGGAAATTATGTTAAAGGCAATATTTCTCAGGACCATCTAAAGACAAAATGAAGTGTATCTGGGCTGGACGGGGACAAACTGAAATTCGAAAATCAGAGAAGCCACCATGTTCTTAAGAATCATGTGGTCCTCCCCACTCTTCTTTTCTCTGGTTCTCTTTCTCTCCGTCTGGCTCCATCTGCTTCACACGAACCCCCTACCAGTCCTGACTGGAGCTGGTCTTTCTTCGGTGTCTGCCATGATGCACTGGCTCAGTCTTTGTGTTTCACTCCCAGATTCCTGTGCAAGAGAATCACAGTGATTTATCCAACCTGCCTGCGGTTCCCCCTGAATTTAAGTGGCTAGATCCGCACCCGGTTCAATTAGTCCTGGCCAGAAGCAGGGGTCTTGTGACCTCAGAGGTGGCTGTGGGTGGGCAAACTTCAAAATAGGGATTGGACAGAGACCTTGAAAGGCATTGACCACAGAAGAGAATTTCTATGGGGCCTTAAGACAGTATTGTTAAAATATTTAAGAGATTAAGGGAGACCTTGTGGATTATAGAAAAAAAAAACACAAAGTACAAATAGAAAGAAAAAGAACGTCAGGCCAGAGGAGAAATGAATGCAGAAGTGAGCCCCAGGATGATGTTAAGAGCTGGATTCAAAAGGCAAGCCCTTGGTCGATGGTGCTGATCTATCACAGACACTAAAGCAACATTGAAATATATTAGAAATATGGGACCAGTTAATTCAGGCTTCCACACATGGCACCCCACATAACCAGGGAAATGTAAATTGGTTCCGCTGCTGCAGATCTGGGCAGTGTCCCAGAATGAAGTTTAAAAATTCAGATTCTTCTCCAGGGCATACAGGTCTCCGTTGAGCATTTTTTGTAAGTTGCATAGAACAGTTGCACCCCCAAACCAGCCCACTGACAGTTGCCTGAGATCAACCCTCAGACTCAGCAACATTTGAAAACTGCATCATGCGTGACATAAAACTATTTAGCCAAAACAGATGGTTTATTATGATACACATTTCAAATCCTTGAGTGTGTCTCCCCAGGAAGGCACATCTGCCTCAGGAACTCACAAATGAGAGCTGAAAACAGGACTCTAGAAAAGTGTCTTTGTAGAATTTTCACAAATTTGACAGTTTCTACCAGTGGAAATGATTTAGTAAGTGAATTTGTTTTAGGATAAAATATATCTTACCGAAAAATCAGTTTCTCACCCAGCTGGTGTTGCTCAGTGGTTGAGTGTCGACCTATGAACCAGGAGGTCATGGTGCGATCCCTGGGTCCCTGGTCAGGGCACACGCCCAGGTTTCAGCTCTCATCCCCAGGAGAGAGTGCAGGAGGCAGCCCATCAATGATTCTCAGCATTGATGTTTCTATCTATCTCTCTCTCTCCCTTTCCCTTCCTCTCTGAAATCAATAAAAATAAAATTAAAAATCAGTTTCTCCTCACCTTTGTTAAATGATCAGAGAATATCGATTTGAAAGGGTGTCAAATATGAGCCTGTCTGGGTAGAGATCTTGGTCCAGATATGGCTGGGGCTGTGCAAAAGCAGGAAATACATCCTCTGTAATTATGCAGATGGTGATGGGAAACCAAACTCACCCAGGAGAACGATAAGAAAACATGCTAGATTGTAATTACTAGACTGGGTCATATAGAATGCCAACCCCCAGTTTGCCCAGAAGACCCCTGAGAGGAGAAGTGGACATGGTTATTGAGAGATGCTTTTGCACAGTTAATTTAACATAGTAGTCATATTTAATTTAGGCTTAAAGACAATTTTTATAAAGAGAGACTTTATCTCTTTTTATCCTCAGATTCTCCCATGGTAAACACAGGCCCCAAAACTTCTCCACACTATATGAATAAATTAACTTCCACAGACATTTGAAACATGTTTCTTATCAATATAGTAAATTTAAGTTTTCCACTCTTTTCTCTTTCTGGAATCTTCTATATACCCTAACTAGGGTTATCTCAATGCAGTAAATACCAGCTTTAATTCAACTTGCTGAGTATTAGTTTGGTTAAATTTATTTATTTATGGAGAATCTAATATATGCAAGAAAGTGTGTTCAGTATTAAGAGACGGCAATGTTGAACAAGATTTTAGCTAGAGAATATCACCTCTCCAGCATGCCCGGGAGAAGGACCAAGAGGAACCAGGACTTAAAACTAGATGAATGCACACAGTGGGAGAGACCACCTGTAGGTTCTGGAATAAAGCCCAGTGCAGCAACAAGAAAATGGTACCCGAAGGAAGGCACTGGACAGCAGATGCTGACCAGGTCAGCCCTGGGCTCAGGAAGAGCCGTGGAATAACAAGTGTCCAGCAAGACAGAGGGAAAGAAGCACAAAGCAATCCCAGCGCAAGTGAAGGTCATACACTGGGAAAGTTGGGAGCAGAGGCTGGGAATTTGGGGCCTGGCCCTCAGCACAGAGGCCTACTGATACCATAGGCAGGGATGCTCTGGGCTGTAGGCCTGCACGAGCTAGCCAGAGGGTAGAGTGTGTCCAAAAAGGCCCAGGAAGCCTGGGACAGAACCTTGGAGAATGCTGTGCTATAGGAGGTGTAGGAACAAAGGAGTCATAAAGAAGAGACAATAAAGAAGACCTCAGGATATGCAGTCACAGAGAGAGATTATGGAGGAGCTATTGGACACCAAAAAGGTCTGGAAGATCAGACAGAGAAAGAACCAGTGGGTACCCATTAGGAAGTTGTCAGAGACCTAGAGAGCCCAAGTGAGGGTTGGCTGAAACAGTCACCTAAGCAGTCCTCTCCTCCTCTGCTTGACAATGCTGGCAGGTTAGCACCCAGGGCATCTTCATAGCAAATTCCAGGCTCATTAAATGAATCACATTTTTCCCTGACATTCAGGTTACGGGACTCCCAAATGGCATGAATGTAAGTCACTTTTAATTTCAACAGAAACTGGAGATTGTTTCCAAACAGAATGAGATTTTTTTTCTAACCTTGCTATTGAAGGAGCTCAAAGTCCCTTACTGAATTTAATTCTTTTCTTTGATCCATTATTTTATGACAAGGAGATGTCTAAATTTCCACTTGGATCCACTACAGGAATAAACTTACAAAACAGCCACAAATCAGTGGGGGGCAATCAGAGGCGGGGTGGTGGGCCGACCCATGTGGAGTGCAAGTGGCACAGCTGGGATGTTAGTCAGTCTCAGCTGATGGACCCTGGGGACATGGTTCAAGGACAGCCTGTGGGCAAACAGTGGGGAACAGAGAGCACAGCCAAGTCCCAGGATACACCCACATGATGGAGAGGGAACACACCCCTCCCTAGGTTTTTTGGTGTGGGATTCTATGATTTTTTTTTAAAGAGCCAGTCCTTTTAAAATCACACCTCTTGCCATACCTGTACTTTCTTAAAGTTGGAGTTAGAAGTTCTGACTTTAAAACCTGGCCCCATTACTTTCTAGCTATGTGATTTTAGGCAAATCTATTCATCTTTTCTGCAAGCCTCAGTTTCCTCAGCTATAAACAGGGATAAATAAATCCTATCCTGCAGGTAGGGCTTACAGCTCCTCCATATAAAATATCTGGCCAAAGCAGTTGCTCAGTAAATACAAGTAGTACCATTATTATCAACACGAAGATCTTCATCCCTCCAGCCTTTGTAAATACAACATTTCAATAAAGGAAAGCACTACAGGCCGGTAGAAATGGAGGATTTCATGCTCCTCTATCTGATGTATTTTCTGCAAAAGAGCAGTGAAGGGAGTGGAGAAAGAAGCTGGGTTGAGCTCACTGCATCAGTTACAGAAAATACCAAGGAAAGGTTATAGCCCAGGGGCCCACCATTTTCAGTTCCCTAAATGCCCAATCTAAGTGCCCATCATTGGATACATCCTCTCTAGGGATTGGGAGGGGTGGGGAGGAAGAAGAAAGAATAAAAGCCTTAAACTACTAAACCATTAAGGGAAACTGGAGTGAAAGATGAATCTCACATAAACTAAAAAAAGTTGAAATTAAAAAAGCAGCTGGAATATGAAATTCAGCCAACAGAAAAGAGAGTGAAATCTCCAGATGCCTTTTAGAGTTGAACATGTCCAGTCACTAAGACATGAATTATGTTGTACGTGTTCCGCCTTTCTAGGTAAAGTATGAGCTTCGGGGGCATGACTTGCTGAATAAGTGAGAGAAAATTACGGTTTTGGAAAGCTGATCTTGCATCCAGTCTGTTGACATCTGCTCCAAGATGGTATATACCACCCTCTGAGAACCATGGGTATTTTTCACTATAAATGCCTGAGTGGATGTGCTGCCTCCTGGCTTCGAGGGCAAGAGAGTCCGTTTAAATTACCCAGGGCTTGCTAGAGCCAAGGTGGAGAACAGCAGTCAGCTGAATTAAAAAAGTCTAGTTTGGAATTTATAATCCCTTTAGCCTGAAGGGATGTTAACTAAAATGGTCCTGAGCAAAACTGGTGGATGCCTTTGCCAGTGGGGGATGAATCTTAGAAGAAAACCAGGGTAAGAGGAAGAGAAAGTGATAAGGAGAATACAGATGACATTAGTCAAGTGATTTGGGTGCAGGTGAAAAAGAGCCTGTTGGGTCTGGATTAAACTCAGAAAAGGATGAGAGTTACTGGGGGACGCTGAACACAGCCCAAGGAATAGCCACTCCAGAGACAGATACCTCAGGTGTTGGTGCACCTTTCAGTTGACTGGGATTCAAATCTCAGTGCCCAGTGTCTGTGTATTTCAGTTCTGACCGACCAAGGTCAGGGCAAGTGTTGATTTGGCTTGGGAGTGGGGTAGGGAGCAGGTACATTGAGAAGCCTGGGTGAGCAGGAGGGACCTTCCCTGAGGTTAAGCAGCTCCCAGAGAACAGAGGTCAAACCACTCCCCAGTGATTGTCCACCACATATAAAAATGGAGAAAGGGATGGGTCAGAGAAAGAAGAATCCTCCATTGACAAAGTGTCTCCAAAACGATGGTACCTGTGTCATGAGCTTTATATGTAAATGGCATTTAAGAGACCCAAATGTCATCAACACAGGACTGCATCAACAGGAGGTGATATATACATATAATGGAACATTGTTCAGCCTTAAAAAGGAAGGAAATTCTGACACCTGTTACAACATGAATGAACCTTGCAACCATTATACTAAATGAAAGAAGCCAGACATAAAAGGACAAACACTGTCTGGTTTCACTTCTATGAGGTACCTAGAGCAGTCAAATTCACAAAGAGAGAGTAAAATGGCACTGACCAGGGGCTAAAGAGAGGGAAGCATGAGGAGTTAGTGTTTAATGGGTATAGAATTTTCATTTGGAAAGTTAAAAAGTTCTGGACATGGATGGTGCTGATGGTTTCAATATGAATGTACATAATGACATTGAACTGTACACCTACAACTGTTTAAAATGGTAACTTTTATGTATATTTTGCCACAGTAAAAAAAAAAAAGAGAGAAGAAAAACAGCACGTATATTATGTCGAAGGAAGGTGTCCAACACAGAGAAAACAAATGTCCATTTGTATATCCGAAGTATTTCCTAAGAGCCTTTTCTGTGAAGAGCGGGCAAATGTTCTTTCAGGTCTACAGAAACCTGTTGTTGCGTGCTGTGTTTAAACCAGGCACTGGCTATTTGGGGTTTGCATATACCATGAATTTCCTTGTTTTGTGCTTTCTTTGGTCCCCCAACGAGTCCAGATGACACCCCACAAGACAGCACCAATACTTGAGTGTTTGTGACACAGAAATCCCCAAAGCTACAAAACTAAGTAAAACCTTTCCCCCTTTCCTTCTCCCCATCACAGTCCTGAAGGATTCAGAAGCCATAGAGCATTGAGGATGGGGAAGGACAGGTTTCTAAAGAGGGGCCAGGCCTGATCCAGAAGATGGGCAAGGCTTCAAATTGTATGAGAAGGGAAAGACAGCACCAATACTTGAGTGTTTGTGACACAGAAAGCCCCAAAGCTACATAACTACATAAAACCTTTCCCCCTTTCCTTCTTCTCCCCATCACAGTCCTGAAGAATTCAGAAGCCATAGAGCATTGAGGATGGGGCAGGACAGGTTTCTAAAGATGGGTCAGGCCTGATCCAGAAGGCAGGCAAGGCTTCAAATTGTATGAGAAAGGGGGTTTTGCTGTAAGGCTGGACTGGACTTCTTGAGATAAGACTGTTTAAATGCCAGAAGTGACAAGAATAGCTGTAAAATTTGCCTGGATCATTATTGAGGAGTGGGGACGGGAGTGTCAGCAGACCAGACTTGAAAGGAAAAGTTGGCAAAAAATAAAGTTGCTTCCTACTTGCATCCTACTCAATAGCTGACTTTAGTTCACATTCAATATTTACAACAATTCTAAAGAGATACCTGTTGCATATGAGGAAAACAAGGGTTCAAAGAAGCAAAATAATTTACCTAACAACTTAAAGGGCTGTTTCTAAAACCTATATATTTCTCATTATGTTATGCCAACTATATTAAGATCCTCATGTATAAAAATATTCCTAAGAAGCCAGTAGATGCGTCTGCAATGGACAAGAAAGCCATGATACTTCCTTTGGGCCTGGGAAGGAAGCCTGGCAGTCTCTGTGGGCAACATAGTGCTTGCTGCAAAGGAGATCAGTTTGGCCTCCAAAATGAGGTTTCCTGGAATGCCGGGTCTGAGGGGCTATCAGTATTCAGCAAGGTTGCAATTGTACTAAAGTGTTGAAGTGTTTATGAAGTCTGTCTTTAGATTGTCCTCATTTTGTGGGCAACCTGAATAATGGTTGGTGCTTTGCAAGCTTGCATGACTGAGTGATGGATGGCCTGGGCAACTGGAGGTCTGCTCCATCCATTCATTAACTCCGAACTACATATTTTTCAGGATCACTGCTGAACTTAGGTATTTTAAGTAGATGACAGATTCCCCTTGTTCTCCACACTGCCATATTTATAGTCCCGCCTCCCAAATCTTCACTTTTCCCTCTTTTGATGTCAATGATAGCTCCATCCTCCCCACATAACTACCATGGAAGAGAAGGGGGCAAATGAGGCCATAACGGCTTTTTTTTTTTTGCTTTCTACTGCATTCTCTGCCTGTTCAATGAGGTATAATCCCATCCACCAATTCCCTTGTTAAATTTAGATTTCTTAAAGCCTAAGGTTCCAAAGAGCCTGTAGGTGTTCCTTCCCATCTATCCTTAGTAACTCAGTTCAGTTCTATTTCCTTCCTCTAAATAGCTAATAAAAGATCCAAGAAGCAAGAAGTTTTCTAAAGACAAGCTCCTCCACTTATGTCAGCTATACTTAGCTCTCAGCACTTTGCCTAGGTCAGCATCAGGAGCTCACGTGTCTTCCAGTCTTGCTACAATTGAGGCCAGTAGTTCTTGATCTGGACTGCACACTAGAATCACCTGGGAAATGCTAAGACATGCTGGATATCACCCCAAAGTCATTGAAAACGAATCTCTGGAAACAGTACTCGTGCATTAGTATAGTGTAAGCCTCTCCAGTGCTTCTAATATACGTCAAGGACATGGTTGCTCAACGTGCACTTAGAGACGGGTGGGTGCTGGTCAGTGAACTTGTTTCCTATTTGAGACAAGATAGGAAGATTATGCCAGCATTGAGTGTGTCATTACACCCTTTGGTTCAGCTGACATTTTCTTTGTAGCAAGACAACCTCAATGAAAGAAGCAGTTCATTGGTTTATCCTCTGGTGAAAGCGCCCCACGTTGTCACCCATCTGTAATAAAGAATTGGGAGGCTGGTTTCTTTGACTAGGGACTACCTTAGGCCTTTTCAGCATCTCCAAACATCCTTGGAAAATTTTTTTCTTTTCTGTAGCATCTTTGAGTCAGGGCATTTAATCTAAACATTTATTGTTATAGTTCTGTGTACTATGTACCAGGTAGATTGTCAATGTCCATGGAACTGTCTGTCTAGCATCATTTTCTGAGGTTTGAAATTCTGCCAGTGAATATTGTTGCCAGATGGTGACAATGTGCAGATTTCCAAAACACCGAGTGTCTGAAGGCACTGTGAGTGAAAGGCTCTAAGAACCTAGGAATTCCATTTTGATGGCTTAGGTGGGTCTGTCCTCCCCTTTCCTCTCCCAATTTCTCTTATTCTCTTCCCTCTTTTCTCTTATACTCATGGATGGTTTAAGAATAGACAGCAAAGTCAATGATCAGTATAGAAAAACACCCCCAAACTTGAGGCATTTTTCTAAAAGATGTTCTTTCCTTGGGATCCTGAAAGCTTTGCTGTGATGAAAGGGGTGTGCTTCAAATGTTCTAGGTGAGGCTGAAAACATTCCTGGAGCATGTTAAACCTAACGAACCACCAATTTAAGTTTTTTGTTGTTGTGTTGTTGTTTTTTAAAAAAAAGAGTAAAGTACTACAGGATTTGGAGTCAATGTAAGCATTTTGTAGAGAAAGGAGAGAGTGCAAATATAGACATTTAGGAGGCCCCTAGAAGGCAGCATGAGAAAAGGACCTCTGCATTTGGAACAAAACCTGATTTTATGTTCTGAATCTCTCTATTATTATATTCATTAGATAGTGTTTATTAATGTTTCCACATTTGCAAAAGGTGACAGCATTTGCCACCAGAGTTTAAGTTTAAATGTGATAATATATACAAAAGCACTTAGCACAGCATTTGACACCAGGTTATTCTCTGTTCATTCACTCATTCATTCATTCATTCAACAAATATTTACTGTTGGACACAGGGCAAGGCACGAAGCAGTGTGCCCTCATGGAGTTAGAGTGACATGGGGAGACAGAGAAGACTCATAGACATAAATGTCTAAATAAGTATATAATTACAAATGGAAACAAGTAGCATGAGCAAACATAGCTTAGATACCTTTACCTAGATTAGGGGATTTAGGAACGCTTTCCTAGAGATGTAATGTTTAAGCCAAGCTCTGAAGAAATTAACGTGGTGTGAGGTGAGGAAGGGGATATGGCTATAGAGCAAAGGATAAGATAAAAATAAGATTCCCTTGCATGAGGCAATCTTTTAGTTATGATAGTCACTCAATTTAAATTAGTTTAAATCAAAAAGAAATATATTGACTCACATAAATAGCAAGTTCAAGATCCGGCACTGGCTTCCTGCACCAGCTCAAGCAAATGTCACCAGTCATCTCTCTCTTCATCTCTTGAACTCACTTTTCCTCTGCATTAGCGTTATCCTCAGTATGTTTTCTTCACACAGCAGAAAAGACCAACTCTAAAGGCAGATCTAAGAGCTCTTGGTTCAGAAGATGAGAGGTCCTTCTTCTTTTAGGATACATATTAATTGCCAAAGTAGGGCTCTCAATGACCCACACTTTGGATGTAATGCCCAACTCTGAACCAATGACTGATATACTCTGGGCCAGGTTGGATCACATGCTCCTCCTGTGCAGGGAAGATGGAGCTAAGTGACGATGACCCACCAGATTGGGAAGAGGCATTTCGGAAAGTAAAGAGGGGGTGAGAGTGTAACAGATATCCAGTGCGGGCAGGTTTATGGATTTTAAACAATGAGATGAAAGGATCAGATCTATACTTTGACACAAATCACCCTAACTCAGCGGTTCTCAACCTGTGGGTCGCCACCCCTTTAGGGGGCGAACGACCCTTTCACAGGGGTCGCCTAAGACCATCGGAAAACACATATATA
The DNA here is from genome assembly GCF_000412655.1 of Myotis brandtii. Taxonomy (NCBI): domain Eukaryota; kingdom Metazoa; phylum Chordata; class Mammalia; order Chiroptera; family Vespertilionidae; genus Myotis; species Myotis brandtii. Next base: position 694,591 of record NW_005371106.1, on the reverse strand, counting down.
ATTACATATTGTTTTTGTGATTAATCACTATGCTTTAATTATGTTCAATTTGTAACAATGGAAATACATCCTGCATATCAGATATTTACATTATGATTCATAACAGTAGCAACATTACAGTTATGAAGTAGCAACGAAAATAATTTTATGGTTGGGGGTCACCACAACATGAGGAACTGTATTAAAGGGTCGCAGCATTAGGAAGGTTAAGAACCACTGCCCTAACTGGAGGTGGGAAATAAATTGGAGGGGACATAGTAGATCTGGGAGACTAGTTAGATTCTTTCAGACTGGAGATGTTGATAACTTGAACTAATGTTGGAAAAACATAGCTATAAATAAGGCAATAGGATAAAAATATTTAGAGGGTAAAATCCATGCTCATTGAAGAATAATTGGGAGGGAAAGTAGGAGGAAAAAGAGAACCAGCTTATGAGGAAGACCATGACTGTGACCTTGAGTATGTTACCCTTGGGAATGATGAATAGGAAGTAGGATACATATGCATAGTGTTCATAGAAACTATACAGTATGAAGATGTAATTTTTGAAGATATTAATCAATTGCTGCTATTGAAAGCCATGAGTATAGATAAGAGTGATTAGAGTGATCAGAGGCCTATGACTGAGCCTAGAGGAAATGCAGTGCAATAAATAAATGTTTACATGGTTTGGGCCACAGTCAGACTGATCCTCTCATTTACTCAGATTCCCATTTTCCTCTTCTTAGTTGCACATCTTCCTTGTGTTCTATCAACTCACCCACAGCATGCTTCCTAATTTGACCCATTTAATGGAATTGTTTTTCACAGATTATTTTAAATTGCTACATGAACAACAAATTACAAAGATTGACTATACATATATAGAGGTTATTGTTGTAATCAAACAAAGCCCGCAACAGAGTTAATCAGGAGCAAATTTTAATGCTGTGCAGAATTTTTATTATGTGCTTACAAATTAGTCTCAAATGGTAAGTAGTTCACAAAAATGACTGTAATCAGTATTACTGCTACAGACAAACCAAATAAAATTTTTAGTTTTTCTATTTTCGCTTGATTATTTTTCCAGTATTTGTCATCTTTTTTACTGTTGACCTTTTTTCCTATGTATTATTCTAGCTCACATGTATATCCACACACATATACATACCTTACATATTCATCAATGACTAGAATTACCTTGTTCCTGGCACTCTCTTATTACAGTATAATAGGTTAGGCTGTGTTGAGGTAAGATAACAACCTGAAATCTTACTGGTATACAAACGAAGTCTGTTCATAGGTAGATAGATCTACTGAGTTGCTCAACTCCTTGGGACCCAGGCCAGTGAAGTAATGTTTATTCTGGATCAGTACTGGTCATTATGACAGATGGGACACAGAGAAAATGGATTGCCACATGCTAGCCTCTAGAATTTCTTCTCAGAAATGACACCAACCACTACTACTCATTTCAGCACCCAATAAAAGTTGCACAATTAGGCAGAAGGGCAGGAAGGATAATGATTTCCAAAGGAAAGCAGGAGCTACTTTGAAAAATTGTACATGATATTGTTGGCCTCTTCTGTAACTATTCCTTTGAGCCCCAGCTCTGAGAGCATTTTATTCTTTCACTTGCTGTCACCTCAGCAGTCCTCTCCAGAATCCTCATACAGGATGGGTTCTAAAGCAACAACAGCCTGCTCTCTAACTCTGCTGGGTGTCCTGGCTGCCAGGTGGTTTGCTCAAGAAATTCTGGGGTATAAAGATATGGGTTGACCATCCCGTAGTCACCATGACGTGGAGATGGAGTTGGTGGTAGTGATGGCAGTGGTAAATCAGAGGGAAGAATATAGAGCAGTGAAAACATAGATAAGGAGAGAGAATACAGTGAGAGAGAGGTCATGGTTAACGTTTGGTGTCAGTGCCAAGTGACAACAGATAGACTATCCCTTTGAATAGGCTAAAATAACCAAAATGTTTATTATTAGAGCATTTCTAGGAACAAGATAAATGTAGGGACAAACACAATATTTCCTGTATTTCATATATTCTAGCAAGTATTAGAGGTAGTATTCAAGCCCGCATTAGTCTATACTGCCTAATCATGAGTCCCTATCATTATCTCCTATCCCCCTACTCAAGCTCCTCACCCATTGCTGTCTGTTGGATTCCATACCCCACCTGGAAGACTCATTTTATTTGCACTGCACCCCTTTCACCTATACCTGCCTTCCCCAGGAGGAAAATCCATTTCTTCAGGTCTTGACCCTACCAGAATATTGTGATGGTCTATAGATAATTATCTCATGGGATAAAGCATCTTTCCCAAAACAAGGTGTGTTGGGTATGGAGAAGGGCGTGGTTCACATCTCTTCTTATATCAAAGAATGAATTTATGTCAAGGGATAAAAGTAAAACAGACAATTCTTGCTTCTCTTGGGAGAAGGCTCAGAAAGCAATAAAGTCTTGAGATCCAAGAGTGGAAAGGGAGGCCAAGTAAATAATTATCTTGCTAACTGAGGCTGGTTATTTCCTCCTCCTCCTCTCTCTCTCTCTCTCTCTCTCTCTCTCTCTCTCTCTGTGTGTGTGTGTGTGTGTGTGTGTTTGTGTGTAGGGGAGGATGATGTTCTATGATTGTGTGGGGGCAGAATGGCATTTAATAGACTACAGTGCAAAAGCAAGAGCTTTGAGCCTCACAAAGGAGTATTAGCAGGACCTTGAACACTAACTAGATTAGCCATAGAACATCAGACATTCTGTTCTTAGGCCAGTTCCTTGTGGGGTTGCCTGGTCCAGTTTTTGACTGACCTTAATTCTAAAACCCCTGGGCAGTTTTGTTCATGCCAGTGCAGCTGACTTAGAGTTCTTGCCTGACCCTGTTAGGATTTTCTCCAGAACTCTCTGCTTCCTGCAGATCCTGGTGTGTTTGGTGTACACATGATAATTATAAAGGAGACTGGTTTTTTTCAGCCCAATTTGTGGCTTCTGTATGATGCTGACAATCTGAAATTTGTCTGGTATTTCTGTCTGAAGCTATTTGACCCCAACCAATTAATTGTCTTTTTTATGAACATAGTTAGATTACCTGAATTTTCATGTAATTGGATGCCTGGGAGAATAAAATGTGATAGATCTATTTTAGACATTTGTTCTCTAGAGATTACTTTATAAAAAGTACTAGAGGCCCAGTGCACAAAATTCGTGCACTCAGGGGGGACCCTCAGCCTGGCCTGCACCCTCTCACAGTCCGGGAGCCCTCAGGGATGTCTGACTGCCGGCTTAGGGGAGCAGGCCTAAGCTGGTAGTCAGACATTCTTAGCACTGCCATGGAGGCAGAAGAGGCTCCCACTACCGCTGCTGCACTTGCCAGCCATGAGCCCAGCTTTTAGCTAAGCAGCGCTCCCCCTGTGTTAAGCATCTGACCCCTGGTGGTCAGTGCATGTCATAGCGACCGGTCGTTCTGCTGTTTGGATGATTTGCATATTAGCCTTTTATTATATAGGATATATTTAGTTTAAAAAATACAATTCAGCCTCCTTCAAATTAGAAAACCGTGAAATTATGTGTCAAAATACTCCCATCTGTTAGAGTAATTTCTATCCGTATCAAGTCTTATTTCTCATTGTTTCAGTAATCTTGTCCAATTAAGAACAATGGAAAGCAAGAAGTGCCCAGAGATGCTGACTCTGATTTTCAGCAGAAGCAAAGGTCAGTGTTCATTTCATCTAATTCCCCTTCTCTGGGTCTGAAACCTAATGTTGCTATGCAATTGAACAATTGAGTTTTACAAATGAGGCTCCTTGGCCATAAAAATCTAAAATGATCAATGGTGGATTTCAAATTAATTTTTAAAGTGCTTTGGTTGCTTTAAGTTATTAGAACATTGTGTCAAGTCATCTTTTTTGAGGCAGACATTACCCTTCTAATTTTCCACTGATTTTCATGTACTCATCTGTAGGTCAGCTGATCTATTGATTTATTTCAGAAAACCACTAGGTAGAGCACAGGCATTTTGCAATTAAATATCTGTCCATTATATTTCATATTGCTATTTAAATGGTAAAATCTGTTTCTCTTTCTAAATCTGACTGGATAAGGTCTATTTTTAGAGGTGCTTTTAAAGTTCCAGAAGAGCCTGAGGGTGGAATGATGAGAAAGGCACCTTCAAAAGCATACAAGTGTTATCCTGAAAAAAAAAATTGCTCAAACAATCAGGCTACAAAGATCTATATTGTCAAAAAGTTGAGAACAAAACAGTGGGAATCTGATCAAAATGCAGATAACTATTTCTTCTTTAAATCTACCTGAATTCAGAAAACCCCTAAGGAACAACATCCAAATATTAGCCATATCTGATGTGGGAGTGACGGCAGCCAAGCCATTGAGTTTTCACTGTCATTGTTCTCAGGAGGCTCATCCAATCTCATTTTTTCCCAGCTCTTGCAGCTGAGGCCAGCAAGGTCAAGGTCATGCGGCTAGCTAATTTCAAATCCGGGTCGAAGCTTCTGTATAATGAAGATTTTAAAAATCAGGCAACATCACAAAGGGCTTGATTCAAATCCAAACTCAGCACTCATTAGCCATATAATATTTGGTTAACATGACAAACTACATAAAACATCTTGCACAGAGGAGGAGCTTAATAAATGTTATTTCTCTTCTAAGTGTCATAGAAAAGATAAAAAGAGCATCCCTATTTTATTTTTTTGTAAATACATTTTTATTGATTTCAGAGAGGGAGAGAGACATGAAACATCAATGGATGTTACTGTGGATCAAGCCTGAAACCCAGGCATGTGCCCTGACCAGGAATCAAACTATGACCTCCTAGTGCAAAGATCACTGCTCAGCCACTGAGCCACACCAGCCAGGATCTATTTTCTTTGAGTTCAACATCTTATACTTGTTCTAATTTTCTATCTCTGCCCTATTTTATATGCTAATGTTGAAAGAGGCTGTATCAAGCATAAGGAATTGTAATAAGAAAATCTAAATGAGATGATTTAATTGTAGCTCAAACAATTTTTTCCCCAGGAACTGTTCTATTAAATTTCAAACCCACCAGAAGAGGAAGCAAATAACATGTTTGCCCAAAAAGCATATTACAGTACCTTCCCACAATAAATTTGGTTGGATAATTGACACATCTATGCTCTGGGCTTCAGGGGACAAGGTGGCCATTTCCACTCTGAGGAATCAACTTTATCCCCAGCCCTTGACAAGTCTGGAAACTTTACTTCATTTCTGACCTTCTCCCATTATACCCACAACTCAGCATTTTATAGGATGTAGGGAGCTCCTGACTAGAATTGACTCTTCTGGGGTTCAGATGGTTGTTTGACCTCATCCTGCATGACCCCTCCCTTTCAACCTTTTCAATGCACCTGGCATACCCGTGAAACAAGCATACCAGCCTTAAGGAAAAGTAACTGTTCCATATTCATTTCTCCCCTTATTTCAATTCTGTTAGTTTGTATCAATATGGCACTCAGGGGCTTCACTCCAGCTCTGGCTTCTTACTGGTACATGCCTCCCCCTTTGCCATTTGTGAAATTTGACAGCCAGCTTTGGGACTGCCTTACCAGCTCAGACTTTAATCCCTCAGGACCCAGTTTCTGGAATCTCCTTGTTTGTGTCCACACTAAAATCTTGTCTTCTTTCCCACTCTTATTCTCTTATCCCCAACCTGAATAGTTACTTAGTGAACTCCTCTGAGCTCATGCCAATGAAAAATCATAGCACCCAAGATAAACACACGTCCATGACAGGACTGTACACTGGTATTCTCTCTGCCCCAAATATTCATGTAGATTACATCTTCTCAAATTCATGCAGATTTACATACTTCACATAATCATAGAGATTATGTCATTTTGAGTTTCTACTCAAAGGTCACCTCCTCAGAGTGGCCTCCCATGGCAGTCTTTTTAAAATAGCATACCCTGCCCTTGTAGTCTATCGGATCCAGCGGTTCTCAACCTGTGGGTCACGACCCCTTTGGCAGTCGAACGACCCTTTCACAGGGGTCACCTAAGACCATCCTGCATATCAGATATTTACATTACGATTCATAACAGTAGCAACATTGCAGTGATGAAGTAGCAACGAAAATAATTTTATGGTTGGGTCACAACATGAGGAACTGTATTTAAAGGGCCAGAAGGTTGAGAACCACTGTTCCTCTTACTCTCTTTCATTTTCTTCATAGTATTCGTTTATTGTTGTTAATCCTCACCTAAGGATATTTTCCCTTTTTTTGGGGGGGGGGTGGAGGGAGGGTCACAGAGAGTGGAAGGGATGGGGAGAGACATAGAGAGAGAAACATCAATGTGAGAGAGACACATTGATTGTTGCTTTCTTCATGCACCCCCACCAGTTCCAGGGATAGAGCTTGCAACAGAGGTACATGACCTTGACCAGAATCAAACCTGGGACCCTTCAGTCAGAAGGCCAATGCTCTGTCCACTGAACCAAACAAGTTAGGGCTCTTCCTTGTATTTATCCTGATCTGAAAACATGTGACATATGTATATGTTTTCTTGTTTCTTATTTATCATAAAGACTAGAAAGTAAGTCCATGATAGCAGCAACTTTGTCCATTTGGTTCATCATCATATCCCTGGCACTAGAGCAGCCTGTTATATAATAAGCGTCAAATAACTATTTGCTTAATAAATGAATGAACAACCCTCAAGCCCATAGAGCTGGCCCAGGAGTACTCAATTGGAGAAGTCAGATGGTGAGTTAACTGACTTGATTTGATGATGTCCAGAGCAGTTGTACAACTTTAAGATAGACAATCAACCTCAAAATAAATAAAGCACAGTAGACTATTTTAAATCACTTTCATGAATAAATACAGGAAATATCCTACCCACCTGTTTTCCAATTCACCTTTCCTCAGTGGAGAAATCCTAGTGACAAAATTAATTAAATCAGCATTTTTTTCTATCACTTTTCTATTACCGCGCATAAATCATCATTTTCTATAAGCAAGTAAAAATCTGGCTACTTTCCAGGAGACATTAAATGTAATTATGGCTTACCTGTTCGAGTGAGTAATATTAAACATATATACTTGTTGTATGAAATATCAAGATTTATAGTTTCTTTGGTGTCAATATTGATTCCCACTTACCTTAAATCAAATTTCTTTTCTTTGACAGTATATTTCGAGACTTTTCTCATCAGTCTCCGATATCTGCTTGTATTGGGAGTTGAAATTAAGAACTATGACTCTGCCTTCCCATGGCTTCTGGGCAGTATAAGGGAAGGAAGGGAAGGCATTCCATCAGGGTGGACGCTCCTGCCTTGGAGCAAAGCCCTGGAGCACCCGGAAGGCTCATATTGAGATGCAGAAATCCTTCCCCTTTATGGGCATTTCTGTCTTTCTAGAAATTGCCTTTATTTGCACAACAAATGTATCATTCAGTTAATCATTGCAATCAGAAAACAGCAGCCAATGACATATATACTATATATTACAAATGTCATAGCTAAAGCCTTTGGGTAACTTTTCCAACCTGGTAAAACTACCAGCAAATTTATAAAATGGGGCTCTGGATGCATATCTTTTGTAGAAAAAAATCTATGGTTGATTTAAGTAAGGGACATAAAAATTAGCAGTGTCGACGTGCACAGGAAGGCTAAATCAAATCTCTGTTTTGGTTATACAGTCTCATCTACTCACCATAATCATTTCTATCTAGATAACAAGATCTGAGTCAAAGCAACCAATTGGTTATAGGCATTAAAATACAACGTGAAATTAATTGGACATCACTCCATGAAAAAATGGGAGGAGAGGATATTATTCGGTGAAGCATGACATTTTTAATGACCACACATTAATCATGTGGCCATACATCCAGGATTCTGGAAAATACATAAGACAAGGGGAAGATAGCAACAACCTCCCAGAAGGGAACCTAGCACTCATGTCCTGGCAAAGATCAAGAACAGGCTACAAAGACTTAGCAGTGAGCACCCAGCTTTTTCCTTTCCCATTTTTTACCCCAGCTTTTATATTTTTGCCCACATCCCTTTCAACCCTTGGTGGAGAAATCTCTTTCAAAGGGATCATTTTCCCTGGGGAAGAGGTTTTGCAGTTTTACAAGGTGATCAGTTTAGGAAGGCTGATGTAAGTTAATTTGTATATCAACAGGAATTAAATATGCAAGTACAGAAAAGTGAAAGAAGTGTGAGTTGCCTGTATTTTAACATTTTCTATGTGACATGTACAGAGGCAGGAAGAATCTTTATTCTCTTGGTTGTGAGGGTGAATTTAAAATGTGTAAAAGCTGCTGCCTCTTTCTGTGGCTCATGTGGAGACAAGTTCTTGAGGAATAGAATGTCAGTTTACACCTTAGAGACTCCATGCAGCAGGAGGATGTCTGTCCAGAGGGGACCCTTTAAACAGCCTTGCACCACAGACAAGGCCTTCTTGGGGAGGCACCCCCACTAGCTGACCACCCTCTCTCTTTGGAAGCAGGAAACACAGGGCCTGGAGAGCCCTCTGCTGTCGGTACCTGGGTTTCCCATTCTCCACCTAACAGAGGTGTGTTAGGTTGTATTTTGTGCTAAAACCCTCCACCATACCCTGAAGGGTTGGGACTCAGGGGTGGAGGGAGTGTTCCTTGCTGTGAATCTGGAGCAGGAGCCCTCTTCAGATCTCCCCGCTGCTATTGTACCTGCAGCTCACTCTGGCTTCTGGGGAGGCCTCGAAGGTTAGCTCCCCTCAGGATGAGGGGACAGTGTGGGGATGTAAGAGCCTGGCCCTTCGTCTCCAGATGGGACACCCCTGCATGTGATTTAGACTGCAGACCCCCGAGGGTCATGCTGGAGACCACATCCTTGCTGGGCTGCCATCCTTCCTGATCCCGTCTCCCTCCCTCCCTCCGGTGTTTTCCAAAGAGCACCTTGTCCCAGGCCTGTTTCTAGAGAACCTGAGCTAAGACCCAACCATTCCTGCCCAGCACCAGGACAGATGAGAGCGGAATGCCAGGGTTCAGCTGAGAGGATGAATGTGTCCCTTGGACAGCGGTTCTCAACCTGTGGGTCACGACCCCTTTGGCGGTCAAACGACCCTTTCACAGGGGTCGCCTAAGACCATCCTGCATATCAGATAACAGTAGCAACATTACAGTTATGAAGTAGCAACGAAAATAATTGTATGGTTGGGTCACAACATGAGGAACTGTATTTAAAGGGCCAGAAGGTTGAGAACCACTGCTTTAGGAGAATCCCTACAACAAACCGGGATGGGAGGAACCCACCAAGTTGACTGCACAGTTTCCAGGGTCAAATGCAGCTGCTGAGACTTGACCTCACGGGAACCCAGATGGGTAACGGCACCCGGATCTGCACTGCCACACTCCGCTTAACTTCCCAAAGGAGTAAGCATAATTAGCCCAGCAAAAATGATAGGCAATCACAATTTCAGATGTGCCTCTGCTATCTTGCAACATCTAAGAAGCTCGAAATGACATAGAGATCAAGTATATAAATCAGTTTACTAATAAAAGGTATGTTTGTATCCTGCAGTCTCAGAGTGAGCATCCTTCCCTTAGTTCTGAATGCAGCAGCAGGTGACATATGCACAGTGATACCATGTGTTCATCTCCCAGTAACCACTCTAAAATCAGATTTGGGGTGGGAGGACACACCTGAGTTTCCTGGCTAACCACAGGTAGATTTGTGCAGGTATCAATAGGCCGGTCCTTACAGCTGTGGACAGAGGCAGAGTGATATAGGGGCAACGCACAGGTTTGTTCAGGGGCCTCTGTGAAATGCCTCAGCACCCCCCTGCATTTCCCCTTTCCAGCTATCCACATCCCCTAGAAACATCTGTGGACCAAAGGGGCCACATGCTGACCTGCATGGCAGTCTTGCAAACTCAGAGACCTAAAGTAACCACAAAGGATGGTCTGAAATTAAACTTTAAAAGCAGTTATGGTGGACAGTTATGTCCTAGGCTGGTATCTTCACTGACAAGGTCAACCTTTACCTTAACTGAGCCTATCTGTCTTTTTGCATCTATGATAACATACCCTTGAAATGTCTGGGTAACTTGTAACTTCCCTTTTTCTGGAGCCCCTGGGGCACAACCAAATGTGCTGGGCGCCAGGACAGATACTACAAATTCCTTCATTATCATGTTAACTGTTCCTGCACCCGCATAAGTATGTGTCCATCATTTTACTTTTTATCCAATCCCAGGGGTTTCCCTGCTTTGCTTTATCCCTCCTCCTTAATCTATCACCAATGAATTTCATGTAACCCACCTACGTCCCTCCTTGGATTGCAAATGTATAAATACAAATGTAACCTGCCATCCTCAGAGCACTATCTCAATTCGTTGAGGTTCTGTTTCCCGGTATATGTCGACAGTTTGGCTCAAATAAACTCACAAAAATTCTTTACAGGTTTCAATGGTGTTTTTTTTATGTTAACACATCCAATTAACTATCTGAAATACTTTTCTCTATTTTCTGTTCCTAAGCATAAGCTCCATGACAGCAAGAAATATGTGTTCTGTTCCTTAAAATCCATGTACCCTTTCAACCTGAATACTATGATTCATTGTCAGTACAGCTTTATGGTTAAGAGCTCCCATCCCTGGAGTTAGAAGACCATGCTCTACTGCCAGCTAGCTGTATCACCTTGAGTGAGTTGCTCAATGTCTCAGAACCTCAGTTTGCTAATAAGTGAAATGAATAATAGTGCCTATTTATAGTAAAGATTAAATAAAAGGGTGCTGTTATTATAATATTACTCCATCAAGACTGTTGCAACCCTGGACTAGAAATATTGAGCTTGAATTCCTGCTCACAACCATAGAGTCACACGAATATGAGAATATCCTTCCCCACACCCTCTATCACCTCTTCCTTCCCCTTCAATGTTTTTACTACATTAGACCAGGATCTTCCCACTTAATTTGGGTGATTAATGTTTCTATCCAAATAACAGCACTTATTTCTCCAGCACACTTACCTCCAAGTAACAAGATTAGTGGAGGTCACCTGAGTGGGCAGCTCTCAGTGCAATATATGAGAGCGCATTAGCAGACCCAGTGGCCCCGAGGTTGTCCGGGCTTGTGATTTACAAGGTGCAGTGTGGAAGGCAGGGACTGCAGCTCTGCGCTGACACTCTCTGAAGGGTGTTAAATGGCAGCAGAGCTTGGGGCAGAGCCTGGATCTCAGTTCCTTACCTCTCAGTCCAGATCACACAGGTGCAGCATTCCCTCCTCCACCTGACCCCTCTACCCGGTCACGTGCATGCATTCATCTCCTGAGACATTGCAGCTCTGCCCTGTGCAAAAGAGGCAACTCTCTGAGGCCTGAGACTGCTGTGGGGTTGGCAGACTCAAAATCTCCCTGCTCACCCACAGAACAGGAGCCTCAGAGTGAGCGCCTTCCTCTTAGTTCAGTGGTTCTCAACCTTCCTAAGCTGCGACCCCTTTAATACAGTTCCTCATGTTGTGGTGACCCCCAACCATAAAATTATTTTCGTTGCTACTTCATAACTGTAATTTTGCTACTGTTATGAATCGTAATGTAAATATCTGATATGCAGGATGTATTTTCATTGTTACAAATTGAACACCGTGGTTCTCAACCTTCCTAATGCCGCGGCCCTTTAATACAGTTCCTCATGTTGTGGTGACCCCCAACCATAAAATTATTTTCGTTGCTACTTCATAACTGTAATTTTGCTACTGTTATGAATCGTAATGTAAATATCTGATATGCAGGATGTATTTTCATTGTTACAAATTGAACATAATTAAAGCATAGTGATTAATCACAAAAACAATATGTAATTATATATGTGCTTTCTGATGGTCTTAGGCGACCCCTGTGAAAGGGTCGTTCAACCCCCAAAGGGATCGCGACCCACAGGTTGAGAACCGCTGTCTTAGTTCCTGCCCACCAAGCCCCCTTGCAGCATTTTTGGTTGTGAGCCTGCTGCCCTGCAGGCTCCATTGTCCTTTTCATTATCAGTGAAGATTTCCTGAGAAGATTCATTAAATATTGAACTAGAGGTCTGCTATCAATTTGGTGCCACGGAATACAATCAAAGCAGAGAATTTCTAGGCTGATTTGATTTTTAGTGGTCTGAAGACATGTAATTGAGTATATTTCCCTGGCATTCATGGGGGAATTATAGAGCCATGAATCCTACATTACTCGGGATATGCTTTCTGAGGCAGAACTTCTTTATCACAGCTCTGATTGGGAATGTGCTATATTATCCCTGCAAAGATTACTGGGGGGTGAATGCATTACCTATTTAATTGAACGGAGCATAGACCTATTTCTTAGCAGATGTTGATTTTCAACAAAGTTTTTGAGAATGTCATTTGAAAATTAAGCCCTCTGAAATACAAAGTAGCATATATGTCAACCATTAGATAAGTTTTATTCTCATTTAGTAGCTCCTACTTGGAAAACTTCCATGATTCTGCTTCTAGTTTATTCTCATGACTTAAAGGATGACATAGAAACATTAAGGAAGCCAGAGCAATGTTGGCCACACGTATGGAGGAGTTTATGAAAAATTCAAACCTGAGGCATTATCATCATTTTACACATGGAGAAAATGCAAGCAATGGTCTTCGTGGCCTTAAATTGAGCAGCTAAATGCAAACCATTTTTATAGTGCTAATTTGTGTGATTTGTTTTCTCCAGTTCCCATCTTAACTATTCCTAATGAACTCCAAAGTAGCCTTCTTCAAAGGGGTTTCTGCAAAATGCTAGTTTAAAATATACTCTTGTTCCCTCTTCAACCAAATACACCAGGTGAAAAGTACTACTTGGTTAAGTAAGCCCTGGGAATGCCATATTTTATTTTTTTATATATTTTTTATTGATATTTTTACAGAGAGGAAGGGAGAGGGATAGAGAGTTAGAAACATCGATGGGAGAGAAACATCGATCAGCTGCTTCCTGCACACCTCCTACTGGGGATGTGCCTGCAACCAAGGTACATGCCCTTGACTGGAATCGAACCTGGGACCTTTCAGTCTGCAGGCTGACGCTCTATCCACTGAGCCAAACCAGTTAGGGCAGGAATGCCATATTTTATATGCTGCGATTGGATATCCATAATATGTGTCAAAAAGATTGTGAGGTTGTTTCATGAAGATACCTGTTTAATTTTGGATTGCCCAAATCTTTTTGACAGGGAATGTTGTTTTGTTTTGTTTTTTTTGAGCTCCACTTACAATGTACTACAAAACCAAATTTAGAGAAAGCTCCTTAGGACATATGCTCATCATTTACTTTAATGTGAAATAATCATCTATCAGCATTCATGGGAAACACTTAAAACATCACTGAACAAGTAAGCATTTAATCTTCCTTTGACAAATTGGTTTTAAAATGAAAGACTTTTTAAAAATTTAATCTTTTGTGATGCAGGTAAAGTGTCCATATCCGCATTGTTTGCACAGCCAACAGGAACCTTCTGCTGGGCTTGGTAGTAGCTCTTCCCATCCTCATGCTTCCTTTCCCAAGTGATGTGTGGTCCAGGGTGTGACTTCTTGGAGCATGTCTATGGTTACCATGGCTACTCCTGAGCAGGCACTGCATGAATGCCCCTGGTGCTGCTCTGTGGCTCCACAGCCAGCTCTGTAGATTGCAGCCATCTTAAAGGGCTTTTCTCTTCCACTGATATAATTGGATCCATTTCTCATCTGTCATGTCCAAAGGAGAAACAGATAACAGGACATCTGTTCCACCTCTCCAAGTTCTTCCTCACCAGGAGGCACTGTCTCTGCTGTTTATTGTTACCATGGTAAGGTGCACCAGGGTAACGATGAACTGTATGGCTTTGGAGCTGCCCACTTAGCTGCCTGAATGACACTCAGCATCAACCCCTCATTAGCTAAAGGGGCTGTTCTTCCCCAGATCTGAGAATGAAGAGCTAATGCTAATGCTTTGCATCTCCTGGAGGCACTTTCCCTGGGCTCATTTAATGCATTTTATGGCCCATGTGTCTTCTGCAAATGGCTGGATCTGTTTTACTCAAGTGATCTTAAATAATTAAGATCATTGTAAGTCAAATGAAGTGTTGGAACACATTGTCAGTAGACTTCAAGCACTGTAAGTGTCTTGTTACCTCTGACATTGTGTAATAGGGAGTCTGCCGCTCTGTTCAGTTCCACTGAAATGCCAATGCTGGGGCTTTTCCTTCCATACCACCTCTCTGTGTGTCAAGAAATTGCTCCCCTCCACCCTCTACCCCCTCCAACACACACACCCCTGTGATCCAGGTATAAAAGTATACCTGGCTGATGATAAAGGGACTGGTGCTTGGATGGTGCTCAGCAAAACCTTGAAGCACCATCTGCTGACCCATCCATGGGCAGGATGAGGTGTGTCAGCTGTTGAGAGAAGACTCACCTCCCACAGTGTAAGACCAATAGCAAGTGTGTCTAAGCCACCTAGACTCTGTGAATCTTCCTTCACATGGTAACAGGTGGTCTGCAGACCTGGATGAGCTACACCAGATGAGCTGGATGAGCTGCACCTCTTCCTCCTCCCTCGGAGAATGTACCTGGTCCCAAGCAGCAGAAGCAATCCTCTCCACACAGCTGAAACGAAATGATTCTGACTTGGAAATACTCATCCTAAACGTATACGAGCTAACACCCAATGAGCACTTACAATTTGCCAGGCACTATGTTAATGCCTTACATATATCCTCTAAGTTTATCTTAACAATAACTTCTTCAGGAAGTTGCTATTATGGGCATTCAGAAAGAGCCACCCCAAGATGTGCCTGAGTGGTATTCAGATTATTTTGAGCTAAAAGCAACTGATGCTCTTCAGACTCGAGATATATGTTTTCCTTACCCCACTCCCTTTAACTACGTAGAGGACCTTGAATTAGAGGCCATAACCTTTTTCTTATCTACAGGGCAAGGTAAACTACTAATTACTGAACAGTAGTGCTCTCCCTGCAATGACCTTCTGAAGCCCCAAAGCACCTTACCTCATCCTTGGCTCAGAATGTCATATATATGTCAATTTCCCTTTCTGTCATATATATGTCAACTTCCCTCTCATATATGTGTGGTCTCTGACTCTCTCATTTGCACAGGAAATTAAATGTGATTTTCTCTTGTCAATCTGTCTCTTTTTGATTTGATTATTTGACCATCCAGAAAAAGCAGAGGAGGGAAAAGGAAATTTTTTCCCTTCTCCACATTATTATCTCATTTTATGTTTGAGAAAATTCAGCCCTAGGAACTTTAATTTACCTCAAATCATTCAGCCTTTAATTGATAAAACTGAAATGCAAATCTAAGTCTTTGTGATCCTACAGGCCCTGTATATAACCTCTTTCCTAGGCTGCATGATCCTATACTACATATTCTGGACATCCAATCATTGAATTGCTACACCCATGGCTGTGTGTTCTATCTGCCAAAGTATTTCCTGACTTGTTATTCCTTTCACTTTTTGTGGCTTTCCTGCCCCTGTGGACAGAACTTTTGTCCAGCTTCAGCTCTTCCTGTCTGTCCCAGACGGCTCTTACCAACCAGACCACATTTGGTCAAACCAAAACTTATGAAAGTCCCGTTTACAAAAAACAAACAAACAAAAAAGCTTGGGCTGGGAAAAGCATGATGCATAAGAAGCTATTCACAGAAGAATGCCCATTGGAATGACTAGTAATGCTTCCTTTGTGCAACACTTTACAGATGGCAAAGCAATTTAACATATTACCTCATTTAATACTCATGGTTCAAGTTGCAAAATAACTGCAAGAGAACCTGAGCAGGTACAAACAGGCACTTGGGGCATTCTCCATTCAAGAAGGAAAATGTTCACACCAAAAATAAAGACTATTTTTTTAATCTAAAAACTGTATTTTTTTTAAATTTTAAGTAAAAATAAAATATTTAAAAATCTTTAAAGTAGTGGGCTTTTTCTTCCTTTAATTCAGTTTATTTTTATTGACTAATTATATAGAGACTTAGAGAAATTCTAATATGCAGTTGGCAAATTCATTAAACCTGATGACATCTCCACTTCTCTTTCCCAAAAGTAACCAATTGTTTGAGAAAATAGCAACCTGAGTTACGGCCAATTGTTAATTGTAAGTACATTTGCACTTTCATAAACATGGAAGGTTCGCATTTCATGAGTCTTCTGTTTTGTAACCTGGAGCAAGTCTCCATTAACATTTTTTTTAACAGAATAATTAGAAAAGCCTGTGGTTTAGCAAATAACCAAATAATTACCTTAGTTAAAAGTACTCTTAGTCCCAATTTGGTGCTGTGCTGTTATTCTTTCCTGTAGTGAACACTGACCTCCAAACAGCCGTCTACTGCATCATTAGTAAATTCTGCATGCTGATTGTTTATCTCTGTCTGATTAGTGTGCAGCTAAATGTCCTCTGTCAAATCCCAGACATCCTGGTCTGGCCCTCCACAAGTTGTATCAGGTTGATATTCACTAGCTTACTCCCACTCACAGAATTTCTCCAGCATCCTTCCTGTTTTCTTATAGCTAGTTTCAAAAGATTCACCTATGAAATTATTTTGAATGTATTTTCTTACTACTTTGAGACTTTGTGTGGGTCTCCAAGACCACCTTCAAGTTCAGTGAATCTCTAGGAGGGGTCACAAAACTCAGGAAAGCTGTTATACTCGCGTTTCTTTCTCCAAGACCACCTTCAAGTTCAGTGAATCTCTAGGATTCAAAACTCAGGAAAGCTGTTATACTCGCGTTTCTGCTGTTCACAACCACCAAGATTTGGGGGCTATTTGTTGTCACAACATAACATAAATGTAACCTGTTCTCATGGACATATAGTATCTCTTCAGTCCCCATCCCAATCTCCATTGTCATAACGGGCAAACAGCCATCGGATTCAGCCCTGTTATCCATCCTCACCCCAACCCTCTAAAATCCAATAGGATCCTGCCAAAAGTTTATACTAATAGTTGCTTTTTATTCCTGCTAAAGAGTTCGTGACTCCTCTGTTCTGTAGAGCTCAAGTCCTCAGGGGCTGCCTTGTACATCGATCTACTGGACTCCATTCTCACATTCTTTTTAGATGTCTTCGCCTCTCGATCTCTTACCCCAAAGCATGGATTTTTTGGATGAGAGACCCTCAACTTCTACCCTATCCAATTGGTCCTCGTTGCTGCCAGACCTGTTCTAAGAGTTTCCTAGGGCTGCTTCACAAAGCACCACAGACTGAGTGGCTTAAAGACAACAATTTATTGTCTCAGTTCTGGAAGCCCAGGTCCAAGGTCACGGTGTCAGCAGGGTTGGCTCCTTCTGAAGACTATGAGGGAAAATCTGTTCTCTGAGCTTAATGATTAGCTGGCAATCTTCGGCATTCCTTGGCTTGCAGAAGCATCGCCCTAATTTCTTCCTTCATGCTCACATAGTTCTCTCAGTATGTTTCTCTCTGTGTCCAAATTTCCCTTTTTTATAAGGACACCAGTCATATTAGTTTAGGGCGTGATCGGCAAACTCATTAGTCAACAGAGCCAAATATCAACAGTACGACGATTGAAATTTCTTTTGAGAGCCAAATTTTTTAAACTTAAACTATATATGCAGGTACATTGTTATTAACTTAATTAGGGTACTCCTAAGGCTTAGGAAGAGCCGCACTCAAGGGGCCAAAGAGCCGCATGTGGCTCAAGAACTGCAGTTTGCCGACCATGGGGCTTATCCTCCTCCGGTATGACTTCATCTTAACTAATTATATCTGCAGTGACCCTGTGTTCAACTAGTCACATTCTGAGGTACTGGAGGTTAGGACTTCATTGTATGAATTTGAGACGCGGATACAATTCAACCCATAATACACACTCCTCCTAGATTTACAGGGAACATATGTTCTTAAGTGTCCCAGTCCTGTATATGTCACTACAACTCTCCATTTCCAAAGCCATACCTTCAACCTGCTCCTAGATTTATATTCTACCTTAGACCTTGCGTTTTGCTGAAACCAGATTATTTTATAATTTATACCCTGGATTAAACCAGGTTATTTTATAACTTATAACATATTCTACCATAGAATTGACTTGTTTATCCAACAAACATTTATTTTAGTGCCTATTTTTCTGTACTGGGAATGGAGAGCATTCCCTGTTCCCTAGAAGCTCACAAATTAAGCAGGGAGCAAATTTATCAACAATAAAGAAAAAGACTCTTTCCTGTAGTGATTTCATGTAACCCTCAGACAACCTTGTGAGAATGTTATCATCATATTTTACAAATGAAGGAAGAGAGCTTCAGTAAAACACAGTGGCATGCCATCATGATAAAACAGTAGAAAAGAAAGGGTTGGAAAGTACAAGAAGACATAAAAAAGGTGATATCCAAGCTGGACCTTACACCAGATGGAGAAAAGGAAGGGAAAACGTAGTTCCAAAAATATTCTGTTAGAAATGCAATCCTCAGTTATACCACTGTCTTTTTTATTATTTTTTTAAATCCACTTTAAGACACTTGGTGAACATTATGATGATTTTCAGAAACACAGCATGGTCTGTAATTGCAATCACTTCTTCAGCCAGGGCCAATGAAATGAAAACCTCCCCAGAAGAATTGTTACTTTTGGGATAGAAGTAAATCAACTGATGGACAATCTTTAGTCTGCATGGTATTAAGAACTGAATTATGTTCCCTCCCCCCCACCCCCAAAAAAGAAAAAACTATATATGTTGGTCCTAGCTGGTTTGCAGAGTGGTTAGAGCATCAGACTGTGGACTGAAGGGTCCTGAGTTCAAATCCGGTCAAGGGTACATGCCTGAGTTGTGGGCTCGATCCTCAGTAGGGAGTGTGCCAGAGGCAGCTGATCAATGATTCTCTCTCATCATTGATGTTTCTATCTCTCTCCCCCCCCTCCCTTCCTCTCTGAAATCAATAAAAAAAATTATTGAAAACAAAAAACTTTATATGTTGAAGTCCTAACCCCCAGTATCTGGAGGCAGGTAATCAAGTTAAGATGAGGTCATTAGGGTAGGCCCTAATTCAGTTGACTGGCCATCTTATAGGAAGAGGAAGTTTGGACACAGCTACACACACAGAGGGAAATGATGTGACGATACAGGGAGAATATGGCCATCTACTTGAGTATTACTTCATCTTAACTATGTCTGCATTGGCCCTATGTTCAAACAGTCACATTCTGAGGTAAGTGAAGGAGAGAGGCCTGGAACAGATCTTCCAGTTCCAAACTCTCTGGGGACAGAAGCACCTGTGTTCAGGACCTTGTCCCATGTGTCTTGTCATCTAGCTGTTGATGCATAGCCTTTTATGTCCTTTGTAATATACTAGTCATCTAGTGAATAAACTAGTTTCCTAAGTTCTGTGTCTCTAGCCAATTAATTAAAGCCAAGGGTTGGGTGGTGGGAACCTCTTATTTATAGCCAGTCAGTTTGAAGCACGGGTAACAACCTGGGTTTGGGATTAGCATGAGGAGAAGGGCAGTGTTGTGGGATTGAGCCCTGAACCTGTGGGATCTGATACTACCTCCAGGTACATAATGGCAGAATTGAGTTGAATGGTAGGACATCCAGCTGGGGTAGGAGAATTGCTTGGTGTACAGAAAGAACCCACACATAGGAACTGATGTCAGAATAGATTTAAAAACGGTTGATATATTTGACACACACTCTTAAGTATAGAAGAATGATTTCTAAAGAGAAAAATGTGTTGCTTTTTTCTAAGAAGAAAGTTGATTTGTGCTACAACACAATAGCAATAGGAAGACAAGTTGAATGAAGAACAAAAGAAGAAACAGGTGAAAGAATACAAAGAAGAAGGAAATTTGCGAAGCCAGAAGGAAAGGAAGAAATCATCTAGGAGCTAACGGAACGTAAACGATTAGCAGCACAAAGATTGCAGCCAGCAAGCACTGTAATATAGTTTCTTGGCCTCTCCATGACATGGACTACAGTTGTTTAGAGACTGGTAATATTCTGCAGTGCTTCTATGGCATGCCAATTTGTCTTTCTATCTTCTGAAATTTTAATAAAACTATTACAGAGGTAATCAATAATCTTAATTCAGGTGATAAGTTAAAAGGTTAGCAACATAAAATCACAAAAATACAAATGAGTTTGGTTATCATAAAACCCTGAATTAAGACACACAATTGACCAATTGGGATTGAATCCTTATCCCTTTCTTCCTCACTCTGTGACCTTGACCGAACTGGTTAATCTCCCTGGGCCTCAGTTTCCTCATCTGCAAAATAGAGTAACAATATTACCTTATTCAAAGGGTTGTTAAAATCAAATGAGTTAAAATATAAAGTTCTGAGAATAGTTTCTAGAAAATAGTGAGTACAATATTAACATCTATTAGATTCATTGTCACCATCATGAACGGCCAAGAAATTAGCAATCACCAGACAAGTTTCATGTGTCAATTTTGGGGGAATGTGATCTTGTATCTCCCCTTTTTAAAATATATTTTTATTGATTTTGGAGAGGAAAAGAGAGGGAGAGAGAGATAGAAACATCAATGATGAGAGAGAATCATTGATTGGCTGCCTCCTGCACGTCTCCCACTGGGGATTACGCCCACAACCCAGGCATGTGCCCTTGACTGGAATCAAACCCGGGACCCTTCAGTCCTCAGGCCGATGCTCTATCCACTGATCCAAACCAGCCATGGCTGACTGTATCTCTTTAATGTCCAAAGGATTTGAGGGTAGCAGATTGCATGGGGAGAGGCAGCGTTTTATAATTTCAATGATGAAATTGAAAGAAGAATACAATGGAACGAAAGCTTTCCTCAGATCAGTAATATAAAATACAAATGATCGAATGACCTGGACATATATACCTGCACCATGTTCTGAAATACCTTTAAAAAGGGTTTTTTGAGGTGTTGTTGTTGTTTTTTTTCTTTCTTTCTTTCTTTCTTTCTAATTCTTCTTAAATATTCTCAAATGAGAATTGACCATCATGAGCCCAGATTTCAAAAAGAAACAAGTTCTCATTTTTTTGCTTACAACTCATTTTTCATTTGAAATGCGTTCTCCCCCCTGTCTTAGAATTACACATTACAAATGTCACAGAGATTTTGCTCATTTTAAACAACAAGCCCAAGTAGTTAGCTTTTGTTCATGGAGCGGGCTGATTGCTACTCAGATCATGTGCTCCATAGGAAACAGGCCTAGGTGTGATGATGGTCACTTCTGAAGCATATTATAGCCAAGCTTGGGCATCCATTGCTGTGGGCCTGTTGACTCACATAGAATAACAGATGCTAAGTGGGGCAAGATTCAGGAAGAAAGGAAGGTAGAGCTACCAGGGCCTTATTTCTAGACCCTAAAGTGCTGGATGCCTCAGTCTGGGAAAATCTTTACTGGACAAGCCCCATCCACCACATTGGAGATGAAGGTGGGCTGGAAAGCAGGAAAGGTTAACCTTGGAAGAAATGTGTCTTCATTGCTCTCAAGATTATAATAATATCCAAAAACAGAACGTTTCACTGTGTGTTAGATAAGAGTGTTAACTCTTTAACATGCATTATCTCATTTATTACTGGACAAGCCCCATCCACCACATTGGAGATGAAGTTGGGCTAGAGACCAGGAAAGGTTAACCTTGGAAGAAATACATCTTCACTGCTCTCAAGATTATAATAATAACCAAAAACGGAATGTTTCACTGTGTGTTAACTCTTTAACATGCATTACCTCATTTCTGCTTCACAATAATCCTATGAGATAAGAGCTATTCCCACCATCATTTTAAAAAATAAGTCTTGGAGAATTTGCGTAAATTTTCCAGAGCAATATAAATAGTAAGGGACAGAATGCTGAATTGAAACCAGGTCTGTCTGACTCCAAAGCCTACATCCATCACCAAAGGGCACCCCTGCGCTTATAGCACTGTGTCGCCCACCTAATCTCCCCTGCACTGCCCTTCCTGGACACTGAGTGAGTTTTCACGTTACTTCTCTGCATAGGACATTTGATGGCCTCTGATTGCCTCCTATTCTCCTGAGCATGGCCTCTAGAGCAATCCAATTTCACTCTCCAAAATCCACCTCATGGACTCTTGATTCCAAGCCAACCACATTTGTTCCTCTCAATCATAACATGCAATCCCCTGCCTCTCTGCCTTTGTCCTCACTGCTGTCTCAGCTTGGACTCTGCTCCATCATCTCCCCTTATTGCACCACCACCACCACCACCACAATGGCCATCATTTATTGAGACCTTACTCTGTACTACTGGTTATAGCTAACCTTCCACCCTCTGAGGTAGTTACTATTATTATTTCCGTTTTGTAAATGGGTAAATTTAGGCTCAGTGTCAGGTCCAAGGTCCCACAGCTAGCAAGCGGACTGGGGCAGATTTGAACCCAATTCAATGCGAGAGTCTGAGTTCCCAGCCACCCTGCTACACAGGTGAACGATGCCATGCCCAGGCTCACACATGTGCAAACCACTTTGCGCAGCCTTCCTGCCTCCTAGCAAGAATCAGCCATCAGCTCTCACCAGGGACCCACAGCTCGTGCCTCTGCTGCAAAAATTACTCCGCTCTGTTTCACTTTAGCTGTGTCTCTCGCCCACAAGATGAGCTCTGCTTGAGGCCACACCATTCATCTGTGTCCTTCATGAACCTAGTGCCATAGCTAAAGCCCAGCGGGTACTTACGTGATGTGTGCTGAATTCAATCAATGGCTGTTTATTGAACTCCTGCAGAAATGATCTCACCCCTGCCCACAAGCACCAGGGTGCAATTGTTCTTACCCTTTTTTGGTTCATACCCCCCTTGGAGAAGCTGATGAAAGCCATGCATCTGTACCACAGAAAAATACAACAACCAATAAAATGTTACATCCTTCTTCAAGTGGTTCATGGATTGTGGGTTCAGAGTCTAATTGATTTGAATTCCATTATTAGTGAATTGAATTGTTCTTGTTATTTCCTTTTTTCCAGTTATAGAAATCCAAATCAAGCTAGCTTAGACAAAAGGAGATTGTGTTGTGTGTGTGTGTGTGTGTGTGTGTGTGTGTGTGTGTGTGTCCCAGAGAGTCCAAGAAATGGTTACATTAAAAAAAATAGACATGTGAGCTTGGCTTCTGGAATAAATGGAACCCTAGAATTCAATATTATCAGAATATGCTCTTCCTTGCAGATCAGTTCTATTCTCTCAAACTCGTCTCCCCCACAAGGTAGAAAATCAGCTTGCTGACAGGTCCTGAGCCCCACACCCCACCACCAGAAAGGAGTTGCCCCTTCTCCCTTCTAGTCATGTATTTTTTTTAAATTCCAAGAAAGTATTTTGATTGGCCAACTTAAATAATGTCAACTCCCAGAAATTGGTCATTGGAAATAGAAAAGCTCCACCAAAAAAAAGGTGTTCTTCCCAACTTTTCACAGCTCCTACCCTGGGCACGTATTTCTCACCCACAGCCCCTTGTCACCCTCTGCAGCCTCTTGGGCTCTTAAACTTCAGTGGTCTCTCGCCTTCAGTCCAGCACTATCAACACTTGCCTCCACTATGCCACATCCTTTCAGCACCCAGCTCTTTGCCTTTTAAGGAAATAGCTAATTAACCCAGGGGATTGATCTGGGGGAAAAATAAAATAAAACAAAATACAACAACAATCACCACTGCTTCATCAGTGGCATTTATAATGATCACATCAACCAACAGTAGTTCTAATACAGGGGATTTTGTCTAACTTTACATATGGCAAACTTAAACAGCACTGACTTTGAGAACCAGGAAAGTCTTTTGAGATTGTCTTATTTAATCCCTCATCTTTTAGATGAGGAAAGTGAGGACTAGAGAGTCACTTATTTAGGTCACACCACAAACTGGTATCAGGCTCTAAGCCAGCGGTTCTCAACCTGTGGGTCACGACCCCTTTGGCAATTGAACAACCCTTTCACAGGGGTCGCCTAAGACCATCCTGCATATCAGATATTTACATTATGATTCATAACAGTAGCAACATTACAGTTATGAAGTAGCAACTAAAATAATTTTATGGTTGGGTCACAACATGAGGAACTGTATTTAAAGGGCCAGAAGGTTGAGAACCACTGCATAAGCCAAACTTATGCCCCCTAATTCCCAGACCAGTTATCTCCTGGCTTCACCATGATCCATCAAGGAAATGATTTGGTCTGTCACCAGGCCATTGGGCTCACCAATCATTGCACCTGGGCTGTTTCCTCACTGGGACAAGTCTTGATTTCAAAATGTCCATAAAAACATATAGGATTCATTGGCTTTCTATGAGTTATGTGCTAGAAGTGTTGGGAGTATGAGCTTAGAGCCAGACTGCTTACGTTCATTCCTTAGTCTTACCACTTACATGCTTGGGCAATCAGTTAACATCCCTATGCCTCAGTGCCCTCATCTGTAAAATGGGTCCTCCTACAGGTATTCTGAAACAACAGCCCCACTTAGTGTTTGTTGTTCTTTTGGTTTATGTTACTCTGGGTATTAGCAGGCCCACAGCACATGGATGACCAATAGTGGTACCTACTACAGTAGGTTTTAGAAGAATAAATTAATTCATGAAAGTCACTGAGAACAGTGTTCAAAGCATTTTTTTATTCCATGAATGTAATAACTATAATTAAAGTGAAGTTGTCAGAAAAAAAGGAGTCTCTTAAGGGCAAAAGCAATAAAAATACAATTTTTCAGAAGTTAGGTCATTCAAACCCTTAATTAGCTAGAATTTTCTTTCTGCCACATCTTCTTATGAGAACAACACACACAAAAACAAACTGTTACCAAGAATTTAGTTTAAAAATAATAAAACAAACAATCCAATATAAATAAGCCTAAAATATTTCTTGACTGAACCTGATCCACTAAACAAGCTATCTGGATCAGCGTTCTTTCATCAAAACTGACATTCAGAATAATGTGTGTGTCTTTAAAACCTGAGCTCTCAAAGACAAAATAATAATTTCAATCATTTGAGGACTGCTTGTCAAACAGACATTGTGCTAAGTGATTAACACACATTATACACCCTGTGGACACACACACACACATACACACAGAGACTCATTCATTTTATCTTTTTAACAACTTGGAGATGTGGGTTATTCTAATTTTACAGTTCAAAGTACATTTTACATCTATTGGCTGTTTGTATGTGTTCTTGATAAGGGTGTCTTTTCAGGTCCTCTGCCCACTTTTTGATTGGGCTGTTTGTTTGGTTCTTTATATATTTTGGAAATTAAACATTTGTCAGAGCTACTGTTTGCAAATATCATCTCCCATTTGTTTAGCTACCTCTTTGTTTTATTGTCAGTTTCTTACTGTCAGAGGTTTTTAGTTTGATATAGTCTCCTTCATTTATTTTTGCCTTTACTTCCCTTGCCTTTTTGGGTTAAGCCAATAGGTATATGAAAAGATGTTCAGCCTCACTAGCAATTATGGAAATACAAATCAAAACCAAAAGACAAATAATAAGTGTTAGAGAGGTTGTGGAGAAAATGGAACCCTCATTCACTGCTGGTGGGAATGTAGACTGGTACAACCACTATGGAAAACGGTCGGGTGATTCCTCAAAATATTACAAATAGAGCTACCATACCACTAGCAATCCTTCTCCTGGGTCTATATATGAAAAACTTGAAAACATGTATTCACAAAATACATGGACCCCCAAGTTCATTGCAGCATTATTTACAGTGGCCAAGACATGGAAACAACCAAAATGTCCTGCAATAGAGGACTGGATAAAGAAGATGTAACACATATGCACAATGAAATACTACTCAGCCATAAGAAAGGATGAAATAGCAACAACATGGATGGACCTTGAGAACATTATACTAAGTGAAGTCAGTCAGTCAGAAAAAGCTAAGAACCATATGATTTCACTCATATGTGTGAGATATAAAACTGAAACTTGTGAACACAAACAATAGTGTGGTGGCTGTCAGAAGGAAGGGGGTAGAGAGTGCTAGGGGTCCTAATATATGATGATGGGAGAAGATTTGACTTTGGGTGATGGGCACACAATGCAATATACAGATCTTGTAACATAGACATCCACACTGAAACCTATATGATCCTATTAACCAATGTCCCCAATAAATTTAATTTTTTAAAGTACATTTTACAAATAAAGAAGCTGAAACTTAGAGAAAAAAAAGTAACTTTCCAAGTGTACAATTAGTAAGTGTAGCTAGGATTTGAACACAGAGCATTTCTGACTACTTATAGTCTCAATATTCCAGTTACCAAACAAGAAGAATATGGTAATTTATTTTTAATTTTCAACTGAAGGGAAAAACCACACATAAAGGTTTCTATTTGGCTCTTAATGAGACACTGAAAATTTTTAGAGAATTGTGTCTTTGGTCTGAGAATCCACGTACAGAGTGTCTGTTTCAATGTTTTTCATTATTCTTCATTCTGTCAACAACAAGGAAAGCCAAGAATTGACTGTGACAGTGGATTTTAATTCCATAAGCACAGGGTTGTGTTTTATTCATTTCTGTTTCCTCAACAGAACCAAGAACAATGACTTATTAGTGTTGAAGGATAAATCTTTATTGAACAAACAAATGAGTAAATAAATGTGCATATCAGCCTCTCCGACATGGAGCTGTGTTTGAAAAAAAAAAGAAAAATCTTCTATCTAGAAAGACAGGTAATATAATGAAAGAAACACTAACTCTCTGGTCTTTAGTTTTCTCATTTAGAAATTGGGAGAGTGCTTATCATTTCATTGACAGTGCTAAAAAATTCTAAGATACCTGTTACATAGTGGCCACTCAAAACTATATTTTGTTTTCCCTCCTGCCTTATTTTTTTTAAATTTCCACCATAAGCCTATGATTTCTTTAAACTTATACCATTGATACATAGAATCTTTCATTCCTAAAGTCCTTTGCAATTTACATAGAATATCACATTATCTTTTTTTGAACACACAATAACCCTGAAAAACAAGAATAATAGAATAAACTTATTTTATCTCGTTACAAAGGGCAAAACCTATTATTCCTTATACAGTGAGTGAATGATAGTGCCAAGGCTCAAATCCAGATCCACTGGCATGAATTCTGAGCTTTCCTCAATACTCCAAGTTGCTTTTGGAAAGAGTGAGAAAATCAAATCTTAAAGCTTTCAGATTAACTACTATTTACATTCTAAGCATAGAATTACATAATATTACAATAATCATAGAGCCAAGTGTATCCTGCACGTTTAACCTATAGTTCCCTTCCTTGCAGAAGTACCTTCACTTGGTTCAGATAACCAGTTTTAGCAATTTTTTTACCACGTGCAACTCTCATGTTAACGCCTAATAATGGCAACTAATAATAGTAGTCATGAGTAAAATTCAGAGCTCATAAACTCTAGGTTAAACCTCCACCTTTGTTTTGTGAAGCAAACTCGTCAAATATATACAGTCAGGACTGTTTTTAACAAAACTGTGGTTTTTATGCATTGGTCAAAAGAATGTCACCTTTTTTTTACCTTTGAAAGTGTAAGAACAAATGGGGAACATGGATATAATATAAAGTTTATTTTAAATTATAAGGTTATTCCATTGTTCTGTGTTTTGAGTGCAAAATGTTTTTGTGCCATTATTCAATTACTCACCGCTCCATATCCTTCTGGGGTGCCATTGTACAGCCAAATGGATTTCTCTGTACAGAAAGAAAGGCAAGCCAATTCTGTGTCACTCCAGGAAACGAACGTTTTTAGTAGCAGCATATGACCATTATTTGGCATCTATTAAGCATCAGAGATGATCCAGGGTGTCTATTGTTCAGTGAGACTTTCAAAGAACAACACATTATGCTAATCCCAGTGTACAGACAGCCCAGTATCTGAGTGACTGAAAAACACTGAGACTGGAAAAGAATGAAGAGGACTCATAGTCAAAGACAGCAATGGTGGCTCTGGCGTCCTGTGCTGACCCTTCATGCTCATGGAGTACTTCTCTTTTAAGATTATGAATAAGAGAAAGTCTCCTTGTAGAATAAGAAAACTGAGGCACAGAGTAATTAGCCATCTGACTCTGTTTCATGTGGCTGGTGAGGACCAATCAGCTGAGGGGGCCAGCCCAGGGGAAAAGTTAATCCTCCAGAGGCACTCTCATCACTCCTGTCTTTATTTTACCCCTTCTGTACTCCCATCCCCCCCTCCCACCAGCCCCAGAATAATTCACCTGGAGCAAAGCCCTGTGACACATTCATTCCAAACCTGGTTTTCTTTTCCCTTTGAAAAATATACGGTGCCCTCCTCCCCCCCCCGCGCCCCCGCTCTTTCCAGTGGCTATGTGACTGAATGTTCAGGGAGACACAAATAGAAAGAAAAATTGACTTATTAATTTTTGCCACTGGTTCCTGGTGTGAGAAGAATGACATCAATTTTGTATATCAGAAAAGTTATTTTTCAAATAAACTGAATCAGACTTACCTAATACATGTCTCTCTGGGGGCCACGGATTCTGTAGCTGTGACGTCGAGGCTTCGAGGGCAGAGTGTTGCCCGGGGCTGAGACCTTAGCTCAGTGATTACAGCAGACTGTCAGAACGTAAGCCAGAGCTACTGCGTGCGAGAATGGAAGCCTATGGAGAAAGTTCACAAAGTCCCATTTCCAGACAAATGGTACCGGATCTCATTCGTTAGCGGACAAATCTACAAAATTCCAGGTACAGTCAAACACTGGCTGAGATTTATAATATCAGCCTCATTTAGTCTGGAATCGAGCTCATGCAAATAATCAAGCTGATGGGAGAGACCATGCTCCGTGTTCAGTGCAGGGTCCCGGAATTGTAAGTGGAATAAGCAGTCATCTAAGTGATATGACTAGAGGCTTCTTCTACCTCACGCAGCTCCCCAAATAAGCCAGGGACCAGGATGCCTGCAATTTAGTGATTTGAGACCGCCCTCTATAGTTTAAACATTGTCCCCACAAACAGCATTTTTTTTCAAATGGAAGAGCTTCTGGAGGTAAAAAACAAACAAACAAACAAAACAAACACGAAGCCAGTACAATAATAGTGTGAATGAATGTGGGAAATGGTTCTGTTTGTTGGTAGAAGAATCCAAGCACCCCTATGAAGCATGGGGACCCCTGAGGCTGATAGGACCCGAGAGAAGTGAGGGAGGAAAAACGGAAGTGGGGCAATTTTTCCCATGGGCATTTTAGACCACATCAGAGGACACCCACCCATTTTTTTTTAATCCTTGAAGGAATCCAAAAGATGAGGTTAGCAATAAATAGTGTAGATACTCATATGCAAATAGCAAGATACTCATTTGCTAAAAATGTAAAAAAATATGCTTGCTTACAATCTATCGCACCAATGTGAAGTGCTCTTTCCTATGGCGTTTTGTTGCAGAAGGAATATATGCTTTTCCCCTGTAGATGGAGGTGATTTTCCAACACTCCTTTCCTCCGTAAGCATGTGGTGGCATTGTTGTAAAATTCTCATGCTTGGCCTTTTATGAAACAGTTCCAATCTCACTTGTATAATTCCATTTACCAGTAAAAGCATTGGAGAAAATATCCCATACTGTCTCAGAGGCCTCACTGGAATCCTTTATTTCCCTTCGTTCTTGTTCTTTGGACTTTTGTTGGTAGTGCCTGCAGTTTTGTAGGTAAGCTAAGCTCCTGTCACTCCATCCCATCACCCAGACTTCTCCATCTCAAATGCGGATGCTCTTCTTGCCAACTTCAGGCTCTGTGCACGGTTCCAAGGCAGCCTGTCTGAGTCATTCTAGGTGTCTGCATCAGCCTCTTAGTTATCAGTTTATCGGCTGGAAGAGATCAAATTGTACAGCTGCCTTTTTTAGTTTTGAATGCTGAGCATCTGGTGTTTGGTTGTGTATTGCCACGTAAGAATGCAATGATCCTCAAACATTTTGATCACAAGTAAATCTGTGTGTGAGGGAAAATGTCTTCCTGCTGGTAAATGTCTTCTTAGCTTTGATGAAAGGTGTGGAAGACACCGCACAGCACCTCAAATTGCTAAGGAAAGCAGAGGCTCAGGGGCTCTTTGGAGTTTGGAGAAGCCTGCAATAGGACCTGATTCAGTTCCCAGTCTAACTTACTTCTTTCAATTTGCAAGTGGGAAAGCTGATGCCCAGAGGGGAAGTGAATGTCCCTGCTCACCTCCGTAGTTAATGGTGGGTGGCATCAAGGCCACAGTCAAAATTCTAACTCTGCTCAATGACTGGAAGACCATGGTGGTCTTGCCTCTGGCTGCTCCTGTGGACGAAAGAACTTTAAAAATCCCGACAAGCCAAGGTGAAGGTGAGGAACAGGGCATAGCAAAGGGGGATCCGGACTTGTTTTGTCTGAGAGTACCATCAACTAGTCTGACTCCAACCTTTCTCTGTACTAGTGAGTTGGCATTTCAGTGTCAAGGGTTACTCTTAGCTTTTTGTTCAAATGTAAATCATCCTAGCTGGTCTGAAATAATAAGAAAGAAAATGAGATGTGAATTTGAAAACTATTGAAGCAGGAGAAGCAAGACTAATTAAAATACTAAAGTGGAGAGGCCTAAGAAGGGTGATTTAGTCGCTGGGTTGTTGACTAGTTTTCCCTAGAGACCCAGCACTAATTAAGTAGGGGCACCATCTGCCAGTCCAACCTGAGGGGTGAAGCTGAAGGCTTCCCTGTTTAAGAACATCTTCCTCACATGTGAACCATGGAGAAGCTCTTAACATCTGAGCCCTTGAGATCCTCTTCCGAAAAGCACATGCCCCAGATTTGGTGTGGTTGGACTAGATAATACATTAATCCATGAGCACCTAACTTTCACCATTTAAATTCCTGAGGGGATTGAATGGAGAAAAAGTAAGATAAAGTGCTGTTGGGAGTATGAGGAAAAGAGGATAAAAGGTGTGGAAGACATCGCACAGCAGCTCAAATTGCTAAGAAAAGCAGAGGCTCATAGACTCTTTGGAGTTTGGAGAAGCCTGCAATAGCATCTAATTCAATCCCCAGTCTAATTTGCTTCTTTCAATTTACAAGTGGAAAAGCTGATGCCTGGAGGGGAAGTAATTGAATAATATGTGCCAGTCACCAGGCTAAAGGCTTTACATATACCATTTTATTTAATCCCCACTGTGAGGTAGGTATTAGCTTTATTTTCTAACTGAGGAAAATGAGACTCGTTGAGGACAATTAAGAGTACAAGGTCACAGAGTTAATAAGCATGAAAGTTGCAGAGATATTTAAGTGTCCATCAAAAATTGTGCTCCTCCAATGTAAAAAAATTGTAGCCATTATGGAAAATAGTATAACAGCTCCTTAAGAAGTTTAAAACCAGAATTATCACATGTTCCACTAATTTTATTGCTGGGTACATCCCCAAAAGAATTGAAAACAGGTACTCCAAGAGATATTTGTAGAACCATGTTCATAGTATCATTAATCACAATAGCCAAAAGGTGAGAGCAACCCAAGTATCCATTGACAGATGAATGATGGACAAAATACGCTGTATACATACAATGGAATCTTGTTCAGCCTTAAAAAGGAATGAAATTCAGACACATGCCTTAAAAACATTAGGCTAAGTGAAATAATCCAGACACAAAAGGACAAATGTTGTATGATTCCACTTGTATGAGGAACCTAGAGTAGTCAAATTCATAAAGACAGAAAGTAAAGTGTGGTTTCCAGGGCATGGAGGGAGTGAGGAATGGGGAATTATTGTTTAATGATATAGAGTTTCAGGTTAGAAAGGTGGAAAAAGTTCTGAAGCTGGGTGGTGGTGATGGTTGCACCACAATGTGAATGTACTTATGCCACTGAACTTGACACTTAAAACTGGTTAAAATAGTAACTTGTGTTGTGTATATTTCACCACAATAAACAATTGTATTACCCCTTCCAAATTACAGAGTATTACTTGGAGTAGTGTCTAGTCAGTAATTACATTTTTCAGATCCCTTGCATCCTGGTGGGCCATATGAATAGCTGTCCCCCATGGAAAGTGTGTGGAAATAATGTATATCCCTCTGGATCAAGACAGGGAAGAAGCAGATGGGCCTTTTCTAGCCTCTCTTTCACCATGTGCTGGGTATGCCAGGGAATCCTGAGACTGTAAAAGAGGAAGATGCCAAAGAAAGGAGGAGTCTGGGTCCCTGAATCACCATATGGCACAGAACTGCATTGGACTTATGAAAGTGAGAAATACAATTTCATTGTAAGTTACTGTAGTTTTGGAGGTGATTGTTACAATGGCTACCATTTTCTTTTTTTAGATTCTTTATTGTTTAAAGCATTACATATAGTATTACATATCTTTCCTTTTTCCCCCATTGACCTCTTCCCTGTCACCCCCACCCCTCAGCACATGCCCTCATCCCCCTAGTGTCTGTGTCCATTGGCTGTGCATATATGCTTGCATATAAGTCCTTTGGTTGACCTCTTACTCTCTCTCCCCTCCTACTCTCCCCCGCACTCCCCCCCCCGCCCGCCTTCCCTCTGAAGTTTGACAGTCTGTTCAATGCTTCTCTGTCTCTGGATCAGTTTATGTTGTTCATTATATTCGACAAACTAGTGAGAGCATGGGGTATTTATCTTTCCCTGACTGGCTTATTTCGCTTAGCATAATGCTTTCCATGTCGATCCATGCTGTTGTAAATGGTAAGACTTCTTTCTTCTTTACAGCAGCATAGTATTCCATTGTGTAGATGTACCACCGTGTTTTAATCCACTCATCTGCTGATGAGCACTTAGGCTGTTTCCAAATCTTAGCTATGGTAAACTGTGCTGCTATGAACATATGGGTGCATATATCCTTTCTGATTGGTGTTTCTGGCTTCTTGGTATATAGTCCTAGAAGTGGGATGACTGGGTCAAATGGGAGTTCCATTTTTAATTTTTTGAGGTAACTCTATACTGTTTTCCACAGTGGCTGCACCAGTCTACTTTTCCACCAGTAGTGCACGAGGGTTTCTTAATTTTCTTAAACAATACATATAGGAATTTGGTCCCTGCCATGTCTAACCTGAGACAATAGAAAGTGTTCCTAAGGACTGAGCACAACTCATAAAGAGAAGGCCAAAACTGAGGGCCAGGAGAGGCCTAGAATCAGAATGAGAGCACTGGTGATCAATAGGCACAAGGAAAGACATGGAAATGGACTTTTAACTGAAGTAAGGGAAGTCTAATCCACTTATGATTGGACATAACTTGTACAATAAAGATAGGACCAAAATAAAAACTAAAGAACTTATGACCTTGGGACAATGCTAGGAATTAACTTATGAAACACAACAAGAAAGAAGGTTGTGGTGACCCCACCAAGAAAGTCAGTCTCTAAAAATGAACTTTACAATCATGAAGGCTGTCATTAAAAGTCTCTGAACTTATGACTGTGATTCTCAGTTAGTTACAGATTTTTAGCTTGCTTATGAGATGCCTGATGACTCAGATAAACTGCCTCGAGTTAGGCCACAAGATATTTTGGAATACAAAAGAATTGGTGAACACCGCATTTCACATCATAATAAGGAGTCAAAGTGCATGCTGCAATTCTTCTCACAGAATATTGTAGTTGACCATGAAGCTGGGGAGCAAGGCCACCATATTTATTGACCCCCAAAGCTTCAGAGGACAAGAAGCAGGGAAAGTATTGGGAGAGCCACAGACCCCCTAACCATAGGACAGAAGAGACTGAGGTACATTATAGACTGAATGTTGAAACCTAATCCTCAGTGTGATAGTGTTAGGAGGTGAAGCCTTTGGTAGGTCATTAGATCATGAAGCTAAATCCCTCATAAATGGGAGTAGTGCCCTCACAGAAGAGACCCTAGAGGGCTCCCTCACCCAGGCCTCTATGGAAAACACAGTGAGAAGACATTGGTCTATGAACCAGAAAGCAGACCATCACCAGACACTGAATCTGCTGGCACCTTGATCTCACTCTTTGCAGGCTTCAAACCTGTGAGAAATAACTGTTGTCATTTGTAAGGCATTTATTGTATTCTGTTATAGTGGCCCAAACTGACTAAGTTAAGAGAGATAAAATGGAAGTGATGAGGGACTTGCTCAGTACTTTGACCAAAAAAAGAAAAAGAAAAGGCCAACAATGGCATTAACATTCTGCTTTAAAATAACCAAAATTAGGGTGAGACAATCAAATGCACATGCTGAGTTGTTGCAGATTTTAGGAAATACTTTGATTCTGTCTGAATTTTCTATGCAGTTTTGTTGGGGTCCAACCCCAACAGGTCCAGGGGTTCCCAAAGGTGTGGACAGAGTCGGCGAAGAAGGAATGACATGGAGACAGTGTTCAGTTGATCAGCAGCCTAGCCATGTTCTCCAGCCAGGTTCAGTCTTTATTGTCCTGTTACATCTGTATTTATACCAGTTGATTTTAATCCTATCCATTCTATTCCAAAGGTTAGGGCGTTTGTTATCTCCATTCCAAAGCCACTACTCTATTGTTCTGTTAAGCTACAAGGAAGTAACTGAAGGAGATTATCCTAAGTGATTGTTCGTAGTTAAAGTGATTAATTATACGCCTGGCACTTAGTTAAGGGGTTTTATTCCCTTCCTTAGTCCTGTTAATCCCTAACTCCAGGGGAAAATCCCCACCTGGGGAAACAACCTTTCTCGGAGAGGTGACCTTGGTTAAAACACATAGCGCTAAGAAGGGGAGCAAACATTTTAAGAACAGTATGCCATATACGCCAGGTCCCTTGAAACATATGCTGTGCAGATGTTTCTTCCCTGCAGCAACTGTGTCAAGCAGCAAGGATGGACCGGCTTCCTGCACAGTTTTATCTTCCACCATGAAATGCTGTCAGCCCACCCAATCAGTTCTTTCTTTCTTACTCATGTTGCCCACTATGTCTGAAATGTCCTTGTTTCTCTTTCTCTATCCAGTGTCTATATTTTCTTTCAAAGCTCAAGTCCAGTCTTATCTCCTCTGTAAAACTCAAATATATTTTTTTCTTTTCTCAATTCATATTGCCCAATGCCTAGTAAAATATATTTTCATATTTACTTATATATTGTATTGTCTTGTTTATTGATTGCATTTGACTCTCTAAACTGAATTCTAATGGTCTTGGATTCACTTAACTTTCCTTCAAAATGAAAAGTTATATTGCCCAACTTGTAGCACAATTTATAAATAAGATAAAGTATGAAGAAGGCAGTACAGTCATACAAAGTCCCATCAGCCAAAGAAGTAACCATACTAACATTTTAATTAATAAGCTTGCAGAAAATTCACTTTTACACTGTAAATAAAAATTGATTTTAGACTATAATAAAGAATAAAAAATATTTATTTGAGCTAAAGGAGCTGCAGGTTGGGAGACACCGATTCAGCTAGTAACTTAAATTGTATCCACTGAGACAAAGGGGAGGCTGCCTTTACAGCAAAGGTTCCCACCCAGGTTCTCAATGAGGTCTATTTTATGTAAATGAAGTATCCAAATTGTATAGTTCTGATCAGACGGGACAGGACTCTACATAAAATTTTAAATGAATTATGTGAATTATCACATATTAAAAGCAGTTTTTAACCTCTTTTATATTAATAATCATATGGATATATTCTCACATTGATAAATATAGAATATCATCATTTATAATAGCTGCAAAGTTTATAGTTGTATGAATATGTGATGATTTATTTAGCTACTTTTCACTGATGATCATTTTAAGTTGCTTCTAAACTTTGTTATTATAAACAATGTTGAGACAACTTTGTACAAATGTCTTTTCATACTTTTCTAATACCTCACTAGTATAAATTCCTAGAATTATAATTACTTCATGGGATTATTTGTTTTTTCCATTTTTGTTCCAATAACACTTGCTATAGAACTAAGCACAAAAGATACACAAGATGAGAGCCTATGTGTAATTCAGGCTGACAGGTACAGGATGCCTCCAATACACTGGCACTGAATACCAAATAGAAATGTAGACAAATTTCTCTGAAAAGAACATAGCCTAAGTCCAACACCGTGTGTCTTCCCAGGAAAATATTCTTTAGTTTTCACTCAAAAAGGCATTTTTAATGTTGATGAAGAAATACAGTGAATTTTTCTGGTAAGAAAATAAAAAGCTTGCATAGAGCTCCTGTCAACTAAAACTGCTGTCAGAAACCAAGTGAAAGATTTCTCTGCATTCTGGTTCAGAGCCTGAATGCATTTCCCTCTATTAGCACCAGTGACTGGTTCAGATACAAGTTAACAAAAACCTATTTAACCGAAAATGTGCCTGACTGTGTTCATAATGCAACATCAACACTAAGGACTCAAATTTATTGCAGTGTTTCTATGGAAAATATATCCTGCATCACAACCACTTGAATGAAAATTAACATATCAATCATAAGCCAGGGCCTGCTGGCCCAAGTATCTCTATCTTTGGCCAAATGTCTGCCACTGATATTTGGGTCAAAGAATCTCTGCAGGCTCAGCCCCAGTATCCTCAGCATAGAATAAGAGTGGCCAAAAATAAACAAGTAAGCCTTCCAGTAATCCAATTCCATGATCCCATGAATCCTTGAGAAGTAGATTTCCTGGGGATAATTGCTCATTGAAGATATTTACTCTTTGTTGGGACCCAATTAGGCTAAGTGACTTGGGAGGAGCCCTGTGTAACATTAGCTGCTAAGTCCATTTTGATGCTAATCATAATTATTAGAAAATAAGAAGGAAAAAATCACTTATCTATGAAATAAAATTTGAAAAGGCACTGCTTGTAATATTTTCTAGAATAAAATTATTTTATATAAGATTCCTACCATGAACCAAGATGGAGAAATAAGGACTAGATTTACCCTATTACAAAAAAAATAATTTTAAAACTGGACAGCACATATGAAAAGATCATTATCAAATATTGGACATCAAGAAACAATGGATAGTGATCTTTGAGAGTCAGGAAACCAAAGTGAGCCCTATGATTACACCAACTTACTGCTTGGAGAGAATTCACAGGAAGGGAGAGAAGAGAGGAGAGAGAGAGAGAGAGAGAGAGAGAGAGAGAGAGAGAGAGAGAGATCTACAAATAATCTTCTTTGAGTACATAGCTCTTGTGTGAGAAAAGACTATCCAAGATTAGGGAATAAACATTTAAAGTGATTTATTATAGGAACTGGCTCACACAATTATGGAGACTAAGATGTCCTATAATTTGCAATCTGCAAGCTGAAGAACCAAGAAAGCCTTTGCTATAATTCAACCCAAGTCCAAAGGCTGGAGAATCAGGAGGCCAATAGTGTAAGGCATGGTCCAAGAATGAAGGCCCAAGAACCAGGTAGCAAAAGATGGATATCCCAGCTCAAGTAACAAGAGCAAAATTGCCCTTCTTCTACCTTTTTGTTCCACTCAAGTCCTCAAAGGATTAAATGAGGTTCACCCACATAAATGAAAGAGATTTTCTTTCCTCAGTCTACTATTTCAAATGCTAATCTCTTTCCTTCCAAAACACCCTCACTGACACATCCAGAAATAATGTTTTACCAGCTATCTGGACATTTATTAGCTTATTCAAGATGGTATATAAAATTAACCACCCAGATTGAATAAACAAAAATGATTTTGCATCAGTAGTATAGGAATATTAATGCTAATATTAAATGTACTCTACCCCACCTAACAAAGTTTTAAATCATTACCAGAAAAGATTGAACTGTTTCAAAGAAAATTAACTGTATCATAGAACTACAACAAGAATATTCATAGGAACAAAAAGTACTCAACATCTAACAGGTTAAAATTAATGATGTCTAGCATCAAGCAAAAAATACCTACCCATGAAACAAAGCAAAAAATACAATTCAAAATCAAAACAAATATCAGTAAATTGATACCCACCAGAAATGAGAAATATGGTATCGTTAGTACAGAATAACATTAAAACTGTACTACAGGTGCTCAAGAAGCTAAAAGACAGATTATGTTACTTTAAGATATGGAAGATATGAAAATGATCCAAATAGAATCAAAACTATAATGTCTGAAATGAAAAGTATGCTAAGGTGAGGAGATGAGCAAACTGACAAAGGAGAGCCAAGGTGGAGAAAGGAGCCAATTCAGGAATGTTTGTGTGCACTAAGGTGTGGATGAGGCATAGTTTTCAGAGAGAGTGACTTGATAGAGAAAAGGAAGAAAAGAAAAAAGAAGAGAAATACTGAAGGGAAATAAAACAAAGGTGTAAAAACAACAAGTTGTGATGCTGCCTTGTCTCACTGGACCAGGCAAATATTCAGGTCTTGACTTTGTTACTTAGTTATTAGGGTCTTTGAGCAGGCCCATCCAACCTTCCTAAGTTCACTTCCTCTTCACTAAAATGGAGATTTTAATAATTCTGGGTGTTATTTCACAGAGTTTTATTGATATCAATTCATTTAATCATGAAACCTTACCTGACACACTTTATGTATTAGGAACTGTTATAAGTAGTGGAAATAAAAGATAAAAGACCCAATATTTACCCTTGTAGACTTAAAACCCTTTCTGAAAAAGGCAGAGATGGCTAGAGAGAGGAAAGGAAAATGATATGTTTTCATGGTATTTCACAGTCTTGGAGAGTAGCAAGGGATGTAAATGAAAGCCTAAAAGAGGCATATAAAATAGATTGTGACATGTTGAATGTATATTCAAAAGGGTATTTTGAAGAATACAACTCCCAAGTTCAATACTGAAGTGTGCAGGAACTGAGGATGCACAAGCACAGAAATAAGAGGCACCATGAAATGGGTGAGAGTGTGAAGAAGAAGATGAAATAGCAACAGTAAAAAGAGCAAAGCTTTGGAATCAGTAAGCCCTGGATCCAAATGTAAGGTATATTGTTCACTGAGTAATGACAGGTACTTTGCAGGGTTATTATGATGATTGCTGACAATTTATGGAAAACAGCAAAAATTCAATAAATAACAGCTGGTATAATGATGCTTATTTCAGTTATTGAGAACCTGAGGACATGTGCAAAGCATGAAGCCATGAGGAAGTATTAGTATGGATTGTAGAGATGGGATTAGATTTTCAGAATTTTGAGTAATAAATGAGGTTTCACCTTAGATAATGGCAATAAGATTAGTAGCATGGGAGGAGACATAAGTAATGTCTCTAGGACTTGGTCAGAGTGACATCTGCTTGGGCATGGCCTACTTGTTGTTCCTTTTCGGAGAGGAGGGAAATAAGACAAAGGAAACAGGTTGCCTGGGAGATATGGGGTAGAGGACAGGAGCCAGCAAGAGAAATGAAGTTTGCACTTGTACCTGTTGAATTTGAGGTGTTTCTGGGACACCCAAGAGGAGATGTTCAGGAATAAGTATCTGAAGTGGGGATTTCGTTTTGAGAGGCGTCAAAACTCACAAGTAGTAATGGAAGCCGCTGGTGTGGATGAGATCATCTTGGGAGAGCATTTCCTGGGAAGTGAGAAGAGGGTCGAGGACAGAACACTGAATAACAATAGCCAATGGTGGGTTGAGAAAGAGAAGCTTCTCCAAGGAGAAAGGACAGTGCAAGTTCCAGGACTTAGCACACTCCCAGAGGCTGATACCTACCATCTTTCTCTGCTCCCTTTCTGGAGCCTGTCTCCTATCTTAGACTGCCAGTCTTCCTGAGTTGTTCTGTTACAACCTTTTTAAGGACAACATCTCATTTATCAACCAAATCTCCTCACACTCCCCTTTTCCTTACCCACAGGTGTTTAGCTTCTCTGATAAGCTAAATCATAAACCCCATGGTAATACAGGCTTCTAGGTGAACAGGCTGGTTGAAGTCTGTGCTTGGCAGACTGTCCTTCTCAGGACACCTAAAATCACATCATTTAGTTCTTCCACGTGCAACTCCAGTCCTTGAAAAAGGCATATGGGAAATCAGAGATGAAAAGAACAGACAAAAGGGAATGGAATTGCTACAACCCCCCCACTCCATCCCCTCTTCTTGCAGAAGGAATGAACCAAGGGGATATTGAGGAGGTGGGAAGATACCTCCAGGCAGATGATTCTTCAGACATAGAGAGCCTGGGACTTCACTGTTACCATCTGGTACATAATGCCATGCTGTTTTTCATGGAAAGCAGTAAGATTTTTAAAAATATTATCACCAGCTGGACCTATTGAACCATCTGGATGCATAGGGCACTCAAGATTCTCAGGTGGAACTCCACTGATCTGAAAAAAAGTCTAAATATTCATAAGTACCAAGATTTGAAAAGTAGACTCCAGTTTGCACCAGGTGTTCTGGCTTTTGAATCAGAAAATATGTTCAGTGCCTTATTCTGAAAATATGGGAACAAAACCCCACCACTAGAAGTCTCAAGAGAAAGAATGCACAGGCAAGGGAAGAGATTGGGGGCCCATAATCTTTCTTGCAGCTGAATGGTGTTCTTCAAGTCTGTCTAGTGTGAGAGAATATGAAAGAGAGGGCTGAATTTACAACCAGCACTATGCATAAGTGACTATTTCATCTATGGGCCTCTTTTATCTATAGCAGCTTCTCATCTGTTGGTCTTCCTTATACATATGATTTTTAATCACTGCCTGGGTGACATAAGAATGGTGTGGATTCTTCTATCAACTACTCCTTCCCTACTCTACTGAGCCTCAGAGTGTAATTACCTTTCTAGAAGTTCTCTTTTCTCCCTCCCTCTCTTCCTTCCTCCCTCCCTCCCTCCCTTCTTTTTTCTTTCCTCCTTCCTTCCAATAGTAATTACTGTATGCCTGATATGTACCAGCCACTCACTGTTGTAGTTATTGGGGATAAGAGAGTGAACATCACAAACAAGACCCCACTCTCTAGGAACTTACATTCTGGGTAGGGGAGAGAGACAGCAAACAGATGTGCCAATAAACAAGTTAATTTCGGATAGGAGCGGGAGCTATGAAAACAATAAAACAGATAACATAATAGAGGGTGACTACTGTAAAAAAAAAAGTGGGAGGGAAAGTTTCTCTAAAGATTTGACATTTGGCCCTAACTGGTTTGACTCAGTGGATAGAGCGTCAGCCTGCAGACTGAAAGGTCCCAGGTTTGGTTCCTGTCAAAAGCATGTACCTTGGTTGTGGGCACATCCCCAGTAGAGGGTGTGCAGGAGGCAGCAGATCAATGTCTCTCTCATCAATGTTTCTAATTCTCTATCCCTCTCCCTTTCTCTCTGTAAAAAACTAATAAAATATATTTTAAAAAAAAGATTTGACATTTGCACTGAGACCTGAATAACAAGAAGGATCTTACTGGGAGATTTGAGGGACTGAGATTTCCGCTCAAAGGGAACAAGTCCAAAGGCCTGGGGTGGAAATGTATTTGGTGAGTTCAAGAAACAGGAAGGAGGTCTGTGTGGCTGATGTGTATTAAAAGGAAGAGTAATAGGAAGCAAGGCCAATGTGGTGGGAAGGAGCCACATCTCTGTGTAAACCTTGACAAGAACTTTGAATTTTGTTCTCCTGGGAAGCCACTGATGGATCTTAAGGGGAGAATGATGTCATCTGACTTACATTTTACCAGATGAGTGGAGAATGGAGTGAAACAAACCAATCTCATCACATTATAATCATTCTTATCATTAGATTTAAAAATAATTCAGTGGCACCTCCATTCAATCACTTGGCTAGTGCCAACGCTCATCATCCACTTGAAAGAACAAACTTTGGTCCCATAGTAGAGGTTTAAGAATATAAAGCAAGTCCTAAAGACATTTCCAAGCAATAAATGCTAATTTGAATAACACATCCTGGCACATAAATTCTTAAAGTTCTGTTTTAGCCTCACCTACATTTTGACTCTCACAATATAGACAGTCTCAGCCCTATACCTCCCTATGCCACTCACCCTTGACTGTATATTAAAATTGCCCACGAAGCCTTTAAAGATCCATGCCCAGGCCACCCTGTACTGTAATCCATTCAATCAGACTCTCAGGAGTAGGACCCAGGCTTTGGTGTTTTTTAAAACTTCCCCAGGTGATCTCCCTGGGCAGTAAAAAGGCAGCCACTACCTCACAAAAACAGGCATTGCAGAAGCATCTGATGGTGGTGACAAGTGGCATGGGGCCACAGGAAATGTGCCCTCCTGCTCTGTGTGCCTGGAGGGCCTGAGAGAAAACAGCAATGGTGAGTTTTCAGCTTCTGGGGGCACACTGTGAATGAAAGAATGCACAGAGCTCACACATGAGGCCACTCTGCAGTCAGAAGCACGTTGCTCTGCACTGGGCACCCAGATTTGCAAACGAAATCAGAGGACAGATGCCTTTTTTAGAAGGAACTTTTGGGACCTTGACAAAGTCTATTTAAAAATAACAAATGAAACAAAGGATAGTTTCATCCAAATAGGATGCCTGTGCAAGTAGCATCATAAAGATAGATGCCACCCCTGCTCTGAAGTGCCTGACATCCCACAGAGCTCAAAATGTAAAAGCTAACACATCTTATCAAGCTCTAAAATAAGAGACAGCTCTCCCACTTTCCTATTTACTTTATCTACATTTCTTATGCTTAGCTGCTGGATTAAAATGAAAGAGAGAAGTCGGTAAGAAA
Source organism: Myotis brandtii (assembly GCF_000412655.1). Classification (NCBI taxonomy): domain Eukaryota; kingdom Metazoa; phylum Chordata; class Mammalia; order Chiroptera; family Vespertilionidae; genus Myotis; species Myotis brandtii. The sequence goes on along the minus strand of NW_005371106.1, from coordinate 652,136 downwards.
ATAAAAAGGCATAGCTGGATGATCGGCATAAGCTAATCAAGCAAGTTTTCATTGTTTTCTGTAGTGGTGGTTAGTTTGGGTTTACTTTTTGATGATATAGGGAAATGGCAGAAGGAAGACAATGCTGTAGCATTCTGAAACACTTTATTATAGCCTTCTCCACATACTTTAACACTGAATTACATTTTTCTTTTTATGGTTTGCCATTACTTCAGATGTGTTAACCTTGCCAAAACTAGTACATTTCTTGAGAACATATTTCTTCCAAAAATTAAACAGCACCTGTTCACAGGTGCCAGTTGCCTAGTGATCACAGATTCTATAATGAAGAGACCAGGTAATACTTGTATCTATTTATATATTACTTATTTCCTTCCTGACTCTAGTCCCCAATCCTCCACTCTTGTGTGTGTGTGTGTGTGTGTGTGTGTGTGTGTGTGTGTGTGTGTGTGTGTTTAAAGGAAGCACAAGGATCTATACAGGCACCCTAGTAACTATGAAACTTCAGTGTAGATTGTCAGAGGTCTTAGTAAATAGGACATTATTCTTGAGAGCATGCTAAGCTAGCTTAGAGATAGGTTCATTGTGTTAAGACCCAGACACCTACAAGAAGGGGTTTGGATCCTATATCGAGGGAAGCTTAGTAGGTCAGTACCCTAATTGGCATGGACCATGAAGTTGCTGGGAAATAAGTCACAGAAATCAAGGATGGATTTCCCCCCCATTCTTTGAGTGCTGATCTAGATCCCTCAACAGGGGTATTTATAACCTGAAAAAGAGCAAAGCAACATTCAGAGGGCAAAAAGTGTTGTAATACTTAGCAGCCCAGGGGTAGGGAGTCAGAGCAGTAAGTATCATTATATACATTGAAGAAGAGATTCTTTAAAGTTCTTTAAACATCACACGAGTGGTGTTCTTGGAATTGCCCAACATGGAAGCCCTCCCAGGACCTTCTGAGAGGGATGATACCACGAATTACCTCCTTATATACATATGTATGCAAGACAAAAATCAGAATCTATCACTGACTGCGATTCTCATTGGACCCAAGAACCTGAAATCCTGCTGAGTCCGGGAGCTTAGGAGTCCATAAGCCTTAGTTTTCCATTATCCCTGTGGTCTGACAAGAATCATAGTCACTGTTATGAATATAATTTAAATGAGATAAGTTAAAGAATGTGAGGATTAAATGTCTCAAGAATTATAGTACTCCCCAAAAATTTCTCTAATGATTCCCTAGTCAAAGTTATTATCCAAATTCACCTGAGGGACTTATTAACAACAATACAGAGTTTCTGGATCCACTCTATAACCATCAGAATCTCCAAATGAGGAGCCTTGGAACCCTTATTTATGAAGGGTTTCCCTGATGATATGCAACTGGTTTGGAAACCACTGTTTTATACTGACTAAAAAATGGGTTTTACACAAGCAACCAGCAAACACTTGCCCCTGACTTTTTAAAAGCTAATAAAGTCAGTAATGCTTTCTTTGTCATTAATCAGGAGGTGTTGGTAGCATTGTCTGGAGAAATAGAGTTTAATAACGAACAGCCTCTAATTTTTCTGCAGAACAAGGGCTTCTTAGGGTGGAAAGAGTAGAGCTGATGTGTTGCTTTCTTCCCCATTGAATTTGCCCCCATGGATCTTACACTGATAGCATGTCTGAGATCTCAATGAATATCATAAAATTAACCTTCCCTTATCTCAGACAGGTGATAAAATAAATGAATCCTTTGCTATTTCTAAAGTACTTTTGCTTTAAATCATCTCTGATTAGGACAAAACTTCATTGTAATCTTCCAAACATTCTGCAAACTTTAGTGGGGGATCTTAATCTTTATAAATCTACTGGAAAGAGGAGTCAGAGTTGGGGCTAAAAGCAAGAAAAGAAGACTGGTAGGGAATCTTCTACCAGCAGGGCCACAGAAGTCAGAAATAATGTATTAAAAACCTCATAGGGAAGGTAGGGGAGTGTGGGGGTAAGGAGGAAAGATTAACCAAAGGACTTGTATGCAAGCATATAAGCCTAACCAGTGGACACAGACACCAGGGGGGTGAGGGCATGAGTGGTGGGGGGGGGGGGCAATGAGATGATAAGGACACATATGTAATACCTTAATCAATAAAGAAAAAATAAATAAATAAAGGAGTTCTGAAGGAATGGGAAAATTGGGACAACAATACATGGCTTAGTATAAGAGGCCAAGAAAAACCAATAATAATACCTACAAGATATGTAAAATGTGGTGTGCTTTGGTAAAGTGGAAGCAGGACTGCGTGTCTGGCTTGAGGTCTGTACCTTGTCCTTCTTAGATAACACCTTGTCCATGGTTCCGTTATGGCACTACAGGAGTTATGATTCATGATGGTTCCTCTCCTAGGTAGTCAACTAGCTGAGCTCAGGGAATATTCAGCTTTGGATTCCTGGTACAAAGACAGATCTCAATAAATGTTGAATGAAGGGGCAGCCTTGAGGGCATTACCCATGGAATGGTCTTGCAGATGTTCTGTGACTTATTAAAATGTTTAAATGACAAGAATTTGCCCCTAAAGTCTGAGTCTTGGGAAGTCTCTAGAATGAAATATTTTGGAATTATCCCTAAGAGTTTATTAAACCATGTGTGGTTCTTGTTTTATTTTTTAAATAAAGTTACATTTTTATTAAGCATACAAGAAACTATGCCATAGCTTCTGCATCGCAGCCATATTTCCCGGGTTTAGTCTTTGCTGATGATCTCAGTGCACCGCATTTACAAGATGTAGGGTAAAAGGATGCGCCCCATGGGTGTCTGTGACTGGTTTTGTTAATAATTGTTTTCCTTTTCTCATTATAACCTGACATTTTAGACGCCAAATGCTATTCCACACTTTATTAGCCTCTTGTACTAGACTGAACTGAGGTTTAGAGCAAAAAGAGAGTGAAAATGGAAAAACATACAAGACTGAAATGGCACAACTAGAATGATAACTTTAGCTCATTCACCTACTGACACCTGGAAATTGAAGGACCATCACTTACCCAGAGAGATAGAAAGAATGGTGCAGAGAGCCTGGGAAAGACCCTCCCCCCCCCCAGCAGTACATCATATATTCCACAACTAGTAGGTTTTCTTTTGCCACTTGTGTTGTCAGTTGGCACCGTACCAGTCATCTACTGCTGCATAATAAACCACCACGCAATTTCAGTGACATACATTAAGGTGTTGGTTTCACTCACATGTGCTGATAGGCTGGGTGACTGGGTGACTCCAAGCTGCCTATTGGTCCTGGCCTATCTACATATGTCACTCTTCCTGCACCAAAGGCTACCCTGGGGAAGCTTTGTTCATGGCAATGACAGAGAAACAATAAGGTCCACAACAATCAGGCAAGAACATTTCAAAGGAAACGAAATTATGAAATTGACATCTCATTGGCCAAAGCAGATCACATGGCCAATCCCAAACTCAAAGGGTGGTGAGGTATATTCTTTCTATGGAAGTGGCAGAGGAAGAAGTAAATATTTTTAAATGACAATGGAATATTCACAGGCAGAGCCCAAGTCTGATGTGTTTCAATAGTAATGAAGATACTTATACTAAGGAGGTCTAGGGTAAGTAATTCTTGTATCATTAAGTCTTTTACTCTCATCCATTGCTGATGGGACAGTGGATTAATACAGTCTTTCTACAATATACATTAGCGATTTTTTGCCTGTTGACTTCTAAGAATTGTACTGAGATGCATAGAAAGATTTTTACACAGAGACATTGATCTGGCTTTTATTTTAATGAAATAGTAGAAACAATTACAAGGGATTGGAAGAATAAAGCATGGCACATACAGACGATGGAATATCTGTGCCATATTACAGTAATGTTACATATTACAGCGGTGGTGGCTGGAATAAATGTGTAAGGCACATTGAAGTTCACAGAACTACTTTGTTTGAAATGTTCTTTAAATTCTTATGAGAGGAAAATTAATTTTTATAATCTTTCACTCAATTTTAGGATGACTTCATTATAGCAACTCACATAAACTCTAATACAGTGGGCTTACTAATTATTTTTAATATCTTCTAAATGGTTTTCTGCATTTTTCCAAAATTTCTATTTTGAGTAGTAATGTATAATTAACACAAGAAATAACAAATATTATTTTTTAAACCTAGACATCTTACTCCAAGACTTCCTGAAAATAATTAATCACAAATGTTTTGCTCAGGTACCATTTTTTCCCCTTTCATTCTTAATATATTTATGGGGCAGGAGAGCAATGGTGATATTTTCCCCATATTTCCAGGTCTCTTTTTATCCAAGAGAGTTTGGAAGTACAATGTAGAGTTTAGAGCTCAAGCCAAAATGGGTTTGAAATTTCTTTTGAGATTTGGATGAGTTATCTAATCTCTCTGAGTTTCAATTTTTCTCAGCTGTAAAAGTTGCAAGATGATTGTGAGGATCAAGTGAGTGTATGAAGGACTACACACCCAATTGTGTGTAGCACAGCACTATGAATATTCCATGAGGTGTAATTGTTCTTTACTTCATTTCACAAAAATTTGACCACTTGAACCAAACACTGATATTGAGAAATGTGTCAAATATACAGAGTTGTCTTCTTGAGCTTGTCAAAATTTTACACTCCTCTGGACAGAAGAGTTATAACGTTACATGACTGAATATGCACTGGATTCCTCTTCCCTGTTCATCTTCCATTAGTAGCTGGCCAGTCAGGTTAGGGAGGGAATGTCCTGACAGGCTTTCAAGGTTACCACACATCCCTCCCCCTCCTCTCCAGCTTATATTTTGCAAAATACAGTACAGCTGAGGCCAAGAAGTGTGTTGCTCTTGGCAGAAATTAGAGCTTGCTTTGTGTAAACACAACTTAAAAGTAAGGTGGAGGGGGAGATGTAAACAGAAAAAAGCCACAGTCTGCAAAAGCACTGAATGGGAATTTCATTGCATATGGTTTCTGAAAGGCCTAGAAATAACATGCATAGTCATGAAGCTCAAATTAAACTCACTAATTCCTACAACCACCCATAACCTTTCATTTATGCTGTACCTCTTCCCTTTTATTTAATTAGAATATTAAATCTACCTTAAATCTTATATTTGACATCCACAAACACACACACACACACACACACACACACACACACACACACACACACACTTTAGGTGGTAATTCTTTAATGAAATATTTAAAGACTTCTGTCCCTGTTTTTCTCCTTTTTTTAGGATCTCTCTCTCCCTCTCCCTCTCCCTCTCCCTCTCCCTTTCTCTCTCCCTCTTCCTCTTCCACTTCTTCTTCCTTTCCCTCCCTCCCTACTCAAATCTAGCCTTTCAAATCATCTCTCTTGACCTCACCTCCTCCCAAGTTTCTTTGGTCTTGTCTTCTTTATACTGTCCTGTTTTGTATATCCCCCATTTCTGATCTGGTCTAGGGAAATGTAATGAGGTTGTCAGAAGGGATGCATTCATTTAATGTTCTTACTTGCGTGAATGTTAGCTTTAAGTAAAGTCTCCAGGAATAGCTCCCACTGAAGAAACAAAATAAGGACCTAAGGAATAGATGGGTTTTAATGTATATACACTTGCTGATATCTAGCTCGTGCTAATAATTACAATTCTGCATGGTATGCTTTTCTCTCGGGGACCATTTAAATTCTTGTGTCAGAGAGAAGGTGCTGAAACCAGTATAATGCATGTCTGAAACCATACTCTCTATTTCGAGTTGATTTATTGCACTGCTAGCAAAGCTGCATTTCTCTGGAGCAAATGGAGTTGTCAGAGATGAAATCTGGGGACCAGGTTCCAGGTCAGGATTTCACCAAGGTTGAAGGTGAGGAACTATAAAGGACATTCACACAACGACAAAGGGAGACCAGAGGGCTGGCCAGTCACCAGAGGGAGCAGCTGGCTGCAGGAGGGAGGGGAGCATTTGCGTTTTAAAGACCTGTGCACCTCAGTGGGTCTTCCGGGGGCTCTGAGGAGCAGTCTGCAGGAAGCTACGCGAGAGTTAGAGATGCTGTACGGGTCCTGTTGTCAGCACAGGGAGGATAGGGAAGAAACAGGTGAAAAGGGCTGCTCCAGGAAGAAAGCAAAGCCCTGCATAAATGGATGGTGATGATCATTAATAATATAGGTAACATTGTGGTGAGCTTATCTCAGGGAATGCATTATCCTCAATGTATTTTATGCATTATCTCAGTTAACTATAGCAAGGTGGCCTGCCTATCAGAGAAAAACAATGAGAGTTAAAAATTAGAATTCTAGAGAATCCTGGGAGAAACAGGGACACGGGGTCTCAGCGATGAATTACATAAAAGCACTTTAAGCAGCTAAAAGTAAACCATTCGGTAAAGAGATGCTGTTTCTTTGGGGCCATTGCTCTCTTGAATAAATGCACATGCAAGTTACGAACCGTCACACACTGTGTCAGCACTGAGCCAAGCAGTACACATGCGTTCTCTCAATCATCGCCGGGAGTCTGGATGGAGACATCTTACAAGAAAAGAAACGTGGGTTCTGACAATTTTAGGAACTTTCCCAAGATTATACAGCTAGAAAGTGGCTGAGTGAAAATTTAAACCCAGAACAATTTTCCCCCAGGCTCTGTCCTTTAATCGCTGTGATATGCCATCGCTGGTCTCGCCTTTTCTACTGCTACCTGAAGTCTCACTGTTGGAGATCAGTCTTCTTCATACTCCTCAACAAATCTGACCATGTTCCTATTACTGCGACTAAAACCATGAAAAAATATTCAATTATTTTTATCAGGACAGAACATCCTAAACCCTTCTCCTCCTGAGGCACAATTTGACACCACCTTAAACTCAAAATAAGCATACCACACTCTTACCAATCTCTTTCACACTTCAGATCAGATCAAGCTCTCTTGGTTCCAAAGCCTAATACTAAATCATATAGCTCAGTTTTGTGTCATACTATCAGCTTACATTTCTTTAGCACCTGTCATCCCCATGGATACAAAAGCAAATTACAACCATAGACCAATATGCATCTATATATAGGTGTCTCTTCACCCCCCTGGGGACACAGTTTTCTCAGAGTCTTGAAGAATTGCCTGACATTTCTAAAGAAGAATGAAGAAAACAGAAATATCCATTGAAATCAGAATATCCATTATCCTGCATATTCACTTAAAGCAGGATAAATTTGAAGCTAGAAAATGTTATAACTATATATAGAATTTTTAATGCTATTGGGGTTAAATGTATCATTTACCATTACATTCCTGAATCTAAAAACTACTTTAAAAAAAAGTAGCACTGTGCTAACAGCCTCTCTAATTCTATTTTCTATATTAGAAAAGCAAGTGTGTATTTGCTTAATGAGATTTGTGTGTCTGTACTGACCTGAATGCCACACATTCCTTTTGAATAATGACAATGTTTTTTCATCACAGACAAAGGGAAAAAGTCTTCCCATCCATGACACTTATTAATTTTTTAATTACAAATAATTCAACACATATTAAGCATCCAGTATTTTAGACACTTTTCTTGGTGATGGAATGCAAGAAGTGGGGGTAAGAATATAAACAATAAATAAGTCATAAAACCTGCTATAAAAAAAACTCAAACTATAACAACAGAAACAGAGGTAAACTATCTTTACGCATATTAGACATGACATAGTTACCATATGTGCCAAGTTTTGTGGGGCACTGATGAGGAAGCAATGCATTCTGCCTGGGGAAAGAGGGAATGGCCAACAGAGGAGATGCTACAGTAATAGTATTGGGAGAAAGTTCCCCATGAGTCTCTCAGGTTTCTGCGTATCTTGTGAACAAGCCCTTGCCCTTTAGTTTCAGACTATCTTTCCAAGGATGTCTGTATAGCAAAGCTAATGTCTCCCTCCTGAGAAAAAAGGCAGATTTTTCTTATTTCCCAGTATCATGAAGATAATATTTCCCTTGGAAGCAAAGAGAAGGTATGCTTTCAGCTTGCTATAAAAGGAGCATATTCCCTACGCTTGGGGTTCTTTAGCTGCAATGTAACCGCTGAGTAACATTCACCTGGGCCCCTCCACATCAGACTCACAGGACTTGGAGGGGGGGGTGAAGATGAGGTGATACAAACACAACCCTCATGGTCTCTGTTCTGCCACAAGTATTAAAGCTCTTTGTCTCTGACCCAAGAGTCTTGTGTCTTCTGATGGCATCCATGAAATACTAACAGGCTAACTTGTTAGTCGATCATGTCAGTCTCTGACCTTCACATTTCTTTACAGAAAGTCTTTACTACAAACTAGATACTTGTCTAAGCACTTTATACTTATTAACTCACTCTCACAACAGTGTTGTAAGTACAATAGACACCCCCCACCCCCCTGTTCACAGTTTCACTTTTTGTAGTTTCCATTACCCATGGTCAACTGCAGTCCAAAAATATTAAATAAAAATGTTTCAGAAATAAACAATTCATACATTTTATTTATTTTTTAAAATATATTTTATTGATTTTTTTACAAAGAGGAAGGGAGAGGGATAGAGAGTTGGAAACATCGATGAGAGAAATATCAATCAGCTGCCTCCTGCACACCCCCTACTGGGGATGTGCCGGCAACCAAGATACGTGCCCTTGACTGGAATCGAACCTGGGACCCTTCAGTCCGCAGACTGACACTCTATCCACTGAGCCAAACCGGTTAGGGCAACAATTCATACATTTTATATTGCACACCATTCTCAAGCCATCCTGTTCCATCCCACCTGGGACATGAGTCATCCCCTGTATAGCCACGCTATATATACTACTTCCACAGTAGTCTCTTAGTAGCCATCTGGGTTATCAGATTCACTGTTGCAGTATCACAGTGCTTGTGCTCATGTGACCCTTATTTTACCTAATAATGGCCCCAAAGTGCAAGAGTAGTTTAAACTTTATCATCGGTATGCAAGTATAGGAACAACGCATAGTGTGTATCGGGTTCGGTACGATCTGCAGTTTTAGGCATCTATTGCGTGTCTTGGAACTCACCCCCACAGATAAGGAGGGACTACTCTGCTATTGTTACTAGAGAAGAGATTACTTAAGAAACTGGGAGATTACATGAGTAGCAGAGATAGGATATGAATCTGTGCAATCTGGATTGAGAGTCTGCAAAATGCACTACTCAACTTTGCTACCTCCACGGTTGGAAGTTCAATGCACTCCTCTGCTGATGGGTGGGACGTTGTCATGACTTGCAATCTGGTTCCTTCATAAAAAGACTCTGTTCACATTATAAGGAATTATGAGAAGTCCTCTTAGGAGAGTAGGAAACAGTGTCCAAACATTCACAAGGCCATGGAAATGGAATGGCATTATCCAGGGAAGATTTGACACACAACTGAGCTGTATGATTTAGTATTAGGCTTTGGCACGAAGAGAGTTTGGTCTGATCTGAAGTGTGAAAGAGATTGGTAAGAGTGTGGTATGCTTATTTTGAGTTTAAGGTGGTGTCAAATTGTGCCTCAGGAGGAGAAGGGTTTAGGATGTTCTGTCCTGATAAAAATAATTGAATATTTGTTCAGGTGGAGGGAAAAGCCAATAAAGGAAACTGACAAGATGTAGCCTATAAGTACAAGGGAACCAGAAGAGTGTGGTGTTGGAAGGGCCAGGATAGGAAACTGTTTCAAGGTGAGGTGATTTTATGCATTTGGCAACATAAAGATTGCTATAATGTTCATGAAGTTAGTTTTTATGGGATGTTGAAGACAAGCTAATTAGCAAAGAAAAAGGGAAATTAGTTATATAGATAACTTTTGCTAGGATTTTGGGTTGAAGGGATGTTAACTAGAGAGCTATGAGGACATGGTAAGGTTTCATTTTATTTTTCTAATTTAGATGGGAAATAACAAAAAGTTGGTTATGATGCCATAGAGATAGAAATATGATTATGTTCAAAGAAAAGATAACCAAAGTAGAAAAATTCCTTAAAAAGTAAGTAAAACAAATGGGGTGGGGATGGATAAAAAGAAGAGACTAATCCGCAAAGATAACCAGCAAGTTAATGGCAGTGCAGGGGTTAAAATCAGGCCTGTATCTTCCCTCCTCAACTGTAATTTATTTCAAATACCATTTGATGTTGCTTTTTCATCCCAGCATTCACTAAAGAGAAAAAGAGAAAGACACAGTAATGGTTTCTTGACAATTAGATTGCTCAAATTAGATTTCACTAGCAAATCATAGTTTTCCAGAGAACACTCTTTGAAAATGTAAATCTAAGTAAGGGACAAAATACAATACATGCCAGAGGTCATTCTAATTTAACATTGGTATATTTATTCCTGTATTTGCATGGTTTCGTGATTGAGGTGAGCTGAGCCAAGAGTAGCTTTACAACAATACTCAAGTTTCTATTGTCTGACACAATTTCCCAGCACATGAATCCCCCAGGATGCTGGATACTTCAGCTATTTTGCATTATGTTCTCTAGTCATCCCTTCCCATCTATGGGACCTTTATGAGGTTGGTGCCTACTTTTCTAAGCTTCTGCCTCCAACTGCAACTTAAAATTAGGAGACCACCACCAAGAAATAGAGAATGTGGAATATAGTGCCCATCTCCTCCAGGACCAATGTAAAGTGTTAGACATATTAATTGCAAAAAATACTTGTCAAGTATATACTCAATCAACAAACTTTTAATGAGTGAATTCTGGGCCACAAACTAAATAGGGCTGCCTTCACTCTAGGTTGCAAAGTCATGTTCTAATAAAAGTGCCAAAAAAAAAAAAACCAACACAAAAAAAACTCCAAAACAAAGAATCTTACATAAGGGGGAATGAGTTCTGTTCATTTATTCTGACAAGTGTGATGGAGTTTTAATTGCAAAAATATTTAAGAGTACACAGATAAACTTACTGTTGTACATCATGTAAAATTAATGAAATAATTATAACGTAAGCTCTTACTGAGACATCTGGCAGCTGGATTCTTACCATTTTTGTACACACACACTAATGTAATATCAATAAATTTTGTTCTGACATCTAAAAACAAAAATTGCTGCTCATCATACTTACCTATGTATAATCATCTAGGATTTTTCATTTTTATCACAGTAAAAATGAAAAATTCTATACATAAATATATTTTATCTCCTCAAGAAGGTAGCAATATCTTGATGGTAATTACTCTGGCTTTATTCTTGATGTATTATCTCTCTCATAACTGTCTCTTAGAGAGTGTTCTACATATATCACCCAGTTAGATGCAGCCAGTGCCTCAGCTAGAGTTGAAGCCAGGTCTGGGATGGGGTAGAGGTACAGGTGGGAAGCTAGTGTTGACATGTAGACAAGTCAGCGTGCACAACAAAGGGTTAACATGTGGAGCATTTCACATGGACTAATGGGGAAGGACCAAGCGCAGTTGGATGCGGGAATCTAAGAACAGAAAGATTAAGATTCTCCGGATTAAAGAGGGAAGGGATAACGTTTTACAGGTTGTCTAAAAAGACAAAATATTAAACATGGCTTCTCAATTTTTTTTTCCTACAGGCTCCAGAAGATTTTTCAAAGGTAATGTAAACTCTGAAATATGTTTTCAGACTAGTTATTAAATTAAATGATACTTTTTAAAGTCTTTGGCATTTGTGACATTTCACAGAGATATAAGAACTGGAGAACATTATGCTAAGCAAAATAAGCCAGTCGGAGAAAGATAAATATCACATGATCTCACTCATATGTGGAATATAATGAACATCGTAAACTGATGAACTAAAATAGATCCAGAGACATAGATGCATCAAACAGACCATCCAACCTTGTGGGGTGGGAGGGGGGAGGTGAGAGATCAACCAAAAGACTTGTATGCATGCATATAAGCATAACCCATGGACACAGTCAGTAGCACAGTAAGGGCATGTGCTTGGGGGTGGGGGGGAACAAGCAGGGATAGGTCAATGGGGGGAAAGGGATTCATATGTAATACTTTAAACAATAAAGAATTTTTTTAAAAGAAATTGGGATGATTAATTCACAAGAATGGACATAACTCTACCAACTTAAAATTCTTCTAAAAGGAAGAAGGGAAATGAACTACTTCCTCATACCAGCACAAAACTTTCTCCAGAGTTAAATAAAGTTCAGTAAGATTGTAGTGATCCTAGAGCCTGGGTCCAGGTCTACCTTATAGTATGAATATTGACTATAAAAATCTGTGGCTCAGAGGTTGATGGTTTTGATTCTCTACCATCTGTGTTTCTAGAGCAGCATCTGTTCAGCCACTGGAACCAGAATAATTGCATTGAGCTAGTCATCATTCAGAATAAAACCCTACATTTTTTAATTATCAAATATTGAAAGTGAGGGGAAAATTGAACATGATGGGCACCTTATCCTGCTGTTTTAATACAATCAGCTTCAATTATGGCATTTAGCAAAATCATCTCCATATCATGGAAGATCGCCATGTCTGTTCTCCATTAATGATTTTTACATGCTGCTTTCTCTAAGTAATCATTTTATTAATTCGCTTACTCCAAGGAGGGACAGTTAACAGACACAAATCACCTGAGTTTTAAATGAACTTTACCACATTACCTTAGAGGTAATATCTCTGGAAAGCAAGCAAGAATTAAACCCCAGGCTTTAACAAATGTTGGTCTCTCACCTAACTCAGTAGTTTTTCAAGTTTGAAGTTTGGAGGAGAAATAAATCTGTCATAATTAAATATGCCTACCTGTCCACACATTATTTTTTAAAAGGCCTCTAAGAGAGCTCTCCAAAATGCTGATGCATTACTCAAATTTTAGTCTCTCAACAGGAAAAAAAAGGCATTTTGTGCTAGTGACTTTGCTGTTAAATTTAAGTCAATTTTTCAAAAGTCACTAAAATATCAACAAATTAGTGTCTGTTCACAAAATTTTTTGACTTATTCTAATTGAGTTGACATCTCATAACACAGCCAGAACTACATTGGTATTCTGCAAAGAGGTTATTCATGAAATTGAAAAATGGGAAGTGTCTAGGCATTGATCATAATACATCCCAGGAGGAATGATTTGCAAGCAAGACATTACTTCCTCTCACACAGAATAAGTGGATAACTTGTAGGCTGCCATCTGCTCACAATTATAGCATAAATAATTAAATATTCAAGGAATCTTGGCTTAAATAAAAATGCAAGAATAGTTTGTGCTTTGCCAGAGTGGGCAAATAAATTTCATCTTATATACAAACACCAGTCAATTGATGATGCAGATTCAAGTGTTGTGTTGAGAAAGATTCTGAGGTCACATTGATGTTCAATGGGAAAGAATGCCCTAATGGAATAGTGACATCCACAAGAAACACAGAAGGATTGTGTGTCAGGAATTTACTATTTCTGGGATAGATCCTTGTGGCAGGTTACAATGGCATGTGGTAGGTGATTATGGGCAGTTTCCATGCCAGGAAGACAAAACCAAAAGAGACACTATTGGGGGGGGGTGCTTCTTGAATACGGAGTGAAGACAGTGACTTCTGGGTTCCCATGACCTATAAGAGATTGGCCCCTTCTAGGACTTGGGAAAAAGAAAAAGAAAGTTGCTTCCGAGCCCAGAATCTTCAAATCTGCTGGATTATCAGAATCACCTGTATAGAAACCAAAATCTCCCTGGTTAGAAACTAAGACCCCTGCTCCCACTCCTGGCCTGATAAATTAAAATATCTGCATTTAACCAAAGTCTTGGCCTCTAATTTCTACTGAGTAAGAACCTTGACAGACTTCCCCCATCCCCCACACCTCCAATGGGTGAAATGGATGAAGAGGGTCAAGTTCATTCTCTAGGAGAGAATCCTAGGACATGGGAGGGAGGCTGAAGCACACCCTGCACCACAAAGGCCAAGACAGGCTGCATTAGAAGGGAACGCAACCACTGGGTAAAGTGAAGGAATATTTTTGCCAAAAGTTGTTTACCTGTTCAGAATATCACATCATTGCCATCCAGAATGCCTAAGGTATGGCAGCTGTGCACACTCCTGCATCTGTTGGCCGTGCCCTGATGCCCATTTAGCCCCAGTGCATTCACGTGGATACAAGCATCGCATTCCTTAATTCTGCCTGCTGTGGCCAGATGCCCCTTCCAGCCCACTGAAACGGCTCTCAACAAGAACGCCCATATTGCTAAAGACAATGTGTGTTCTTTTCTGTCCTCCTGTGGGTCACTAGGCATCTGAAACTCCACTCTCTCTTTGTTTTCATCCAATGATTCTGTCTTCTGCACAGTCTCTCACCTCTATTGAGGTAGCCTTCACTCTCTGCTCTTATCACTTTGTACCTTCTCCCTTGGAGTCAACCATATATGTGGTTCCAATATGTTCCTGCAGCACTGCTCAACACGGCTCTGCAGGTAACTAGTGTCCACTGAGGTGCTGCCAGTTCTTCTTTTAAAAGTGTCCTGTGATCAGATTAGTTACACTACCCTCCCTTTGGACATAACCATCAAGGTTAAGAGTATAAGCCCTCATCCAAAAGTTATGGATGTCATAAAAAAGACAAGAGATGCCAAATATTGGGGAGGATGTGGAAACAAGAGAACACTTGTGCACAGTTGATGTGAATGCAAATTGGTGCAGCCACTATGGAAAACAGTATGGAGATTCCTCAAAGAATTAGAAATATAACTACCACATGACCCAGCAATTCTACTTCTGGGCCTGGGTATATATCCAGAGGAAATGAAAACAGGATACCAAAGAGGTATCTGTACTCACATGTTCATTGCAGCCTTATTCATAGCCAAGATATGAAAACAATTCAAGTGCTCACTGATAGATGAACGCATAAAGAAGATGTGGTACATGTACAATGGAATATTATTCAGATATGAGAAAGAAGAGAATCCTGCCATTTGTGACAACATGAATGGACCTTGACATTATAATAAGTGAAATAAACCACACAGAAAGAACTCCATGGTATCACTTAAATGCGGAATTTTTAAAAACTGTCAAACTCATAGAAACAGAGAGTAGAAATGTGGTTTCCAGGGACTGGGTGGGAGACATAGGGAGAGATTGATAAAAGGGTACAAACCTTCAGCTATAAGATGAATGAGGTCTGAGGAGCTAATGCAAAACATGTTAACTATAGTTGATAACACTGTATTACATAATTTAAATTTACTAAGCGAGTAGAATTTAAATATTCTAACCAAAAGAGAGAAAAAAGATAAATATGTGGGGTGATGGATGTATTAATTAACAAGGTGGGGGGATATACAATGTAAATGTATATCAAATCACCAGGATATACACTTTAACTATATTTCAATTTTGTCAATGATACCTCAATGAAGCTGATTTTTAAAAAAAGAAACACTATTGACAGTTTTTCTAATAAACAATCAAGTGAAGGTGGATTGTCAATATGAATATTGACTGTTAAGCTAGATCCAAATTTACCTGGGAATATGCAAAATTCCAATTTGCTGCTTAAGCAAGTATTAGAAAAGCAATAAATCAGCATGTTTGGAATCTTTTGTCCCTGGGATTTATGTGATATTTGCTAACCCCATCAGTTCTGTTTGGTGTAAAATAAACATTGTCTTCAAAATTTTTTGAAAGGGCTACAAACCAGGCTTGTGGGTACCATGTGCAAAATATATTCATGTAAAAGAGGAATCAATAGATAAGCCCCAAATGGAGAAACCACTATAAGAGTGTGTGTGTGTGTGTGTGTGTGTGTGTGTGTGTGTGTGTGTGTGTGTGTGTGTGTGTGTGTGTGTGTGTGTGTGTGTGTGTGTGTGTGTGTGTGTGTGTGTGCGCGCGCGCGCGCGCGCCTGCACGTGCATGTGTCCCAAGCAAGACTTACAAGAAACCATCTGAAATTTATGAAATCAATATTATTTCTTAAGTTTCCTATTTTTTGAGAAAAGTCCAGAGTATGACAGATCTTAGTGGGCAGCCTCAAACTTGTTAATACTATTTATAGTAAATGAAAATATATTTATTTTTAAAGGGTGACATACAAGTTTCCCATGATGCATGAGTTATTTCTCATGACTCAGAGCAATTTATCTAATTTTTTAGTTTACCATTCTTCTAAGGAGTATTATACCTTCTACTATGTGAGACTTATTCAAAGATTCCAGAATGAGGCATTTTGCTACTCTCGTTCTGGAGGATGGGCTTCATTCTTTGCTAAACTATAAATTCTAATTGATTCTCAAGTACAGCTTTTCCTATGTGGGTGAAGGTAGCTATAAACTCTTTACACTGCCAGATACTGCATCAAAAATAGACTGCCATTTTCTTAATAAATTGAAGTTCCTGTTCTTTCCATACAGTATCCTACATAAAGAGCATGCAAGTATTGCTACACTCTTTTTCACCTTGATGAGAAATGGCTACAGATAAATAGGATTTGAGGACATTAACAATCTATCATCAGCATTTGATTCTATAAACTCTGGAAGAAGCAACGTGTGAGTTCAGAATCTCCTAATTCATCATATTCCAATCTCAATTCCTATAAATTAGGGCCACAATTTAGTCAGGGCCCTTTTTTTGTTTTATTGAAAGTTCAAATATTATGGTCTAAGATACAGATGATTAGGAAGATAAAGTCAGTTGTCTGTTGCTGAAGGTCTCAGATAATGCCATTTATTGCTAGAATTTTGTGAAGCCAGATTTTGCTTGGCTCATTGAGAATGGACCCATTAACCAACTATATTTGTGTATCTTTCCAAAGTCTTTTTGAAAATGGGATAAAATGCTATTAGGATTTTACTTACTAAGTTATAAGCCCAGGCTCTTTACACCTTTACAGTGAGAGGATTTCACCTTCAGATGGGTGATCTTTATCCATTTGGTATGAATATTACTAATTTAACTTTCAAAGGATATTATTTCCTGCATCTCTAAATATAAAAACAGATTGATGCATTTCTTGGATTTAAAAAAGGTGCATACTGTTTTGCCTTGTCAAATAAGAAGAAAAATATCCTTCTCTATATGAACAATATGCTCAATCCTCCCAAAGCTATTCCTAATAAGATGAAAATAGACAACATATGACAATTTTCTTTCAAGCAGCCAAATAGAGTCCCAAGGTGCCATCCTTGCCAGAGTCTTTAACCTTGAATTCACTGCCCTCCAGCTGCTGTCAAAGGCTTGACTGACAGATACAATACCCCACAGGCAAGCAGACCATGTATCCCACTGCCCTGAGCACAGCATTCTCACCCACAGGCTAAGTTGCATTGGCTGTAACCTGGAAGTGAAATCCCACTGGCTCAGCTGTGAAATTAAGTTGAAGTAAAGATGACACACACTCCTCTCCTAGGATTCAGACACCAAAGCTGGCGGGGAAATGCAGAGGAGAAGAGAAATTTGAGTTTTTCTCATCTGGTGCCATGTTAATTTCAGAGATATAGGGAAGATCACAAAAATATCTTGCCTAGTGCCCTGCCTTTAATATTCACTTTAAAAGGAGTTCATTTGGCCCAAGGGGGCTGTGATATTTCCACTGTGTACTGCTAAGGAGATGGCAGAGGAAGAATTAAAATTAGAGGACTGGAGTCCCCATCCATACCATGAGTGTCCCCCCAAAAGCACGACAGGTAAGCCAGAGAGTCCCAACTACCTCAGTAATTATTAAACAAGTATTTATTCAGGACCTATCTAGGGCCAACCTCCATGTGAGGCACCTCAGGGGGTCAGGCGATGTGTAAAACACTGTCTATTCCTCCATGGAACTCACTGAGTATTTAACAAGAGATTGATGCAAGAAATAATCAGAAAACAGAACTCCTATCTTGTTAGGATGTTCTCCTCAGCTCATCCCACCCATCTCCCACAGGTTCCCTGGAGTTACTTGGTGTCCTGTGCACACCCAGAGGTGGGGTGGGAGAGCACCAATGCCTCAGACAAGCGCTCTCTCTTCCTCCTTCCCCAGGGTCCTCCAAGTGTGGTTTCATTTATGTTCTGCCGATTGAATGCCATTTAGATGTATTATGTCTATTAAAATCTATTTAATCCTCACAAGACACCTGTGAAACAGACAACACGGTGTTGTCACACTTTGGAAATGGTAATAATCTTTGCCTGAGAAAGTTTAATTGACATGGTCACATAGCCAGTAAGTACAAAAACCAATTCAACATCTTTCAAAACCCACAGGCTTCTCCCCTGCATACTGTCTTCCAAACTATAATCTCACTTGATCCTCACAGTCACTCTGCAACAGAGAGGGCAGCACCAATCATCTCTACTCCTGCCTCAGCCAAATCCAGTTTTCCTTCTCTATCCCATTAGCACAATAATAGTTTTTGCACAGCCTCTGATGTTATACAAAGGGCCTTCATGTGTTTAGCTCATTCATGTGCATCACCAGAGTTGAAATGCTTTGTCATTTCTACCAGCACCTGAGGAGCCATCTGCTACAGTCTCCTTGAGTCTTGAATCTGAAAGCAGCATCTCCTTGGATGATCTCTGCGAATTAAATAGAATTTGATTCTCTTTGTACAGTTAAAAGGGGGATCCCCATGGCCTGGTGTGTGTGTGTGTGTGTGTGTGTGTGTGTGTGTGTGTGTGTGTGTGTGTGTGTACATCTTATCCAAGAGATACTCAGATGCTTTGGGCACGAGGCTGTGGTCTAATAATAAATTAACACTTTTTTTGTGATTTTAGACAAAATCATTTACCTTTTCTTAGCCTCTGCTACTCCATGATAAACTGAGATTACAAATAACTCATGAGATTATCATGAGAATTTACTAAGGTAATTTACATAATGATATCTCAAAAGGTGCCTTGCAGATAATAGGCACCCATTAAACATTTGTTCACTTACTCCACAAATATTAAGCACCTATATCTACAATGGGCCAGACTCAGGGTTATAAAGATGAGTAAAACTCACAAACTCAGTTGGATGAATGGCCAATGATTTAATGTTGGCTCTTCATTACCAGGAACTGCATGCTGAAGGAGGCCTTGCTAAAGACTCAGATCCACAGGTTGTTTTCAACTAGGATTTTACTTTTTATAATGGGGAATATAGCATTGCACACTTACAGTTTTAAAAAATATCATTTCTAATTTATTCTGCTTTAATTCATCTTCAATTTTTTTTTTTAGTTTTAGTGTTTTAATGACATGGGCACTGGGCAGAACATTTAGGGAAGTGTTTTAAGACCCTTAGAATTAACTTGTAACAAACGGTAGTTTGGTACACCTTTATTTTAATCATTATTGTTGAAAGTATTACATATGTCTCCTTTTTCCCCATTGACCCCTCCCACCCTGCCACTCCAGGCCTTCACCACCCTATTGTCTGTGTCTATGGGTTATGCATAGACACATATGAGTTCATTGGTTGATCTCTTTCCTCCCTCTCTCCACCCTTTCCTACCTTCCCTCTGAGGTTTGACAGTCTGTTCAATTTTTCTATGTCTCTGGGTCTATTTTTGTGCATCAGTTTATGTTGTTCATTAGATTCCACATACGAGTGAGATCATGTGATACTTATCTTTCTCTGACTGACTTACTTTGCTTAGCATAATGCTCTCTAGGTCCATCCATGCCACTGCAAATAGTAAGAATACCAACAGCATATTTCACAGACCTAGAACAAATATTCCAAAAACTTATATGGAATCAAAAACACCCCAAATAGCCATAGCAATCCTAAGAAAGAAGAACAAGTTGGAGGGATCATAATGCCAGATGTCAAGTTATATTACAAAGCCATTGTACTCAAAATAGCCTAGTACTGACACAAGAACAGGCATACAGACCAATGGAACAAAACAGAGAACTCAGAAATCAACCCAAGCCATAATGCTCAATTAGTATTTGACAAAGGAGGCAAGAGCATACAATGGAATCAAATTCTCTTTTCCAACTTTATCTAATTTTTATGTTATGACTTATTTTTATGTTTTTCAATTTTTATTTTAATTGGCTTTAATATTTTTATTTTATAGCTTTAAATCTGATTAAAGTTATCATTTAGAAATTTTCCTTTTTTCTATAACATTGATCATTTTAAATTTACTTCTTTTATTTAATTTTTTATGTAATGTGTAAATTTTATTTATTTAATTAATATATTTTTATTTCCTATATATCTTCTATTTTTATCATTTCATTTTTAAACTTTTTCTTTTCTTAAAGTGTGATTACATTGAGTTTCATGATTTTCTTTCATAATAAGAGGCAGGGATGTTGCAATAGTGGGGGAAGCCCACATTACAAATATGAGTAGTTGGAATCTTTGCCCAATTGTTTTTTCTAAAATCTCTTTTCCCGCTACCCTCGGGTAGAGGATCTGGCAAGCTGAGTAACTTGCCCAAGAATGGCACTGTGGTGGCATGGTGGACAAGTTACTAGTATCACACAGAGATAATGAATGACAGAGCTAGAATTCCTTCGGGTTTCTATGATGCCAATGTCTTCTCCACTCAACACTGATTCACCTCTACTACAGTGCCCAGCCTCTCAGATGTGTAGCCCTTTTAACTGATTTATAATTAACTGTATCCTATAATAAGTCAGTGATTACTGCCTAAAGGTAAATTTTGTAATGATTGTAACTTGGAAAGTTCATCAGGGGTTCTATTGGTGGTGGGGAAGTTTCCTTTAGCTTCCTGTGTAACTGTTAGGAAATTAGTAATGCCTGATTTGTAATGTTTCTCAGCTAAGAGTGTTATGATATAAAACTTTAGTGCCTTGATAATGTATTTGTTCACATTTTGAAGCAGATCCAGACTCTTTGTGGGATAAACTATGGCCTTGTCTGTAGGTATTCCTTCAGTTCACTTTCCTGATATGGTGACTAGTTGTTCAAAAATAGTTTATAATATTTATAATATTTATATCTCAAACCAAACTTTCAGTTGAATATTAAATATTATTAACAGGCAATATTTATGGTTTTTTTAAATTAATATTTTGCTTGCAAGTGACAGAAGCCTAATTTGAATGAACTTAATGAAAAGGGTGACTTTGTGGAAGAATACTGTAGCAAATTATATTTTATGGCCATGTTACATCAACTGTAATTTGCAAAATAAAAAATTTTTTACAAAAATGGCCACATTGATATATTTATCCATTCCCACATGCTGATCTTATAATGTGACTGACACTCCTCCCACCAAGTGGTAGAGAGTCTATGATCTGTCTCTTTGACTCTGAGCTGGAGCTTATGATTGTCCCAAACAATGGAACATGGCAGAAGTAATACTATTTGACATGCAAAACTAGATTAAAATAAAAAGTTACAGCTTTCATATGACACACCATTTATCTCTCTTGGGAACTCCCATCAGAAACTAGGCATTATGTAGAGTAAACAACTCATCCTGGTTTGCCAGGGTCTTCCTCAGTTTTAGCACTGAATGGCACATGTCCTGAGAAACCTTTCAGTCCCAGGAGAACCATGATGGTCAAACCCTTACACCACCATGTTATAAGGAAGCCCAGGGCACATGCAGAGGCCAGGTGAGGGTGTTCCAACCAACTGCCCTAGCCAACAAGGCCTCCCTCACCAGCCAACATCAACCACAGACATGTGAGTGGATGAGATTTAGATTATTCCACTGCCAACCTTTGAGCTGCCCAGCTTAGGCACCAGACATCATGGAGTAAAAACAAGCCATTCCCACAGTATCATATATGAATTCCTGGCCTACAGAAATCACCAGAGATAATAAATATTGTTATTTTAAACCATTAAGCTCTGGATTAATTTGTTATGCAACAATTGTTAACTAACACAGATACTGAGGTATACAATAAGAATGTAACTGTATTTCAAGGGTAATTGGAATAGAAAACAAATACTACTAGGACTATTTTCCTATTATTTCTGTCTTCCTTTTTGTGTGGGCTTCATTCATCTCTGGTACTGGTAAATAGTAACAGATTAGCTCTCCAATGTAATGTAAAACACTCCCAAATTTTCTATCTCATGGCTTCAAGCAGGAGGCTTAAATCTTTGGTCCTGGAGAACAGCTCTGATTAGCCTGACTTAGGTCAGGACAGCACTTCTGGACTAATCAACTATAGCTGGTGATGAGAGGAAGGAGCAGAAATGAGGTTATGTTGTGGAAAATGGCTGTCCCTAAACCGCTATGTGATAGGAGGAGGAGGCAAAAGCAGTTTCCAGCAAAGTGCAGTCTGAACTTTTAGCAAAGGCTTAGTTTTGAGAAAATCTTCATAGGCAATTATCTAAAATATGAGTAGACTACTCTTTCTGTACATCAAAATAAAAATAAAGATTTTTATATCTCACTACAAATTTATGATTCTAGACCTCTGGAAATAAGACCCAGGAGTCTGCATAAGACACATTTACATTTTCATACAATTTGATAATAGAAAAAAATTATCTACTTAACAATTCTTGTGTTTTCAGCAAAAACTCAGAATTGCTTTCTTTCTTCCAAATTTTTTTTCAAAGGCCTCTTATAAAATCAATTTGTGGGAACCCGAGCAATGACACTTAACAACTCTGCCTTACAAGCAATACTTTTCTACACACTCTGGGTAAGTCACAATTTATGTCTGGTATGCAGTAAAAACAGGAGGATTTTATTTATTTTATTGCCTTCCTCATATTTGGAGGAGGCAGGGAACTTAGTTTTTAAAACAAGGTACATTTTATTTTAGTACTTACCTGCACAATTGAATTAAAGTAATGCAGGTTTTTTCTAAGGATATCACAGCTGTAGCAATAAATCAATATAAAACCTATCTTTTGGAGATCTGCTATTTCTACTTTATTGGTATATTTCTAACAGGGACATAAGGGTCCCAGAAGCTACAAATCCTTGCCTCTATTCTTCCCCTAACATTCGCTGCCACCCCACCTCCCCCAACCACCACCATCATTCAAGTCTATAGTCCACATAGCAGTTACAGGGATCTTGTAAAAACTAAGCCAGAGTCACTCCCTTGCCTACAACCCACCAAAAACCTTTCACATTTAAAATACTAGTAGTGTTCAGATTATATTTTATATGGCCCCCTTCTTACTTTTCTGATCCCATCCCCTACTGCCTTTATTTTCCTGTCCTCTTTATTTTTTCTCAAATATTCCAACACTCTTCTGCCTTAGGACATTTTCACCCCCTCTTTCCTCTACATAAAACATATTCCCTAGACCCTGGCTGGGTAGCTCAGTTGGTTAGAGTGTCATCACAATGCACTAAGGTTGAGGGGGCTCAATCATAGGTCAGAGCACATACAAGAATCAACCAATGAATGCATGAATAAGTGGAACAACAAATCAATGTTTCTCTCTCTCTCTCTCTCTCTCTCCCTTCCTCTCATTCTCTCTAAAATCAATTTTTTAAAAAATTCCCTAGGTATTTTCATGACTTGCTTCCTCACTTTATTCGGGTCTCTGCTAGAATGATGTCCCACCAAAGGGGCCTTCTCTATTTAAAATAACACTCTCACCCCACCCAGGCCTTTCGTTATTTTCCTTTCTGTTACTGGACTCACTAAATACTTTTGAGTGAATAGATGGCTAAATCAGTAAATGCATGAATTAATAAGTTAATGGTCATTTTGCTCTGTTCTGGAAAACTTTTAGAATGTTATCATTTCCTAAAGCATCTACTGTGCTCTCTGAAAGGCAAAACAGCCTCCTGTAAGAGCAGAGAGGTTGATGTCATCAAGTTCAATTTCCAAATTCTGGAAAAGTATAGTTTGTGAAGTATGTGAGATTTTATACATTTCTACAAATCAAAAATTTTAAACTGGTTTTCACTAATGAAGTGGGGTCAAGGAAGGAACTGTGTGGAAGACTTGGGCTTTGAAGAAGTTGGAATTACTTCAAGGCTGCAACAGACCATAAGACAAGGACATTGACATTTAAACTTGCAAGATGGAGGGCTTCCCATCAAAATGGTGGAGTGGGTAAATGCTGCACTTGCATCCCACAACCACATCAAAATTATAGCTAAACTACAGAATAACATCATTTAGAGCCATCTGAAATCTAGCTCACCAGAGGTCCTATAACTAAAGGTATACAGAAGAAGTAGCATTGAGACTGATAGGAAGAGTGGAGATGTGGAACAGGCTGGTCCCAAATCCCGTGTGGTGGTTATAAATCAGGAGGGATATCTCAGCTGTGGAGGTTCCCCCCTGAGGAGGGGTGGGTCTCAGCCCCACACAAGCCCCCTTAACCCAGGTTTCCAGTGACAAGAAGAGACGTCCCCATAACTTCTTTCTATAAAAACCAGCAGAGATTGTGGCTGAGTGAGAGGAAGAGCTGCTGAAATCCAGGTGTTCCTCTTAAAGAGCCGCACAGTCTTTTTCAGACTCACTTGCTCTGAGCTCCATTGCTGGGGCAGCAGATGGAAAATTGCCAGAAGTTCACAAGGAGGAACCGAATTGTCTGGCTTTGGGGAAAGGACTGGAGGGGCTGCTTTCTCCCAGAAAGAAGTGCTGGCAAAAGTGATTGTTCCTTTGTTGAGACCTCCCTATGAAGGCCCAAATGGCTGCCATATCTGAGGCTCCATCAATGTGGCTAACTGTTCTCCCCACCCTTGTGATTCTAATACCCTACCCCACCCAACTTTTAGGCCCACCCAAGTCGCTTCCAGTGGCTTTCCCATATAAATGACCTGTCTTTGCTCATGATGAAAACTTTCTCAAAAGCTAACAAAGATTTACAAACCCCAAACAAGCAGCATCTGGCCTTGGCATGCCCTGTACCTCTTGCTAAGCTACCCCAAGCTGGTGCTAGTGGCAGCCAGTCTCAGTTTGTAGCATAGCCTCTCCTATGCCAAGCATGAGTGATAACCATCTGCAGATCACTTTGTAGCTCATTTCAAGTGAGTCCAAGCAAGGCAGCGGCAGAGGCTGACCTCGGCTTGCTCCAGACACCCTCCCAAGAGGACACAGAACCAACACATCCAGCTTCAGACCCCACCAGAACACCACCCAACCATTGCCACAAATGACACACCCGAAGGGCAGACTTGGCAAGCACAGTGTCCTGCTCAAGCAAATCCTGTTCTGTAAGGTCAGCCCCTGCACAACAGCTTCTCCAATGGATTATAGCCAGTCCTCACAGACTGAGGGTCAATCCTTCCTATTGACAACAGCAATCAAGGCTCAACCACAACAGGAGGGTGCATACAACCCACTCAAGGGACTCACCTGGAATGCCTAGCTCAGGTGGTCAGGAAGACTGTGCCACTGAGCCCCTGGGGGTGCAGGATACCTACTACATAAGGCTACTCTGCCAAGACCAGGAGACATAGCAGTTCTAATACATAGAAACAAACACAGGGAGGCTATGAAAGCGAGGAGACAAAGAAACATGTCCAGAACAAAGCTCCAGAAAAAGAACTAAATAAAATGGAGACAAGCAATTTACCAGATGCAGAGCTCAAAACAGTGGTTAAAAGGATGCTCAGAGGTCTCAGTAGAACTTCAACAAAGAGATAGGAAACAAAAAATAGAGATAGAAAACAAAAAAGAACCAGTCAGAAATGAAGAATACAATAACTGAAATGAAGAATGCATTACAGGGAATCAACAGTAAAGTAGATGAAGCAGAGGATCAACTCAGCAATTTGGAGGACAAGGTTACAGAAAACACCCAATCAGAACAGAAAAAAAAAGAATCAAACAAAAATGAGGGTAGTTTAAGGAGCCTCTGGGACAACTTGACATTCACATCACGGGGCTGCTAGAAGGAAAATAGAGAGAGCAAGGAAGAGAGAACCTATTTGAAAAATAATGACAGAACACTTCTCTAACCTGCTGAAGGAAATAGATATACAAGTTCAGAAATCACAAAGAGTCCCCCAAACAAGATGAATCCACAGAGGCCCAAACCAAGACACATCATAACTAAAATGCCAAAGGTAAAAAAAAAACCACACAAAGAGAGAATCTTAAAAGCAGTATAAAAGCAGTTAGTTATCTACAAGGGAGCTGCCAGTATTCAAAACATGTTAAAGGATCTTCATTAAGAAAAAGAAGAAGAAAAGATTAAAAAATATATATGAACAGTAAAATGGCAATAAATGCATATGTAGCAAAATTACTTTAAATTCAAATGAATTAAATGCTCCAGTCTCCCTCCCAAGAGGGCACAGAACCAACACACCTAGTGGACAGCTTCAGACCCCACCAGAACACCTCCCAACCACCTCCACAAATGACACAATCAAAAGAAAGAGGGTGATTGAGTGGATAAGAAAACATGCTCCTTAAATATTCTATCTACAAGAGAATCAATCATTTCAGATCAAAAGACACACACAGACTGAAAGTAAAAGGATAAAACAAAGGCCATAACAAGAGACAAAGAAGGACCCAGCAATTCCACTTCTGGGTATTTATCCAAAGAAACTCAAAACACCAAATAAAAAAGACATATGCATACATATGTCCATTGCAGCATTATTTACAATAGCCAAGATATGGAAACAAAGTAAGTGCCCATCAATAGATGAATGGATAAAGAAGCAGTGGTGCATACACATAATGGAATATGACTCAGACATGAAAAAGAATGAAATCTTGCCATCTGCAGCAACATGAATGGAATAAGTTAAACAAAGAGACAAATGCCAGCTGATTTCACTTATATGTGGCATCTATAAAACAAAGGAACAAGCAGAACAGAAACAAACTCCTAGATATAGAGAACATTTTGATGGTTGCCTGATGGAAATGGGGGATGGAGGGATGGGTGGAAAAAGAAGAAGGGATTAAGAAGCACAAATGGGAAGTTACAGAATAGTCACTGGGATGTAAAGTACTGAGTAGGGAATATAGCCAATAAGATTGCACAACTATGTATGGTGTCAGATGGGCACTAGGTTTGCCGGGGTGATTACTTTGTGAGTTACATGAATGTCTAATCACTGGGTTGTACACTTGAAATTAATACAATATTGTATGTCAACTTTATTTGAAATTTTTTTAAAATATATTTTATTGATTTTTTTATAGAGAGGAAGAGAGAGGGATAGAGGGTTAGAGACATCAATGAGAGAGAAACATCAATAAGCTGCCTCCTGCACACCCACTACTGGGGATATGCCTGCAACCAAGGTACATGCCCTTGACCGGAATCGAACCTGGGACCCTTCAGTCCACAGGCTGACGCTCTTTCCACTGAGCCAAACCAGCTAGGGCTGAAATTTTCTTAATTACTTTTTAAAAACTATAAAATGAAAGTGAGCTATGCAGCACAGCTATTCAGAGACTGTACTGCTTTCATATTGGAGTCTGGTAATTAAGTCAAATGTTACTGTTTGAAAGTTTCCGACAGATGCATGTGCTTTGTTAGTAGTGCACCCAGCATTGGCACTTGTGTGAAGATGACTGGGAAAGGCTGCAGTATCTTCCAGGAAGGTCCTGGTGTTCATGTCTCAGGAGGGCATTTCTAATTTTATTTACTGCTTAAAACCAGTCCCCATATTTTCAAGGGCAGAGAGTTCATTCACTTTGTTATACCCTGGCTCCCACTGGGTAGCCAAACAGGGTGAAGCCTCACCAGTTGCACACTTTGAATATTTCCTGATACGATAGAAATCTAATTAGGCTACAGAAGCTAATGGAGACACAGGTGGTGCCAGCGACATTTTGCATAGCCCACTGTTCAAGGCTACCACTAACCAAAACTCAAAATTTTGCAGACTAATAGCACTAACATATAGGTGCACAGAACAATTTGAGTCAATCCCGTGTCAGTGACTCCTCAAAAGCAATTGTTAACTCTTATTGCAGCTCAGTGAGCCCAGCAATATGAATACCATGCCTGATGGCCACAAGTTCAGACCAATTGTACTCTAGTCATTACTAGCAAAGCTCAGACTTAGTGCTGGCTGACAGATGAGACCATAGCATTTTTGACTAACGTGCAGTGTCAGACAGAAATGTAGGGCAGCCAAACGTTAGTGCAATCTGATAGTCAAAAACAATGAAGATATTATCGTAGTTATAACAATGCACTTCCTGAATGAGATGAGCTGGAAGGCAGTTATTCCCAAACTGCAAACCAGGTAAGTCAGAGCGACCACTGATTGTTTTAAAAATACATCTCTAAGGTTCCAGCCTAGAGTTTCAAATACAGTGGATCCAAGTTAGAGCCCAGAAGTATATATTTGTATAAAATTTTCTCGGTCATCTGATGCATGGGTAGGGTTGATTTTAAATCTATACATAATTTTTTTTCAATTTTTTACACTTTGTGGCTTACCTGCAAACATACATATGGGGTTATATTAATATAAAGCTTATTTCATAACATACCTAAACTGGAAGGTGGGTGCAGAAAGAAGTATGTGGGCATGGGGATGTCATTGGTAGGATGACAACGAAGGAAAACCCTAAAATTAAATTTTAAAAAAAGCAATATAAGCATGCAAGTGGAAATCTGGAGTTAAATTCCAGAGAAACAACTTAAAACATTTAGAGCAATTGATTCTAAGGGACAAGTATTGGGGATGTGAAGGTAGCAACTATTATTTTTTCATTGTAAGCATTATAATACTATATGATTAATTGCTGTACACATAACTTCTTGATTAAGAACTAACAGGGACCAGATTTACCCTCTTGCTTGAAACAGTAAAAAAAATAAATAAATAAATATATGGAACAACAGATTGCAAAACACGGTCCATCTGGCACTGAAGGACAGTAATCCTGAAAGGTGGGAAGCAAATGAGGTGAACTTTGAAATTGCCCAAGCTTACTGCCTTGAAAAAATTTATGGATAGCAGTATTGAAAAGAAAAAGTAAAAATGTCTTTATTCACAGACAACATTATTATCTAATGTATATAATCCCATGCAATCTACAAAGAAGCTACTAGAATTAATAATTGAGAATAGTAAGGCTTCAAGATACAAAGCTAATATACAAAAAATCAATTGCATTTTATAGTAACAGCAAATGATTAGAAACTAATATTTTAAGTGCCATTTAAAATAGTATCAAAAATATGAATTTTTTAAGGATAAATCTAACAGAAGACGTGACATGGCTATTTTACACTGGAAAATTCAAGACATTGCTGAAAGAAATTTAAGAATTCTTGAATACATGAAAAGATATATTGGGTTCATGGGTCAGGAGATACAACTGTCAAATGCCAGTTCTCCACAAATTGATCTACAATTCAGTGTGATACGAATCAAAATTTCAGCAGACTTTTTGTGGAAATTAAAAACATTCAACAATTCACATTTAAATGCAAAAGACCTATATTAGCCAAAAACACTTGGAAAAAGAAAAACAAAGTTTCAGAACTAACACTAACACCACTGCTTATAATAAACAACAGTGAGCCAAACAGTGTGTTATCAGAGTGCAGACAGAAAAACAGGCCAATGTAACAGGATAGAAAATCCATAAACAACCCCCACACACATAGACAACTGATTTTCAACCAAGGTACAAAGGTAATCCAATAAATAAAGAATAGTCTTTTCAACAAATTATACAGGAACAATGAGATTTTCTTATGCACAAAAGTAAAATGAAAAAGAACTTTGATCATAAATTGTACTGTGCACACTTCTTAATTGCAAATGGATCACAGAACCCAAAACTATAAATCTTATGGAATAAGACATTAAAAACTTTCGCATTTGGGGGTTAGGTAAATATTTATTTAAAAGAACAGCAAAACCATAATCCCTGAAGAATAAACTGATAAAGTTAACTTCATCAAATCAAAAACCTCTGCTCTTAAAAAAAAAACATGCAAAGAGAATAAACATGAGAAAATATTTGCAAATTATATACCTCATAAAATACTCATATCAAAATATATAAAGAACTCTCAAAAATCAATAATAAAATAAAGAGTTCAATAAAAATGGCCAAAATATTTGAATAGACACTTTCACCAAAGAAGATATATGGATGACCAATAAGTATATGAAAAAATGCTCAATGTCATTAGTCATTAGGAAAGTAAAAATTAAAAGTAAAAGGAGATACTACTATACACCTATTAAAATGTGTAAAATTAAAGACTGGCCATACCGAATGTTGACAAAGTTCTGAGAGAACTGGAACTCTCATACCCTGCTGGTAGGAAAAGAGTTCGGCGCTGTTTGAAAAAGTGAAGCATACACTTGCCATATGATCCATCCACTCCATTTCTAGGTATTTATTCAAGAGGCATATAGTACATGCCCACACAAAAGCTTGCACATGAATTTTCATAGTAGTTTTAACTTATAATAGTTAAAAACTGTAGACATCCCATATACCCATCAACATATGAATAGATAAACTATGGTACATCTACATCACAGAAAACTAGTCAGCAATAAAAAGGAATAAACCATTGATATGTGTAATTGCGTGGGCAAAACAATTATGTTGAATGAAAAGAAGTCAAACAAAAGAGAATTTTAAAAGTCAAACAAACAAAAAAGAGTACAGTACACATTGTGTTATTCATTTATATAAAACTCTAAGCAATGTGAACTAATGTAGGGTGACAGAAAGTGGACCAGAGGCGGCTGGGCAAGGGGCAGGGAGGAGAGGTGTGCTGGTTAATTTTATTTGTAAACTTGATTAGGCCAAAGGGTGCCCAGACATTTGGTCAAACTTTATTCTGAATGTGTCTGTAAGAGTGTCCCTGGATGACATTAACACTTGACTCCGTAGACTGAGTAAGCAGATTGCCGCCCCCCCTACTGTGGGTGGGCCTCATCCTATCAATTGAAGACCTGAATAGAACAGAAAGGTTGAGCAAGAGCAAACTCCTCCTGCCTGACTGACACTTGAGCTGGGACATCAGTCTTTTCATACATTTGGACTCAAACTGAAAAATCAGCTCTTCTTGGAACCTGCCAGCCTTTAAACTGGGGCTTACTCCATTGGCTCTCCTGTTCTCGGACTTTGGACTCAGACCGGAACCACACTGCTGAGTCCACTGGACCTCCTGCTTACCAACTACAGATCCTGGGACATCTCAGTCTTCATGATTGCAAAATCCAACTCCTTATGATATGTGTTCTGTTGGTTCTGTCTCTCTCGAGAACCCTGCTGATGCAAAGGATAAAGGGGTGCTGACCAACTTTTGGAGATGGTGATGGTGATGCCAAACTTACCAAATTGTACAATTTAAAATATGTGAGGTTTATTGCAATACAATATACCTCAATAAAGTTGTTAAACATTAATCTTTGAAAACAGTCAGTATATAATGAATAAACCTATGAAAGTGTTATAACAGTGAGGGATCTCAACAGAGAAAAGGTTAATTCTGACTGTAGATACTGAAAACATCTGAGAGGGAGTGGAGCTACCTCTCCACTTTCATGTGTACCTCTAATCCCAGCAATCCCTATCCCAAAAGCCTCATCTATTTTGCATTTCCTTCCTTCTTGCCCCAATCTGGTCCCTTACAGGAGAACGTAACCGTCTCAAGTTTGGGCTCTGAAGTAATATAGCCATTAATCAGTTACGTAACCATCATCCAACAGGTTAGACAACCTTCCAGTCTCAGCTCTGTGAACAGGCATCTCTCAACAATTTCTTTCTTTATAGAATCAGGATTAAGTGGTACTATTTCCTAGGGCTAATGTAATGATTCAGTGAGATAATGCATGTAAAAGATTTAGTGCAGTTCCCAGACCATGGCACTTAGTAATGCTAGCTGCTTTTATTCACCCCTAGCTTTCCTCCAAACATCAGTCCAGATGAACTTTTTCATTCAAATTAGTGTGATCAACTCTCTCTCTGATTCACCATTTTCTTTCTTACTAACAACCACTTCCAGTGGTTAACTCACTTCTTGCTCTTTTCTCTGCTGGCTCCCTTCTCAGTCCTATTCCCCACCCTCAGCATTTGCAGTGAGAACTGGTTAAAAGCTATCTGAATTATTCAGTATTTGACAAACACATACCATTAGGAATCCTAATCTGGCTTTAAAATAAAAAGTATCTGTGAGTAATTTGTCACTAAACTCAACACTGGCCAGAGTTTGAATAGATAAATGTAAAATTACCCTTGGTAATTCTTATGAAGACATATGTAGCTACAGGAATTGGCCTAGCACGCTTATTGAATATTTAAAATCATTTCGCCCATTACTAGTGAGCGACTGGCCAGAATCAACTATATACTCAAAATCAATAAATTGAGGATATTGCACTCTGAATTTCAAAATAGACAAGGGATTTATTTCATGGTATGCCATCAGGAAACTATTAAAGGGTTTAGCATTATTGAATCTGAAACGCACTGTTAAAGCTAGGGAAAGAGTAGCACATTCTCTCGGGCTTAGCCTCAGGCCCTGCCCAGATGTCAACACCAGGCCTTGCAGACTTGTAGAGCCGAGAAGGTTTAATTTAAGGCTTCCCAGCATCTTTCTGACAGCTCCTCATTTGTAGTTCTTTCTTATTCTCTTCTTCCCCCTGTCCTCCAGAGCTCAGGGGCCTGTAAACTATTGGGGGAGAGGGGGACAGAGCTCTGATAGTAACCACTTAAATTTCAATGTGACCAAGGGTCAATGTCTAATCCCTCTAGGTCAGCGGTTCTCAACCTGTGGGTCGCGACCCCTTTGGGGGTCGAACGACCCTTTCACAGGGATCGCCTAAGACCATCAGAAAACACATATAGAATTACGTATCGTTTCTGTGATTAATCACTATGCTTTAATTATGTTCAATTTGTAACAATGGAATTACATCCTGCATATCAGATATTTACGTTACAATTCATAACAGTAGCAATATTACAGTTATGAAGTAGCAACGAAAATAATTTTATGGGTGGGGGTCACCACAACATGAGGAACTGTATTAAAGGGTCGCGGCGTTAGGAAGGTTGAGAACCACTGCTCTAAATGAATTTCCATTTTAACCAGAAAATTTAAAATTTTTGAAATTTCAGAAAAAGACATTGGCTAGAAGAGAATTTGTGGAGAGCAGTGGGAACTCTCTTTTCAGGCCCAAATGACATTACTTATTTTATCACTTATACTTGGTGAGAGTGTCTCTGTTTCTGAGTTTTAAGTGAAGCTTAAAAATGTTTGTTTCACAGGCTTATTTTCCTGGAAAATCATGATTTCTTCTTATTTCAGAGAAGAATGTTTGAAAAAAATCTCAAGAAATTTCTTGGAGGGCAAATGCACATCAATAATAGAAAATTTAAATAGTTTGGTTTTCTAAAGTGAAAAATCAATGATTTATTACCATGTGTTATTTAAAACTGAGCAAAATATATACCAGAGGTGATTAGAAAGATATAGATCTTTTTTAAAAAATACATAGTTTATTGATTTTTTTACAGAGAGGAAGGGAGAGGGATAGAGAGTTAGAAACATCGATGAGAGAGAAACATTGATCAGCTGCCTCCTGCACACCCCCTACTGGGGATGTGCCCGCAACCAAGGTATATGCCCTTGACTGGAATCGAACCTGGGACCCTTCAGTCTGCAGGCCGATGCTCTATCCACTGAGCCAAACCGGTTAGTGCAGAAATACATAGATCTTATGCCACAAAGCCCTACCGAATTTTAGATTGTCCAGTAAGACTGGTTGTCCAAAGTCATTTTAAGTAGAGTGGAATTAAATTTAAACTGAAAAATGTACCTTGCTTCTGACAAAGTGAAAACATAACCACAGGAAGTCACTCTTAGTAGTTAATGTCATCAGAAAGAAAATATATTAAAAACACATGGTTGGGTAACACAGTCAAATGAGGTAAAGTTAAAAATATGAATCTAAAACCACTTCATTTCTTATTCACTGATCTCACGCATCCAAGTAACCTACAGGCATCAGATATTGTACTAGATGACGGGCTCCCAATGGGAGATTAGTGCCTGCCTTCAAAGAGCTCACTGTCCGGTGGGGACAATGGCATGACAAATTCTATGAGAAAGTAAAGCACAGGGTCCTAAGGGGACACAGAGGTAAAGCTCCTGGGTTCTAATCACAGGAGCAAGATCAGGGCTGTGTTTCCCTAAAGAGGAGGACTTGCAGATAGGACTTCTAACACCACCTTAAGCAGAATTCAACCCTGGAGGCCTGGGTAAGAGAGAAGTTGCAAGTACCAAATGCCCAAGCCAACCTCAAGATCTAAGGTGTCTTTTGAAAATGAGGTTGGGCAGACACCTGCTGAGGTCCAAGTGTAAAGGAGAACTTGGGAGAATCACTCAGTAAGGCCAGGGGCTCAGCCTCAGGAAGATTCGGATATGGGAAGATAAAACTTCCCATTCCCTCTGCCAGGATCATTCTTCCCTCAAAGTTCCACAACCTCAACTTCTTCTCGTTGGTCAAATATAGCACTCACAAGTTACCATGTTTTATTTTCTTTGCAGCATTTGTCAATAACTAAAATTATTGCATTTACTTATTGCTATATCTCTTTAGTTTCTGTTTCTCTCCACGAGAATATAAGTGTTATGAAGGACTGTTTCATAAATGCATCTAATAAACATTTGTTGAATTGTTGTTAAGTGAAGAATGCCAGGATTCAAGGGCATGTCAGGAAGATGCAGTGAACTGGGAAACACAGCAGGTTGGTAGGACATGTGGGATATAGCATTTTCAATTCTAATGTAATTGAATATTGAGTAAGGTGAGCATGGGCTCAAATGGTAGACACTAGTCATCTTTTTAAAAAAATTTCACTGCCTTATGCAGAATCTCCATAGAAATTTTCTAGAGACCTTGATCTTGGCTTATTTAATTAATGATGGAACAATTCTAAAGTATCAGCCCACTAACACAAAATTGGCGAGAAATCAGGATTTCTTACTACTACTTTCCTATGCCATTTGTCTGAGATATTGCTCTGTGCACTGTATATAGTGATATTCTTTTAGAAAGTATACAATTTAGGTCACATTTGTTTTTTGATTCCCTGAACTCCTCAGGAAAAAATAAAATCTTCTGGTGTTGGGTGTCCTTCCTTATCATTTCAAGACAGAGCTTGTGTTCTCACAGTGTCTGGGATAATTCTTCAGTCTAGAGAGTGACAGACTAGATTGAATTAGCTTTGGTTCTTTCATCATTAATTAGGTGACAGCAGACCTGCCTCAGGACACACAGACAAAGACTCTGTTCCTATAATCAGTGTAATGAAGGGATTATAGCCCTGGCAAGAGATGTCCTTGCATGATCTCCAGGTACGGAATTCACATTATCCAGGGAGTGTCTCAAGGACAGGAAGGTACCTCATCCCTCTGTGTAGCTCAGGTATCTAACTCAGGATAGCTTCCAACACATCAGAGTTTCCCAGAAAAAAAATTATAAAAATGTTTTTTTTTAAGTTACTAGAAGTAGAT
Source organism: Myotis brandtii (assembly GCF_000412655.1). Classification (NCBI taxonomy): domain Eukaryota; kingdom Metazoa; phylum Chordata; class Mammalia; order Chiroptera; family Vespertilionidae; genus Myotis; species Myotis brandtii. The sequence goes on along the minus strand of NW_005371106.1, from coordinate 616,908 downwards.
TACTGCATCCTACTCTTTGCTGTATTTTATTCACTCTTTTTATAAGTGTGTTAACTGAAGAGAGACATGCTTGTCCATGTCTCTAAAAAAAGAATACAAGCTGGGGGAGATAAATAATGTGACATTTGATGAAATGAAACCTCAACATTATCCCAACAGAGTAGGAAAGAATACAAGCTGGGGGAGATAAATAATGTGACATTAAACCTCAACATTATCCCAACAGAGTAGCAAGATTGGCTTCAACTGACAGGATGTAATTTTATAATGATATGTGCATATTTTCATATGTAGATGCAAAATATCAATTATACCAATGGGAGAAGCAGACCTTATTAACAATAGTTTATGTGAAAAATACCTGGATCTTATCCTTGGCCAGAAACTCAGGAGGAATTGACAGTGCAAGGCATTTGCTGAAAAAAATAAAACTAAATAAAGCAATAATAGGAAATTAACTACAAATATAATGTACAGAGCCAGATAAATAATATGACTGTATTCTGCACTCCTCAGACCCACAGTAGAAGGATTTCCATAATTCTCATTGCTATATTTTAGGAGATAGTCCAACAAACTAGCACCATGCTTCTCAAACTTGAATACACATACAAACCATCTTGTCAGTAGGTCTGGCATGGGTCTAATGCAGCCGTGGGCAAACTACGGCCCACGGGCCAGATCCGGCCCATTTGAAATGAATAAAACTAAAAAAAAAAAAAAAAGACCGTACCCTTTTATGTAATGATGTTTACTTTGAATTTATATTAGTTCACACAAACACTCCATCCATGCTTTTGTTCCAGCCCTCCGGTCCAGTTTAAGAACCCATTGTGGCCCTCGAGTCAAAAAGTTTGCCCACCCCTGGTAATGTCTGCATTTGGAACAAGGTCCCAGGGCTGCTGAAGCTGCTGGGACACAAAGCACTTTTTGAATAACAATACACTAGTTTCATTCCGGAGAAGAGCCCACACCTGGTGGATTTCAGAAACTGAAAACCAGGCCATGATAATTGTCTAAAGAACCGGACCACTTGGCATGAAGAAGATTTGCATGGTGGGGGCAAATTGCTAGTTCTTACATTTAGAATAACTTTCCTGTTATTCTGAACGTAAGAACAGACGTGGGGTTTCTTGTCATAAAACGGCAAATGCAGAGTGGAAGCAGTTATAGGAGGCAGATTTTGACTAAATGTAAGGAAGTACATTTTAGCAAATGCAGCCATTCAATGATGGACAGCGCTGCCTCGTGATCTGGACACGTCCCTGCATTAGAAATGTTTAAACAGGAGGTGGTTGATTACTAGTTAGGCATGCAAAGAGAATTCCTGTGTGGGTGAGAGGGTGAGCTGGATGCAGTTTAGAACTCCTTTCAACGTTAAGGTGCTGTGACTCTGTGCCTTCTCTCTCTTCAGTCTCCTCCTTAATGCTTTGTCCTTAGCTTCTTGTTCCAGGACTGCTCACTTCACTGCAGATTCTCTCTTCTGAGGAACTGGGTGTAAAAATGTCCTGCAGAATACGTAGCAGTCTATAAAACACCAGGTTATCCTGCGAAATTATACTACCCATTCATTTTCTTTCTACGTTTCTGGTTGTCAACCTACCATGGAAACTTCTTGGATCCAGACAATATTCAGCAAGTGGATGATACTTAATTATAAATAAGAGTCATATTTCATACTAATGAGGATAGTGAAGGCTGTGAGACAGCTGGATGTGTTACAAAGCAGTTGTGACACGTCCAGCATTGAGAATAGATTCTGACTCCCAGGGTGGCTCCATCATTATCCCCCATGGAATTTGAGGGATAAATTAGCTGCTATTTCAATATCACTTTCAAACCTAGGCTTGGAGCAAGTCCGAGCATATCCTTTAAAAGAGCTATCTAACCTTTTCTTGTTTGCTCTTGTGCCTGTCAATTTGTTGGGAGCTCCGATATTTCTTAGGCTTCACCGTTCGGGACAACTTTTAGAGAACTGGCACTCTGAAAGATGGCGAAGGTACTTCATTAGGCTCATTAAGGGAACGGAATTGATGCTTTTGTGCCCCAAGGCGAGCCTGCTGCGCCATCTAATTAGTGATGGAAGAACCAAAGCTAATTCAATCTAGAGCGCTGCTCCTGGGACTGAGAGATCACTCGGGACGCCTGGGAGCACAAGCTCTTTCCTGGGGTCCCAGCACGGGCATCAGCCCACACAGGACACGGATCTCAAACCAGGAAGGGCCATCCAATTCTCCTTCAAAATCAGCTTTCCACACAGCGTGTGTGACGGGAGTGAATGTCGCACCCGGGAGGCTTCCAAAGAAAAAACAGCTGTAGCAGTGCGTTCAAAATAGCCTGATCCTTTTCTTTTGCATAAGTATCTACCCAAGTGACTGTTCTCCTGGATTTTGAATCGGGAAGTAGCAAAGGAGGCCCCATTCCCTCACATGGGTATCCATGAAGTAATGCTGTGTACCCGTGGATTTATATAACAACACAGGACAGAAAAAAAGCACCTTTCATGTTCAAAAATCAATATGTCTTCATAACAACATAGATAGGTGGTAACGATGGAAGATAATCTCGTTTCACTGATGAGGATAGTGAATTTAAAAGAATCTAAGTGCTTTCCTCAATGTCACAGAGAGCCAGGACTCCTTTGACTCCTAACTTAATTTTCTTCCCATTATGAAAGGAACAATTAAATGTTATGTTTTCTCTGAAAACTAAAATATGTCATGGATTATGCTCATGTATTGCCACAATATAAATGTATTTAAATTTTCCCCTTTAAAACATAATTCTCTGAGACAACTCGGAAAATATGTTTTAGAAATATCCATGGTAATTGAGTTCCCACTGTGTGCAATGCTTTGCATGTGCGATTATTTAATCCTCACTGAAGTCCCATGAACTGGGCATTACTGGGTCCATTTTTAAGTGAGGAAATGATTAGGAAGGATTAACCTACAGAAGGTCTCTCAGCTAGCTATCATGCCCTTCCATTATTAGTACTGTGGAGTCATTGGCTAGTAACTTGACCAATATTTATCAAATATGTGTCTTTTATAGTAGAACTAGAGGCCCTGTGCACAAGATTTGTGCACTCAGGGGAGGAGGGTCCCTCAGCCTGGCCTGGGCCCTCTCGCAGTCCAGAAAGCCAGCAGTCAGACATCCTTAGCACTGCTGCGGAGGTGGGAGAGGCTCCCGCCACTGCCGCTGCACTTGCCAGCCGTGAGCCTGGCTTCTGGGAGCACACTGACCACCAGGGGGCAGTTCCTGCATTGAGTGTCTTCCCTCTGGTGGTCAGTGCACATAATAGCAACCGGTCGTTCCACTGTTTGGTCAATTTGCATATTAGCTTTTTATTATATAGGATGATAATTCAAAAGTATAGTTGATGATACTTTGAACCAATTAAGTTATAGCAACTTAACATTATTATTTTTATGTTCAGCTTGGAATTTGTATCTTGCTGGGTGTCATTATATTTATTAGAGTAGCAGTTCAGGGCACTGCAAGCACTGAGTCAACACACTGAATGCCTTTCAGGAGCAAAGTTTTGGGGGTCTGGATCGGAGGATGAGGACGATCCCAGGGTAAAACCCGCTGTGATTCCATTTCTCTGTCACCCTGCTCTGTGCCTGACACTGAAAGCCTATGATGAGGTTTGAATAGTGGGAACTGGAGAGGAAGGTGGTTTGACAGTTACCTTCTCCTCTGGAGCATACAGAAGCCACACATCCCCAGGAGCACGATGGGCCGGGGCAAGAAACTATCTCTTCAGGCTTCAGTCTCATGACCTATAAAAAGAGAAAATAGGCCCTGGTGGGGTGGCTCATTTGGTTGGAGGGTCATCCTGTACAAAAAGCCGTGGGTTTGATTCCAGTTCAGGACGCATACCCAGGTTGTGAGTTCCATCCCCGGTCAGGGCATATACTAGAGGCAACCGCTGGATGCCTGTCTCTCTCTCTCTCTCTCTCTCAAAAATCAATTAAAAAAACATATCCTCAGTTGAGGATTTAAAAAAAGAAAATATTAGCTCCACATTCCTCTGGGGATTGCCATGAGGAGCAAATGAAATAATGCCTATAAAAGTATTTTTAAACTGATGGATATTACAAATAAAGATATTACACACCGGTGGCGGGATTCATATGTCTTCATTGGCCTGACCCTGAATCACCTCCTTAACTGACCTTGATACTGTAGTGCTGGTCTCACTCGGGCTTTGCCACTAAAATGAAGGACGTGGATCTACATGAAGCAGTGGGCCAGTCCTACAGTCCACAGTTAGTAACAGTGTTACCCTCAGCAAGTTACTTAAGTATATTTCCCCCTCTGTAAATTGGGAAAATAACACCTGCTTTTTCATAAGCAGGTGCTGTATTTAAAAACCTAACCAAATTTAAAACGCTTAGGGTATTTACCAATTGTTAGTTCCTTTTCCATAACTACCCAATGAGTCAATTACTTTTTTAATCTGCTGTGACCTAATTCTCAGTTCTCCCTTCCCACACACGGGGTAAGGTGCCCTTTTACAACAGCTCTAAGTGCATTTCAGTGTTTTCGTATGTTAAGTGGTGTGATAAAAATATGGCATGCTATTTTTAGCTCCAGCTTTTATCCCAGAGATGTATTGGGTCATTCTGAGACAAATTCCAACCTCTATTTCTAAACTAATAGTCTGATATGTTAATTTATGTTTTTAACACGGATTAGAAGGAAATGATTCATAAAAGCTACACAGGCCAAGATATAAACTGTAACCAAAGTTAATTAAACTGCAATCAATACTGTTATAATTTTCAATTGTAAGAATCATGTGAATGATTTGAATCCATGGAAATGTTTGTTTGTTTTTAATTTAATTTTTTTTTTATTTTGAGGGAGAAGAATGGAAGGGAGAGAAAGAAACATCAGTGTTAGAGCAAAACATAAATCAGCTGCCTCACACCTCTATGGTGGCTAGAGCCCACAACTGGGCACGTGTCCTGACCGGGAATCAAGCCGGCGACCTTTTGGTGCTTGGGATGATGCCCAACCAGCTGAGCCACATTGTCCAGGGCCAGTTTTGAAATTTAGTTCTGATTTTCCTCCCACTGTAACCCCTCCCCTTGAATTGATGTAAGTAAAATTTTAGATGAAATTTAGCCTCCCATTAAATACATACCAGAAAATAAACAATACTTTTTGAGAGGCCTAACAGTCCTTAAATAGAATATTATTGATGCTTTCCAATCAATGTTTTTAATAGTGCGTGCAGGAAAATTGTATAGGATCCTATGGGGAAGAAATCAATGTATCTTAAGTAATTCATTGTAGTAAGGAACGATAACTTCAGGAAACTGCATATTTTTATAGTTGCTGTCATTAAGGTTTTTGCTTTTTTTTCCCTTTCCTAAAAATAACTGACTGATTTTTGTAGTAGATATAATCATTATTTGGCCCAAGTGGCACTTGTGAATTCACTATAATTTCATTAGCTCCCACCAGGAAGGGACATAGCTTTAAAAATCAGCAAGTTGGCCAGCAGAGCCATCCTAACCAGGTTTCACCCACAGTCCTAAAGTAGAGGGTTCCTAGGAAACCTCTCAAAGGCTGAAAAATGGCATCGAACGAAGAAGCAATTATCTTTAATTTATACGGAATTTTTATGAGCGTTCCCAGCCTCAAAAATAACCTACCGGTCCTGGCCAGTGTGGCTCAGTTAGTCGGGCATCATCCCATGCTCCAAAGAGTTACCGATTGGACTGCCCATTAGGGCACATGCCCGAGTTGTTTGTGGGTTGATCCCTGGTAGGGGGCGTGCAGGAGACGGCTGATTGATGTTTCCCTCTTACATCGATATTTCTCTCTCCCTCTCCCTTCCTCTCTAAAAATCAATTAAAATATTTTTAAAAAATAATAATCTACCAAATCCCACAAAATACACTTAATTACATCTAGTTTTATGCCAAGCATAACGTCGTTACGTTGATCCCTGGTAGGGGGCGTGCAGGAGACGGCTGATCGATGTTTCCCTCTTACATCGATATTTCTCTCTCCTTCTCCCTTTCTTTCTAAAAATCAATTAAAATATTTTTTAAAAATAATAATCTACAAATCCCACAAAATACACTTAATTATATCTAGTTTTATGCCAAGCATAACGTCGTTATGAGCTCTCTTAGGCTTTTCTGATATTTTAGGACACATCTTGCTAACAGATGCACAAAATCAGTTGAGGTAAAACCCAGTGCTCACAGGACACGGTTCAGAGCCCTGGTGTCTTGGTGCTGAGATGCGGAGGGCAGTTCCTGGGGAAGAGTTTGGCGGGGCCACTCCCACCGCTTGGGGTGTGCTGCCTCTGTAAAGATCACAAAACAAATGCTGAGCCCTCTTTTTGCTTGTCACCTTTTTTCATAAAGCAAAAATCCTCTTTGGATTTCTTTCAGTTAGTGAAAACAGGTACTCATGTAGGTCTTTCATAAAAGCAAAGTGGAGTAATGCAAACTTTTGAAAAGTGGGGGTACCTGTATGTACTTTTTTGTGGTTTCCCACATGAGTAGTTCCTAATGTTCAGTTGTGGATATTTGTCTCCCCCGTGGAGCAGTGAAAACATCCACCCGCAGAGAAACAAACACTGGGACACGTGTCCTGAAGGGGCTCGGGCCGTGAGGCCTCAGTACAGGACCTCACTTCCCTGGGGCTCCGACTCTGTTTCCATCATCCCTGTCTGCCAACCCTCTAACTAGTGCTGTTTGTAGACGGTTGGGTCTCCTTAAAGCAGGGGTGGGGAACCTTTTTTCCTGCCAAGGGCCATTTGGATATTTATAACATCATTTGAGGGCCATACATTATCAACTTACAAATGAGCCTGCTACATTTGGTCAAATATTTAATTAACTCATCCCTAATGCCTTGGCAGGGCCAGACCAATTGATTTCATAGGCCTTATACATATTTATAACATCATTTGAGGGCCATACATTATCAACTTACAAATGAGCCTGCTACATTTGGTCAAATATTTAATTAACTCATCCCTAATGCCTTGGCAGGGCCAGACCAAATGATTTCATAGGACTTATACGGCCCACAGGCCAGAAGTTCCCCACCCATGCCTTAGAGAAAACACTATATGTAAATAAACTCTTGCCCTTTATCCTGATTTCTACCTACTTAAACCCTACCCTTTATTTACACTCATAACAAAACTCGTCCCTGGTGACGTTCACCATATTTGTTCTCTCCCCATGATGGCATGTGACCAAAGGATTGCCTAGGAAGGAGGCAACATAGAAGAATTACCAAAACTTCATCATTTTAGTAAGACATATCAACAATAGAACCCTAACTGTGACTTTGGGCAAATTATTTAGTGTTAAGCCTCAATTTCTTCATCTTTAAAGGAAAGATAACTATATCTACTTAACAAGGTTGTTGTAAAAGTTTTTAAACTAAATGCAGGTGGAGCATTTAGCAGAGTGCCTAGAAAAATATAAACACTAAATAGAAACTAATATTATATAAGATAGATTTAATTATCTGACACAGATGTCACCTTTTCTCTGTATATGATGTTTCTGCTAAAGAGAAAGGAGAAATTATAACTAAATGCATGACTGCTACAAGCTTTGTGATATATTAGACACTAGCTTGAAACAGTCACAATGATGGACCTGAACTAACCTGATATAAAATCCTATGCCTAGGTATTAAAAAACAATAGATTGAGTATAGAGTAGAGGAAATTCTGACTTAGTATTTTTCTTGAACACTAAGAACATTTAGTTGACAATTACTTTAATGAGTTAAAAGTATGGCATAGATACCCAAAACACTGAGATGCTATAAACATTTTATTCCAGTCTATATTTGTGTTTTAATTTTATTTAAGGTGTCTTCTGTCATCCAGATAGTTTAAATCCTATGAACTCATGAATAGGTGATATTCATATGTTACGAGAAATATCATAACATATTGCACACTATAGCATTACAGACTGGCTAGCTGTCTCCCAAACCCGATTTCTCTTGTTCCTAGGTTGCAGCTAGGTGTGGTCATGTGGTCTTATGCACTGAAGAGATGCGCACTACTTCAGGCTGGGCCTATAAAAATGCCTATATGGTCTATTCTCTCTGTTTTTTTCAATGTGATGCAAATGAACACAATGACCCTGGAGGTCATGTTTCAAAGATAACAGAGGTCTGGCACCCTAACAATGCTTCAAAGAGAGCCACCACCCATCACAAAAGTCCACTATAAACTCATATAAGCAAGAAGTAAACTATTGTGTTTGAAACTACCACCATCTTTCGATTTGTTTGTTATGACAACTAACAAACTCTAACTAATTCAACTGGCCCACATGTATGTGTAGAGTGTTTGGATCAGTGAGTCACATTTTAAGAGGGCTATTGACAAGTTTTAAAAGTGTTTAGAGATAATATAAAATATTAAGATACTTAGAATTTAAAAATCAATTCAAGAGTTTGTACAAAAGGCATGCTTTTTAAAATCTCTTAGGTGATTCTGATATGTATCCTATCTTTAAAATTACCAGTTTAGAACCCTAGCATGGGGACAATGATTCAATGAGTTTGAATGATTTTGCTGGGAAATAGAAAGCTGATGATAACTGTCTTCCAATATCTAACAAGAGAAAGATAAATTTACGCTTACACTGTGAAGAAAGAGATGTGCACTTACATGAGAAATGACTGACCAGAATCACTGGGCAGCAGTTACAGGAAGAGAGATTTGGGATCATTCAAAGGAAAATGTTACAATTTTTCAAAGAATGAACCACCTGCTTTTAAAGTAATGGGTTCTCCCTTTCTTGTAATATCCAAGCAGAGATGATGTAATAGTTCCATTACTGTCATGCTCTTGACAATCATCATGTTATCTAAGCCTCAATTACCACCTTGTGGGTCAGGGCCACGTTTTTACAGATGAGGAAGCTAAGGCGCATATAGCCACTAAACTGCCTGCCCATTGTCACAGAGCCAGACAACAACATGGTGAAACACCACCCCTGCCTTCCGACTCAGAGACGAGTTCTTTTCTCCAGTGGCCACACATATTACGTGAGTAGTTCTTCTCACACACAAGAGTCTATAAAAAAAGGGACTGGGTGCCGCTCAATGGTTATCTTACCTCTTTTATTTATATTTTCACTTTGCTGAGCACCTAGTACATGCTTATTAAATATATATTTATTTATATTTAATTGACATCATTCTTCTAAAATAAAAATGCCACAGAAAGCTGGCCTTTCCTCTTTACTCTGCTTTCACACAAAACTGCTGTCGTTACAAATAACGCTGGGCACTCCAGAAGCAACTCCAGGAACATGGCCCTCACCTTTCACACAGAGAACACACAAAAGCAAGAGTCAGAAACTTGAGTCAAAATATGGTTGAATTACTACAGAAATTACAGTTCTTTTTAATGCTGGCCTATAAAGTGTACTGGATTAGACTCCAGCAGACTCAGCTCTGCCCTGAGCTCTGAGCCAAATCACTTACCCTCTGCCCCCTGCAGTATCCTCATCCCAGAGCCAGGCACTTTCTGTGCTCCCTGAGCCTGACCGGGCCTCTTTAGCAGACCACTAACCTGCAGGAAGCAGTAGAGATGGGCACACATCTAAAGAAACATCCAGGCTGCAATGGGCAAACTGGGCTGCAGGAGGCTCTACAGAACTCACATCTCGGTTGCTTTTATAAAAATTCAAAGAAAAATAAGAGATGGAGAGGATGCATATCAAAGACATAAATTACATAGCAACCAATTGCAATCTTGTTTGTAGGGGAAAATATTTTAAGCAAAAGAGAGTAAATTCCATTTATATAAAGTTCAAAAATAGACCAAATGAATCTGTGCTCCTAGAAGTCACCATAATATTCTGTTCCTCCATCTCTGCTGTGTCCATGGGTGTGTGCAAACGAGAGGAGGCAGTGCCCTGTAGTTATGATATGTGCATTTTCCACATGTTATCACTTGCTAAAAAATGTATTAAATGACATAGATCTGGGTACTTTGTCAGTAAAGGCACATAATAAAAGAGTTAATTTAAAAAAATTATCAACTTCTTTGAAGTTTGTCAATAAAGGTTTTATAGAATGATAGAATTGTTTAAAAACACAATAAAAAATCTTGATCAGTAAAATTAGATACAAAAGACATAAGATTTATATCTTATGTGAGAGCAGACATGAATGCCAGAAAGTTGGAAAAATAAAGAAAACATGTACTTCAAGAGGTAGGGAGGAATCAAAACTATGGTCTGTATCAAGATGGAAACAAGTAAAAAACTAAAATTTTCTATAATCATATCTGCATTTACCTAGACATAATGAAAATAGGCCTACTTTCCACAGCCCCATCGCTGCTGTGGCCGGCAGCTCTATTGTAAGGATACGGTGACTGTAAGTGGCTGTCACAGGACATTAGGTTGTTGCAACATTAAGCAACTGTGGTCTCTGGCTCTGCATCTTGTTTGTTTCATAAACTGGCTTGTCGAGATGAAAATGTCATGCTAGTCACGGCCTGAAGAGGAATGTCTGGAAAAGGACACTAGGAACAGAGGCCCTCAAGTCTGTCACTCACTCTCCATATTCTCATTACAGCAGTACCTACCCCCTTATCCACAGGGGATGTGTTCCAAGAGTCCTGCAGATGTCTGAAACCATGGTTAACTCTGAATACTATGTGTATAATGTACTTTCCTATACATGCATGTGAGAAATGGCTCACCTGTCCTTCCACATTTCAAATGACGGACTGGGAAACAGGAGCATGGCGAAAATGAGACTTTTAATAACACTCTTGAGAGAGGGCATCCATTGTACATGCACACACATGGGACAGGGAACATTGCCTAATTATTTAGTCCCACCTCCGGTTCCTCATTGGCTGGTACTATGAGGTCACTTGTTTCCTCATAGTTGCCTAGGTCTTGCTGTCTCCCATTGGCCTTTCTAGATGACTCCACCTCCCTGTCTGGCTGAGGCAGATGGTTGGGGGGGAAGGGTCCCACTATAATACTGGCCCATGTGCAGTTCTTTGTTCCTACATCCTCTTCCCTCCTCCGCACATTCTGCTTGCCCTGGGGAAATTCAGCAAATTCTATCAGAAGCCGACCATGCTGGAGATGGATCACAGAGGTCCATTTCTTACAATGCATGTGTATGATAAAGTTTAATTTATAAATTAGGCACAGTAAGAGGTGAACAATAATAACTAATAATAAAATAGAACAATTATAACAATATATTGTAATAAAGATTATGTCAATGTATCATTATCAAGTAAAAATTAAGGGTGACTTGAACACAAACACTGTGATACTGCGACAGTTGATCTGATCACTAAGACGGCTACTAAGTGACTGAGGAGCAGAAAGGAAATACAAGGTGGAGATGCTGGATAAAGGGATGATTCATGTCTTGGGTCGGGCAGAGAAGAATGGTGTGAGCATTTATCACACTGCTCAGAACAGCATGAATTGAGACATCATGGAGGGACCTGGAGAGTTTTATGCTGAGCAAAATAAGCCAGTCAGAGAAAGACAGGTATCACATGATCTCATTCATGTGTGGAATCTCATGAACAAAATGAACTGATGAACAAAATAGATCCAGAGACATACATAGAAGCATGGAATAGACCAGTGATGGCGAACCTATGACACCCGTGTCTGAGGTGACACGTGAACTCATTTTTTTGGTTGATTTTTCTTTGTTAAATGGCATTTAAATATATAAAACAAATATCAAAAATTTAAGTCTTTGTTTTACTATGGTTGCAAATATCAAAAAAAATTCTATATGTGACACGGCACCAGAGTTAAGTTAGGGTTTTTCAAAATGCTGACACGCCGAGCTCAAAAGGTTCGCCATCAGTGGAATAATAGACTGTGGAATCTCAGAGGGAAGGTGGGGGAGGGTAGGTGGGTGGGAAGAGTTCAACCAAAGAACTTGAATGCATTTGTGCATAACCCATGGACACAGACAATAGGGCAGTGAAGGCCTGGGGCAGGGGGTGGGGGCAGGGGTGGGGTAGAAGGAGTCAATGGAGGAAAAAGAGGAACATATGTAATACTTTCAACAATAAAGATTTTAAGCATAATTTTTTAAAACTTATGAATTTTTTATTTCTGGAATTTTCCATTTAACATTTTGGACCACAGATGACCTTGGGTAATGGATATCATGGATAAAGGGGGACTACAGTATAGATACAGATGGAATTTTTTCTGCTATTTCTAACATTGTTTCACTTCAACTCTACCCATTACTGAGCTATGTATGGGTAATGCTGAAATTCTCCACCCAGAATAAAGGGATTCTCCCTCACCCGGCATGCCAGCACACACTTTCCTTTGTCATCATAGCTTTCTTTGATGCAAGTGAAGCCAATGACTCAGAATTCTGGGCCCACGTCACCGGGATGTGGCGGCGATAAATACAAATGAGCAAGCCCTGCAGACAGGGAAATCTGCAAAAGGGCTGATTCATACAGGAGGAGCCATCTGTCACGGAACCTTTCTGACTCTAGGCCTGCTGCTAGCAGACAGAGAGTAAGGTCACAAGGCCCCAGGGCCAAGCTGAGTAAGGCCGCTATAGGGGTGCAGAATTCACCAAGATCTCCATAATAGAAGGTCTCAGACTAGTCCTCAAGAATTAAAATGGCCAAATACACACCTTGGAAGAGAACCTAGTTGCAGGCATGGGGAAGAGAAGGGGAGTGGAGAGTTGTTGTTGTACGTGGACAGAGTTTCAGTTAGGAAAGATGAAGAAGTTCTGGAGGTGGGTGGTGGTGATGGTTGCACCACAATGTGAATGAACTTGATGCCACTGACTCAACTGTACACTCAAAAATGGTTAAAATGGTAAATTTTATGTCATGAATATTGTACCAAAATAAAAATATTTACAGAAAGAGTTTTGGCAGCAAACCATTTTAAAATAAGAAATTAGAAGGTGGTCAGGCAATCTAGTTCGGATTTTTAAGAAGTCAAGGCTCTGCAATCAGACTTTTAGTTTCGAGCCAATGCTTCTAATCTCCATCTCTTCTTAGCTCTGTAACATTAGGCAGTTTACATAATTGCCTCAAGGCTCAGTTTCCTCATCTGTAAAATGGGTTAATTATAGTATGAAACTTATAGAATTAAGGCAAGTAAATGGGATAATCCACTGTGTGACACAAAGTACATGCTCAGAAACTCTGAATTAGTATGTTATTATCATGATTGTGTCATTTTTTTGTTGTTGACAACTAAATTCAGACACTACTGATACGGAACATGCGGTGTTCCCCTGGGCAGGGTGTCCCAGATTCTTTGGAGTCAAAGAATGAATCCATGGACAGAAGGCGGTATAGCAAAGGTGGAAATTTATTAAAGAACAAGTACAGACTCCCACGTACAGAGGGGGAAAAAAAGGGTCCCAATGAGTTCCTTTTCCCTATGGCTTATAAAGGCAGCAGATCCTTGTGCCTTGATATCCCCTCTGATTGGTCACTATTCCCTTACACTGGTTACTATAGTAACTCCTGGGCTCAAAGGTCGAACCTCACGTGGGACATGTGAGATTCTCCCCCTTTCTTCTTTCTATTTTCCTATCCACTCTGGGCTTTCTTCTTCTCCTTCTGGATGAAGGGCTTCCTTCTCTTTATTTTGTAAATATAGACCTTCTGCTGTTCCCAGCTCCCTCATTCTACGGAAATGTACCTGTTGCAGCTTTTCAGCTCCCCTATGGAAATATACCTTCTGCTGCTCTTTGGCCCTGTGCTACTTCCATGGTCCTCTTAATTTCTAAAATTTCCTAAAACCTGTCTTTTTCACCCCAAAAAATTCCTGTTTCAGTACTGCCTAGCACTGACATAAAAGGCTTTGATAAAGCCCCCAAAAGGAGAGAAGGCTAAGAGTGCACATTTAAATCAACAGGAATTTCTCCCTACCTGATTTGGCTCAGTGGATAAAGCATTGGCCTTCTGACTGAAGGATCCCAAGTTTGATTCCTGGTCAAGGGCATGTACCTAGGTTGCAGGCTCAATCCCTGTCCCTGTTCAGGACACATGCAGGAAGCAACCAATTGATGCGTCTCTCTCACATCTGTGTTTCCCTCTCTGTGTCTCTCCCCCTCCCTTCCACTCTCTAAAAATCAATGGAAAAATATCTTCTGTTGAGGATTAAATAAATAAATAAATAAATAAATAAATAAATAAACAAACAAACGGGAAATTTATTCAATACCTGTAATAATGCAATGCTCTCTCTATTAGCAACCGGGAAAATGAGAACAAACCAAAACAAAAAACACACCCTCTTCTCTCAAGAAGTTTACAACTTATTGGGAGATGAAGTGCATACATGTAGCAGTTTCAATAGTGCCAAGTGTGTGACAATACTTGCGCCTTTCACTGGTGTCCCATTGGAGGGAAGGAGTAACACACTGCAGTGTTCATGTGCTTTGGTGTCAGCCACCCTTAGGCTCAAATCCCACTTCCACTCCTGCAAGTGACTGAACCTCTCTCAGCCTCAGTTTCCTTGTCAACATAACAGAGATAATAGCAGCAACTCCCTCAGAGGGAATGACATTAATGGATGTAGAGAATTTGAGACAGGACCTAGCACAGATTAAGCCTTCAATAAAATGACCTTATGTCATCAATAATCCAATGAGGTGAGCACTGCTTATTCCTAGCTTATGGGGGGGGGGGCAAATCCAGAGCTCAAAAAGGTTAAGTGACTCACTCAAATTCAGGCATGGCAAAGCAAGAAACTCAACTCTAATAATCAGATTCCTAACCCAGTGCCCTTTGCACTATGCCACAGCCACCTGTGTGGTGTTGTTGTCTAATGAGTACTGAGAGTAATTCCTGCAGCTGCTGAGAAGGTGGTTAAAGCAATGTCCATAGAGTAATAGAAAGAAACTTCATGTGTGAGGCGAAACATCAGGTAAAGAAAGGTAGGATTCTATTCAATACAATACATTATTGAAGACTTCCCTGACACACACTTCCTTATGGACTTAATAAACCTCATCTCACTCCATCTTTATAACAACCCTTTGAGAAGTGTTATTAACCCATTTTACAGTGGGAAAATAAGCTTGGAGTAGGTTTAAAGACTTTTATAGAATGTCACAAGGTTAATAAGAGGTGAAGTTGGTATTTGAACCCAGTTTGATGTGATTTCAAAATCATTCCCTTCAACCAAGGAGAGGAACTCTCTAAATGTGAGGGGAAGAACATGAGTTTCTTATAAATTGTTGGATGAATGGCAAAGATTGCTCAGAAATAAGTGGAGCAAACTCAGGAGTCCAGGTGGAGAGAACAGGTTAACAGGGGGGAAATAGGTGTGATAGCTTAGAGATGAGAGGTTTGTTTTGTTCTGCTTAAAAGGGATTTTCACTAACACATTCCCTTTATTCCCATGTGTTTGAGTAGCAATTTTTTTCTTTCTAGGCCCTATTTTTTCCTAAGAATTTTATTTTTATTTTCACTTCTGTGACTAACTCATGCCAGATAATTAATATCCAGGGGGAGCCAGGAAAAGTTCATCTACCTCATCAAAGGAAATGGCTTAATCCAAAAATCAAAATTGAGCCTGACTCACTCCAGAATCAATAATAGTGATGGCCAAAGCCATAACAGTGTCCTTGAAGGTCACTATTCCTAATGCTACCCATTAACAAGACATTGGGATAAAAGTTCAATGATGTTACTAAGAGCCACTCTGAAAATGTGTCTAAATGAAAGGCTCTATGGATGTATGAGCTCATCTTTATAAACATAAGGCTTTTGAGAGAAATAAATGGCCTTTGAATATCTTAAATTGTATTTTAATGGAATTATCTAAATGCAATTTATTGTAGAGTACAAGAGATATATTTATTTAAATGGAAATATTTATAGATTTTTACTTTTATTAATAACTTATCTGTGAGTCCTTCAAAGAGCAATCTTTTATCTGGCCAAGATGTTTTAAAGACTAGTCTCTGTACTAGTTTTTTCACTTGAGAAGAAAGCTAATTCCCATCTTCTCATAATGATCCTGAGAAATAAGGTAGGTTCCCTCCAGTAGCTATGGGGCATTAGAACTCAGAAACAGCCTATATTCCTCATGAGAATCCAAGAAAGTGGTGAGCACCAGACTCTGGTTTTACTTATTTCCAGCTTTGGTCTCATTCCCCTGTGGTGGATATGAGTTGGAGTTGATTACTGAGGGTATGCAAACTAACAAATTACTTCTCAACTATCCCAGTGGTTAAGTAGCCTGCTCCATGCTGGCACATAAAAGACTGTCCCCTATATAGAGTACAAGTGACCCAGACACAATTATTAGTGCTGACTAAAGTCAAAGCTTCCTTTCCCACTCATGTAGTTGCCTCTAAAATAATAAAATAGTATTCCCACCTCTGTGTCATGGTTACCTCTTCTGACCAGTAAATAAGAATAATCTACTTCCTGAGAAAGACACCAATTCTAAAGGTTTGAATTGTGGATTCAAAGTTTTCTAGTTCTATTTAATGTGATAATCACATTAAATAGCTGAGCTTCAGTATTTGTCCTAACCAATCATCAACATCCAAAAATATGTGTAAAATATGCACATATATGTATGTACAGGGTATAGCAAAAAGTGGGTTTACAGTTGGGAGTATGTGAAACAGAGTTTATTCTTTTATTATTATTTATTAATTATTGTATTATTTTCCATACAAACAACCGTAAACCTACTTTTGCCCCACCTATATATATGGACCTCAATTGAGAACCAAACTTTCATTAAAACATCTCATTTTTTTCATAATGCATTGGATTTTAGATACTTTGAAGAAATGTACTTTTTAAAAAAATTAAGCTGTTCTGTTTAAAAGGTGTTTTAAAAGTATGCAAAATTTTTAAAATAAAATCAAGAACACTAATTTGATAATTTACTCATTTGTTGCATGCCTATATGAGCCAAAACTATGCTACATGCTGGGAATATGAGATAAAATGTGCTGTTCCTATTTTTAAGACTTCCAAGACTAAACACACACACACACACACACACACACACACACACACACGAACACACAAACACACACACACACACCCTGTACAGGATGGTAATTACTAATACACAGGTATGGTTGAGCTATAACTGAGAACATGGAAGAAGAAGAAGAGTAACCACAGTAGGTTAGGAAGGTATCTCAGACTTCTCTAGAGCCATCAAAGTATAAAAATGAGAATTTTACCCTAATCAGTAGCTATGGGGCATTAGAACTCAGAAACAGCCTATATTCCTCATGAGAATCCTCATGGGCCTGCAAACCAGAGAACATAGTACAATGGCCTTAATGGTGAAGGGAGCCTTGGAAATGTTAGTGCTCAGACATGAAGAGGTTAACTGATTCTTTCAAGGTTATAAGAGTTAGGAATTTGGAGCATGTAGATGAGATTCATCAAGAAATACAAGCCAGCCTGGCCAGTGTAGCTCAGTGGTTGAGCATTGACCTATGAACCAGGTCACAGTTTTCTGGTCAGGGCACATGCCTAGGATGTGGGCTAATCCCCTGTAGGGGGCATGCTGGTTGATGATTCTCTCTCATCGCTGATGTTGCTATCTCTCTATCCCTCTCCCTTCCTCTCTCTGAAATCAATAAAAAACATGAAAAGAAAAAAAAAAGAAATACAAGCCAATGCATTTTATTGAATTTACAAGTGCCTTCACTTTGATGAGGATATCTGTTTAAAGGTCTATTTACTACAGAGGAATAAGGCAAAAGGGAAGTAAGATCATTTGCAACTAAAAAGATTTTGAATCCAAAAGTACCATCATAGAAAATCCTAGAAGAAAACATAGTCAGTAAAAACTCGAACATTTCTTATAGCAATATTTTTTTCTGATATATCTCCTCAGGCGAGGGAAACAAAAGAAGTAAATAAACAAATTGCATACATCAAACTAAAAGTTTCTGCACAGCAAAGGAAGCCATCAACAAAATGAAAAGACAACCCACTGAATAAGAGAATATATCCACTAAATTACATCTGGTAAGGGTTAATATCCAAAATTTATAAAGAAATTATGCAACTCAACATAAAAAAATAATAATCCAATTAATCTGTAATGAGTTGAAGGTCTTGACTGCCCTCACAGAGAAAACTAAGGTTGATGACTAATAATAGTTTATATTTAGCCAAGAAAGTGTATGTAGAACATTGGATTTGCTGCAAGTCAGATGATTCCTAAAACATATTAATCAAAGATTGGCAATTAGGCTAGCTAATAAAAATATTATTTACTTACATAATTGTGTTCAGTTATAACTTGTATTAGATTGTTTTTAAAGAAGTTTATATTATTATATCTACACTAATAAAAGAGAAACATGGTAATTGGCGTACGACTGCTACCCTTCCCATTGGCTAATCAGGGAGATATGCAAATTAACTGACAGCCAAGATGGCGGCCTGCAGCCAGGCAGCTTGAAACTAACATGAGGCTTGCTTCCTTCAGTGACGGAGGAAACCAACGTTCCCCGCCTGCCTTGCAGGCCTCTGAGCCTGCAGTTTGAACATTGTAACAAACATAGAAGCTAAAAAAAACCCCAGAAACCAGCTTTCAGCGAGCTGGGATCTCAGAGCTGGAGTCAGAGCTGGAGTTATACATTGTTTCGAACCGAAACAAACCAGATACCTACTTTCAGCAGCGGAGGCCTAAGAGCTGGAGCCTCAGAGCTAAAGCTGGCCCAGAATAAAAAAAAGAAAAAAGAAA
>NW_005371106.1:587692-597202 GCF_000412655.1 Myotis brandtii | reverse complement strand
GCCCGACCAGGGGCTGCACCTAGGGATTGGGCCTGCCCTCTGCCACCCAGGAGCAGGCCTAAGCCAGCAGGGCGTTATCTCCCGAGGGGTCCCAGATGGCGAGAGGGCACTGGCCGGGCTGAGGGACCCCCCTCCCCCCCCCCTCGAATGCACAAATTTTTGTGCACCGGGCCTCTAGTATACATATAATCAGTTGAATAATGAAGTCTTCCCTCTCCCTTGGCTACCTTTAAAGCAAGTTTGAATTACCAATTCAGGTAGCCAACTGTCAGAAACTATTGTTTCCATGGCAATAGCATTTGAGATGCAGAGATAATATCTAAGATGAACTAAAACAACCTATGAAAGTCTAGGTCAAGGGTACAGAAACGTTATCATGCAAGCCTGAACTTATGGCTTCTCTTGAAGAGATGAAAATCCTGACAAGGCTAGGTTCACATTTCCAATTGACAACCACTGGCAAGAGCTGAGGAGCGGCTGCCCCTTCTAGATGATATGAGCACTCCACAGTGCACCTAGTTCTCACAAGCCAAAATTAATATTACTGGCCTAGCCCTGTAAACATTTAAGTTTATGATCCCTGGTATAGCAGCAGATAAAATTCAGAGTTCCAGTAAGCATCCCAGATACTTAAAGTTCTTATTCTTCGGAGAAGAATTTATTTTTATTGCTTTAGAAGAGACTCCATTGCCTTTTTGAAATATTTTCGTTCTTTGAATTGTAACCAGAAATTGGAATGCTGACAGTCTCATTTGTACCAGCAAGCTACCTTGTGCCATCAATTTTACTTTGAATATACTGTAAAAAAGTAGACTGGAGAATCTCTAGACTCTAAAGTCTAATTTCTAATGTCAAATCCATAAATTTCTGTTCTACCTTCTAGCATAATCAAGAAGGAAAGTTTGCAGTGGTTTATTGAAGAAGTGGAAGAATAACTCCATGGGAATCAATAATAAACATCTGATGTGCCTGCTTTCTCACTAAAGCAAGATGCCCCATGATATTTAGTAATTAATTATAAGACTTATACATTGTAGGGAAAATTAATGGAGTACATATTTCAAGTAAAATCCATTTAGTAAATGAAAAATGTTTTAGTTCTACACCATTATCCTCAAATTGAGCTAAATGAAAATGTATGCATTGGTAGAGTCAGGAAGAGGAGTAAGAATCACATAGCTAAGTATGGAAGCTGTTAGTCATTGCAATAACATTAGTGACCCCTTTCTATGTCAACTAAAGCTCTTAATGCCTTTAGATTTAGTAAAAGTGATATAATTGGGCAAGAGAAATCCTGGTGTAGGTAGAAGCTTTCAAGATAAAGAACTTCAGATACTCCATCATTTATTTTTCCTAATTCCATTTCAGAAAATAAAACAAAATTTGTTGCACAGCAAGTATTGTAGCTTAAATATTAAGAAATAATTCTGTTTCATTTTCCTCATTTGGAGATGTGCCCACCTCCTGAGCATGTGTTGTAAGACATAAAAAAGACAAATATATAATCAAGTAATTCCTATGCAGAAATCCTTACAGCAAATCATGAATAACATGCCAAAATACAAAAGGACTTGGAATCCTTGAGTATGCTCATATGAAGGCATTGCAAAATGGAAATGCTTCTTTATTGAGATAAATTCCATGGCATTTAAATGCCAAGTCCAGACATACTACCTACATAAGTTTCTCTTAAACAGAAACTTGGATGTTCACTCAAGCATTTTAATGACCTTAAGTTGGGTAGCAAGAGCCCTGGGGCTTTTTCTGAGTAATAAGGAAACTGCCATATAATAACGGTCAGAACCATACAGAATCACCAAGTGTGAGATGAAGGTAATGATACGGAATTTTTGGATTGGAACTCGGATTCTTTGTCTGCCGGAATCCATGAACAGAAAATGGTATAGCAAAGGTGGAGATTTATTGAAGAACAAGTACAGACTCCCACATGGGGAGAGGGAAAGAGTCCCACAGAATGGACTCTGACATAGGGAGGGGGAACGGTCCCACTGAGTTCCTTTTCCCTGTGGCTTATAAAGGCTGCAGATCCTGGTGCCTGATATCCCCTCTGATTGGTCACTATTCCCTTAGACTGGTTACTATAGTAACTCCTGGGCTCAAAGGATGAACCTCACATGCGAGGTTCTTCCCCCGCCCCCCTTCCTTATTGTTTTCCTATCCCCTTTGGGCTTTCTTCTTCTCCTTCTAGATGAAGGGCTTCCTTCCCTTTATTTTGTAAATATAGACCTTTTGCTCTTCCCAGCTTCCTCATTCTATGGAAATGTACCTGTTGCAGCTTTTCAGCTTCCCTACTCTATGGAAATATACCTTTTGCTGCTCTGCAGCCCTGTGCTTCCTCCATGGTCCCCTTAATTTCCAAAATTTCTAAAATTTCCTAAGCCTGTCCTATCTTACCCCTAAAATTCCTGTTTCAGTAACATCAAATAAAATATTTCTCTATTTTCCAAGGCAATGGCCTTTGATCTCCACTTCTGAAGTTCATTTGGGACTACCATGCCTATCACTCATGGGGTTACTGAAACTCTGAAGAGAAAAATAAGAAGCACACCTTGCTAAGAAATCCCTAGGCCGAGATGTTCAGGAAAGAGCATCTCTGCAGGTACCTTGCCATCTTTATTGCAGCTAATAAGGACAACTTCATGCTCCAAGGCACCTCAAAGGCTCCTCCAGCTCCATCAGTATAGGCAGCTGCTTTCTCCTTTCCTTCATCTGGACTATGAAGGGGCAGATTCAAAAATTATCATCCCATTCTAAAAGTGTGAGTGAAATAAAGATGTTCCCAAAGGCAAAGAAGGAGCCAACTGAAACACATTCCAGAGCCGAAAGGGTGGGGCCACTTTGTGTTTCCGTAGCAGTCAGTATGGGAAAAACCAACAGCTTAGGAATCCCTCCGTAGTCATAAGCAAGAGACACTCAGTCATCACTAAGGAGTAAGTGTAGCACACTGGAAAGACTCCAAGCTTTTGGTCTGAAAGATCGAAGTTTATATCCTGGCCCTGCTGCATTATCTCAGACTTAATGCTTTCAGGTACTCTCAGATTTCTCGTCTCTGCATTCCTGTTAATGATATTTGTCTATCAGAGTTGATTGAGATAGTACACGTGAAAGTGCCAGACATGGTGGCTTTTATCATTATTATTTTTACTGTCAATGAATAAATGAGTGATCTCCTCAGAGTTGCTTTGCTCCTTCTTTGTTGCCCTGATGGCATCATCCTTATAGTTAAAGGACTCTCTTTGGATTACTTTTTCCATCAAAGTCAAGCTCTATCAGATCCGATAAGTTAACAGTCAGAAACAAAAGGCCAGGAAGTACTGGGCATTCTAAAATGTATGCATATCTAATTGGGTGGGGTAAGACCCTGAAACATGAGCCCAACCATATATGTGATAAGATAGGAGTTTTCTCTAAAAGAAAGGTCATTCCTCCAGATATAAAATGAGGCAGGTTTTGGGTCAAGGAAAAAGAAGGGTTTCTTGTCCTCTCAAGACCAGAACTTCGGGTTGGAGATATCTTGATGGCAGACAGCACAGGAAACCACTGAAATCATCTTAGGAGCTTGTCCCTTTGACATGTCTGGGATGAAGTGTGAGTATACTAGAGGCTCGGAGGACTGCTGGCTCCCAACCGCTCACCTGCCTGACTGCCTGCCTGATTGCCCCTAACTGCTTCTGCCTTGCAGCCTGATCAATGCCTAACTGCTCCCCTGCCGACCTGATTGCCCCCAACTTCCCCCCCTGCTGGCCCAGTCGCCCCTAATGGCCCTCCCCTGCAGGACTGGTCGCCCCTAACTGCCCTCCCCTGCCAGCCTGGTCCCCCCCAACTGCCCTCCCATGTAGGCCTGGTCACCCCAAGCCGCCCTCCCCTGCAGACCCGATCACCCCCAACTGCCCTCCCCTGCTGGTCTGATCACCCACAACTGCCCTCCCCTGCCGGCCTTCTTGTGGTGGCCATTTTGTGACTGGTCAATTTGCATATTACCTCTTTATTATATAGGATGTATGTGCACTTGAGCTAATGAGCCAGCCACCCAGGGAGCAGTAACAAGAGAGCCCAGCCAACATTGACATGGAGTGGCAGTAGCTCAGGGTAATTCTTAGGGAGCGGGACTTAGTCTTCCAGCCCTTCACTCAGAGCTGGCAGCCAGAGCCCCCAGTCACCAAAGCATCTTTGTACAGTTGCAGAGGGGGTCACCTCTGAGTTTTCAGGTATCAGAGTTAGCATGCCACCTACTCAGCACTAGGTAACTGCAGCTCTCCTGCCAGCAGACATGGACAACACAAGAGTTCAGGCTGCCCATGTTTCAACAGTGACACCATGTGGCAGTGACAACAACCCCAGTCTCTTTAATGGACTAAGTAGATTTCTGGTTTTCTTCCTTGATGTGAATTATTAACTCAGCAGATAAATATTGAGTACTATTATATGCCAGGTACTATTCTGGGCATTAAGGATGTAGCAGCTTCCAAAAATCCTTGCTCCCAATGAATTTGCATTCTATCAGGGGAGAGAGACTATGAATAAAATAAATAAGAAAATATACAACAGATGGTGATTAATGCAGTGGAAAATAAGAAAGCAGAGAAAATAGACAGGACATAATAGGGGTCAGAGGAGATTTCAAATGAGTTGGCCAGGGAAGGCTTCTCTAGGAAGGTGGCAGCTGAACAAAGGCACAAAGGAGTTAAGAAAGTGAGCAGTGTGCCTATTTGGAGAGAAGGACTCCAGACAGAGGAAGAGAGAGAGCAAAGGCACAGAGGCAAGAGCAAAGTGGGTATGCCCAAGTAACTGCAAAAGGCCAGTGTGGCTGAGGTAGTATAAATGAAGGGGATGAAGAGTAGCAGATGAGGCCTGAGAGTGGTAGGGTCAAATTTGTGAGGCCTTGTGGACCACATTATGGACTTGGGTTTTCACTCTGAGTTGGATGGGGACCATTGGAGGGCTTGGGGCAGAGGTGTTGAGACAAGACCATAGGACTCATGGGGAGAAGTGGGAGACAGGTTAGAAGTGGCTGGGATCAATGTGTTCACCATGAAGGTTGTGAGAAGTGGCCTAGATTCCAGATGTATTTTGAAGGTAGAGCTGACACCATTTCCTGACAGGTGGGTTATAGGGCATGACCCCAAGGATTTTGGCCTGAGGCACTAACCAGATCCTGAGGAGGCCAGACTAGACCAGGCAGCAATACTACATCATCTGAGTCCCTTGAGTCCCCTAAATCTCTCGCTATCCACCAAGACAACAGGTGCATGAAAGCATGTTGTTGAATTTGGTCACAAACTGTGAGAGTGAAAAACAGAAATAAGGTCAAATCATGCAAAACCTCTATTTCAGATCCTATAAGACCAACAGAGCTCTCTCTATCCCCTGGATCAGACCTGCTACCTGGGGTGACACCAATGTCCTCTAAGACTAGCCACACATAAGGAGTCAGATTATACTGTCTATTTCTGTCTTACTTGTCACCAGAAGAGTAAATGAATTCTATACACACACCATGAAAACATGTTTTGTGAGGGAGCCTTAACGTATGACATGAACAGCCTTTCCTTACATACCTTCTCCAATTAGCCATCAATCAGCAATCTTAAACTGTCACCGCACTGATCCCTTTTATAACCTTCAGATAGCCTATATAATAAAGAGGTAATATGCAAATTGACCATCACTCCAACACACAAGATGGCAGCCCCCATGTGGACACAAGATGGCCGGCAGGGGACGCTATCCACCAAGACAACAGGTGCATGAAAGCATGTTGTTGAATTTGGTCACAAACTGTGAGAGTGAAAAACAGAAATAAGGTCAAATCATGCAAAACCTCTATTTCAGATCCTATAAGACCAACAGAGCTCTCTCTATCCCCTGGATCAGACCTGCTACCTGGGGTGACACCAATGTCCTCTAAGACTAGCCACACATAAGGAGTCAGATTATACTGTCTATTTCTGTCTTACTTGTCACCAGAGGAGTAAATGAATTCTATACACACCATGAAAACATGTTTTGTGAGGAAGCCTTAACGTATGACATGAACAACCTTTCCTTACATACCTTCTCCAATTAGCCATCAATCAGCAATCTTAAACTGTCACCGCACTGATCCCTTTTATAACCTTCAGATAGCCTATATAATAAAGAGGTAATATGCAAATTGACCATCACTCCAACACACAAGATGGCAGCCCCCATGTGGACACAAGATGGCCGGCAGGGGAGGGCAGTTAGGGGTGACCAGGCTGGCAGGGGAGGGCAGTTGGGGGCAAATAGGCCTGCAGGGGAGGGCAGTTGGGGGGGAACAAGGCCTGCAGGGGAGGGCAGTTAGGAGGGACAAGGCCTTCAAGGGAGGGCAGTTGGGGGCAACCAGGCCTGCAGGAGAGGGCAGTTGGGGGCGATGAGGCCTGCAGGGGAGGGCAGTTAGGAAGGACCAGGCCTGCAGGGGAGGGCAGTTGGGGGCAATCAGGCCTGCAGGGGAGGGCAGTTAGGGGCGATCAGGCTGGCAGGGGAGGGCAATTGGGGGTGACCAGGCCTGCTAGGGAGGCCAGTTAAGGGCAAACAGGCCAGCAGGGGAGGCCAGTTTGGGGTGACCAGGACAACAGGGAAGGGCAGTTAGGGGTGACTAGGCCAACAGGGGAGGGCAGTTAGGGGCAATCGGGCCTGCAGGGAAGCAGTTCGGCATTGATCAAGCTGGCAGGGGAGTGGTTAGGAGATGATCAGGCTGGAAGGCAGAAGCAGTTAGGGGCAATCAGGCAGGCAGGCAAGCAACGGTCCAAGATTGGAGAGGGTGCAGGCTGGACTTAGGGACACCCGCACCCCCTCCCTGCATGAATTTTGTGCATTGGGCCTCTAGTCTATAATAAGAAAAGAAGAAAAGCATAATATGCAAATCAACCGAATGGCCGAACAGTGGAACGACCGTCTGGATGACCACACTATGAGACCCACTGGCCACAGGCCAGCCAAGGCAGTTGTGATGCAATTGATTGGGGAACCCCTGCCATCGCCCCATGATTGCTCCACAGAGGGAGGCCCAGGCCACTGGCCAGTGGGGCAATCAATCAGGGGACTCCGCGATAGCCCCAAAGAGGGGGGCCCAGGCTACCCTCTGCTGGGCGATCAATCAATGGACTCTGCAGAATCAGGGAACAAGGGAACTGGGGGTGTGTGGTGGCTGATGCGGGCAGTGCCAGGCCAAGGTGGGTGCTGGTGGTGGGCAGGGCAGCAAGGCAGCTGGGGCCTCGAGGGCCCAGCAGACAGGCCCGCAAAGGCCTACACTTGCATGAATTTCATGCATTGGACCTCTAGTATTTATATAACTGATGAGTTCTATTTAACATAGTCATTCATATAGAGCACACTCAGAACTTTGGCCTATATCCCATACATCTATCAAACCAGTTTTTGCTGTATTTGTCTTGCAAGTCTTTCTCTCACCCCCAGCCCCTAATCCCCACTCCCACCATCTCAACTTTCCCTAAAATTTATATATGGGTATACTTTTTTTCTGGTATCACTAAGATTTTATGTGAAGTAAAATACCTTAAATCACATTTTCCATGTCTTTCAGGTCCTGCCATTGGCCTAAGATTTCAAAAAATTGACAGTACAGACAAGTACAACCCAGATACAAATTTAGCTTCTTTTTCAAGACCCTGCTTATCCTTTCATGCTTTTGAAGACCCATAGCTAGCTTCATCCTTAGCCTTCCACCAGTACCCCCATGAATAACGGCCTCTTTGAAACAGCCCAACAGCATAACTCTTTATATGGTATCATTGCAGGTGATAATGCACCAGTTTTCAGAATACAGCAGCTCTATTAAAAACTCTCTTTCCCTGACACACACATACACACATCATATATCTTTCATGTCTGTTAGCTTGTAAAATCAGAGCTCCTACCTACCAATTCATTTTGACAGCTACATTATAGCTATAATTCCCTCATAGGAATGGTCACCTCAGAGAAATTTAAGATTCTCCCTGTTGTGCCTTTGCAATGCTAAAAAGGTGAATCAATTCACAGAAATGCTTTGCTTTTGAGCTCTCTGGGGATATTCTTGCAAATATATTTGTGTTCTCTGTGCTTTGGGATATGGTAAGTAGGCACCCTGTAATCTTCTTCAGGTTATTTTTAATGAAATCCTGACAGTTTAGCATCTCCTTGCATAACCGCATCCTAGGGTATCTGTCAAAAGTGACAACTATTCAAGAAAGCCTGGAAAGTCATCCACCAGTTATCAGTCCTTGAGTTTTCCTACAAATTGCTACAGCCTTGGAATTAATTTTAGTTGGCAATGGAAAATCGATACAAATAACCAGAGGTCGTTTCATCTCTTTAGGTATGTTGTAACTCACATCACAGCACATATATCCATTCCCCCGCAAATGCACTTGGAGGTGTTAGATGTTCAGAAAAAAAAGCAGAGCATGAGCAAAACAGTATCTGTGTGCAGATAAAGGGCAGCAAGCCCACTGGCAGAACTAAAATGCCCCTTGGGGGCAGATGTGCAAGTCACATCTGTGAAGTAAAGCAGGACTTGGGAGATTCATCTTTTTAAACTGTCCATGCAGCAGTCATGTGCTCTCAGCTGGTGAAGAAGTAACCCAGCGAGTCTGGCTGCGCTTGAAGGCTGGTTCCCAGCACTGTTCACTGTGGGCTGTCTCCTACAGTGGTGCCTGGAAAGCATCCGATTTCACATGACTTTCTTCTTCACTTTAAACAAAACATGCTTCTCTGCTGTAATAACCCACTAAGAGAAAATGTTGGCATGGACACTAGTTCTAGATTCTGGAAATTCAGCAGCCATTGTTCCTTATGGATATACTTTTTTTCTGGTATCACTAATATTTTATTTGGATTTTAAATCACGTTTTCCATTTCTTTCAGATCCTGACATTGGCCTAAGGCTTCAAAAAATTGCCAAAAGATAGCCTGAAGGAAAGTGAAATAAGTCAGACACAAAAAGGCTCATATTGTATGATTCCACTTATATGTGGCACCAAAAATGGTCAAGTTCATAGAGACAGAAAGCAGAATAGAAGTTATCAGGGCTGGGGAGAGAGCAGAAGAATGGTTATTGCTTAATGCAGCGGTTCTCAACCTGGGGGTCGAACGACCCTTTCACAGGGGTCGCCTAAGACCATCGGAAAACACATATATAATTACATGTTGTTTTTGTGATTAATCACTATGCTTTAATTATGTTTAATTTGTAACAATGAAATTGGGGGTCACCACAACATGAGGAACTGTATTAAAGGGTCGCGGCATTAGGAAGGTTGAGAACCACTGGCTTAATGGGTACACAGTTTCTGTTCAGGGTGATGCAAAACTGTGCAAATAGGTAGTGGTGATGGTTGCACACATTGGGAATGTAAGCAATGCTACTGAACTTTACACTTAAAAATGGTTAAAATGGAAAATTTTAATATACATATACTAGAGGCCCAGCATGCGAAATCAGGTAAGACCTAGACCCCCCTCCCC
>NW_005371106.1:569596-587632 GCF_000412655.1 Myotis brandtii | reverse complement strand
AGCAGGACACCAGACCTGCCCTGCGTGACCACGGGGCCCCGCCTCCGCTGCACCAGCACTGCTCGAGCCCCAGCCCACCAGAGGTGCTCCATGCACCTCCTGGTGATCGGTTGTGGTCATGACCACAGGCCTTTTATGATATAAATATGCCACAATAAAAATACGTTTTTAAAAAAGATAGCCTGATGAAATTTAGGATTTCCTCCTCCACCTCAATAGCGAGGGGCTTTCTCTCCTGCCCCCAAAACTAAATCAGTGAAGAGTTTGCACATGGCACAGAGCAGGTCCCTGTCCTCATGCCGTCAGGTGATGAAGGCATGTGTGCTCCTCCTTGGGAGCTGGAAGGGACGATGCAGAGATTTCTCCAGAACACACATTTAATATGTATAAATTCTTCAACACCACAGGCTGTTTAATATGTATAAATTCTTCAAATGGAAAACACCAGTGATTTGGTCCACCTGTCCCCATGTGTGATATCTCTCCTTAGAGGGAACCACTTTTAACTAATTCTTCTTGTGGTTACCTATAAATCTCCAGTGCTTAAGTCTCTGTTTCATGCTGCATCATCTTTAGTGATTATCTCTGACTTCCTGCTGTATGAGATGAATGATAGCTCATTTGTCCCACCTCCCACCTCCCCTACCCTCTGCCTCCCAATATAGTTATATCAGCATTCTCAGTATGAGTCTGCAACTTCACACTTACACCTCCACATCTTCTCCAGACAGTCCATTTCTCTTGGCTCCTTGTTTTGGAGCTGGGACTATGAGTGGATTGATTCTCTCTTCCCTTCACCTACCATTCCCCGTTTGGCCTCCCAACATCTGTCAGCTCGAGCTTTATTTTCACATGGTCAAAGCTGATAGCAGTTATGATGGGAAAGCCTCTCATGAATTCTTTACAGATTGAATGCAAAGGCTGAACCAGTCCATGGTGTTTATGTTATTGAAATCATATAATGTTATTATCTGCAGAGATGTTGGGTGTGCAATGAGTATTCTCGCTTCTCCAAGAGTCTGCCATAACTAACCTTCTGATACTTGGAGAATAATCCTTTCATTTAGCTCAGATGGATTCTCCTGCTTTATACTCATCAGATGCTAAAAGTTGTGTCACATTAATGTACTGCAGCTTTGGATTATAACTGGAGAATTTCAGCATTACCCAATCCACAGGCCTCAAATAAAAAATGAAAAGTCTAGTTGGATTTCATCACTGCCAATCATCTCAAAGGAGCAGGTCATCTCTCCTCTAGGGAAGTGGAGCCCAGAAGCTGGGCCAGCTCATCCTTGGAAGGAACCTCTCTTTGCCTACTTCACTTAAAGCACTACTTGGACTTTTGAAACAATTCGAGAAGAAACACTTCATGAGCAGAGAGCAGAGAAATGGGTATGGATATATCAGATTATTCCTTGGGATTTTCTTGAATAGAAAATAAGTGGAATTTTATGGAAAGACTCTTTTGCCTCTTAAAATCTGAAATTTTCACTCTCTGTTTTCTAACAATAATTACTTAATTAAAAGCCCAGCAAGGAGAACAACTTTTCTCTGACCTCTTGTCAAATATTTCCTTAAAACACTGGCTGGACATTTAATGATCTAAGATTGAGTCTTGAGAACACTGAGTCACTTAAAAGCAATCACCTTCTGCTAGATGACGGGGTAACCAATATGGTTAATCATGGTCCATGTTTCTTTTGATCCCTGCAAACAAGTCTTATTCCAGGGAACAGCCCTCTTTATGTTCAGTTCAACAAACATTTATTGCTTGCCTACTTTGTATTACAATGTAATTATACAATCTATTTTCCATTCCCACAACTAATTATCTTAGGTCTTTCATTTCCTGTTTCCACTTTAAATAGCTTATTCCATACTTAACTACCTCCTAACCTCCCTCAAAGAGTAAAATTTTTTAAAAAATCACCAGTTCAACTGTTGTGCATCCAGACAATAGAATATTATTCGGCATTAAAAGAAATGAGCCATGAAAAGACACGGAGGAACATTAAATGCATATTACTAAGTTCAAGAAGCCAACCTGAAAAGGCTAGATATTGTGTGATTCCAACTACATGGCATTCTGGAAAAGGAAAACATATGCAGACAGTAAAAGGATCAGTGGTTGCCAAGGGCTTGGGAGGGGGAGGGGTGAGCAGGTGGAGCACAGAGGATCTCGAGAGCAGTGAAACTGCTCTGTATGATACCATAATGATAAGTACATTTGTCCAAAATCAGAGAATGTATGAGAGCAAGAATGAACCATGATGTAAACTATGGACTTTGAGCATTAATGATGTGTCAATGCAGGTTCATGTGCTAATTCAAATGTACCTCTCTGGTGCAGGATGCTGATAGGAGGGAATTCTGTACATATGTGGGGACAGGATGAGAAATCTCTGTACCTTCAGTTCCAATCTTCCTGTGAATCTAAAACTGCTCTAAAAAATAAAGCCTACTTTAAAATCCCATTTTTTTCTAAGTAAATAACCACAGTATGACTGTAGGTGGATGTTAAGAACACAGCCGTGAAGGGAAATGGTTGCCTATAATTAATCTTTATTTCTTTCTAATGCACCTTCCTTCTATACACACAAGTGCGTTGCAGTGTGCACCTGTGCATACAAAAGCTTGTACTGCTGATAGTCGGAGTATGGAATGTACTTTTGTGACTAAATTAATAATTGTAAACACTGGGGCTGATGAACCTGCAAGTGCCAAATGTACTTGTAAACCACTAACCCCTGATTAGTTACTGTGCAGACACAACTTTTCCAGTGCCGACGGCCTTTGAACTATCCTCCCAGATAGAAAAAATAATTAGTTGCCTAAGGCAGTGATTAATCAATAAGCCAACTAACCCAAAGGGTGCTACATTACTAGGTAAATGAATACGCACTAGAAATTGGAAAATAGTGTAGCTATTTTCACCTTGTGAACCTAAGACACAGCCAAGAATCAATAGCTGAAAAAATTACCAAGTGCTCAAACACTTTTCTTGGCATGCACTGAGAGCAGGAGCCATTATTTACAGAGTACAGTATTACATTTGCTTAACAGAGGGAGAAATTTTTCCAAATATTATATAACCAGACATTGGCATTGTGAGTTGGCAAATGCTGCATTTTCATAACTAATTCTGCATGCAGGGTGTGATGTGAGACTCCCTGTTTTTCCTGTTTCTCTGATTGGCTCCTGAATCAGCCATTAGCAGGACAGCACCCAGCTGTGAGACCCATGCCAGGGTTTGTTGACTTTGCAACAAAGTCATTCTACAACATCCTTGTGAGGACACTGGAAGGTGACGTGTTTCTTCCCAATAAAGGTGAATGTGGAGATGCCAAGATCATATAAGACATTAAGGAAGAACCTCTAGATTTCTTCTATGGCATAGTATCCACTGCATTCATGGCTGCTTACAATTCAGAACATTTTCTTAGGTTTTCTTAGTCGTAATAAGTAAAGACTGGGCACTGGTACATGGACAAGAGCTACTGGAAGAGATCAGAAATTCAGAACATTATGATCATGTAGGCCCCAGAAAGTACAAAAACTGGAGCATCCAGAGATTTCTGATGCAGTGATATTGGCTCTTCATTCTAGTACAACTGGAAGAGGAACACTTGAATCCTCTATGAAAAATCTCCTCTCAATACAGATCCCAAAGAATTCCTACAGACAGAACTCCAGTAAAAAAAAATAATACTAAGCACAAAAAATAAAATATCTTTAGTGACATTAGCAAAAATATAAAGCAACTGGAACTTTCATACATTGCTGGTTGGAATCTGATGATGGTACAGTTACTTTGGGGAAGAGCTTGGCTCTTCCTTATAAAGTTATACATACACTTACCATACATTCAGGCAATTCCACTCTTAGAAAAGAAGTGTCCAACAAAAGACTTGGACTCAGATGTTCATTGCAGCTTTACTTATAATAGTCCCAAACCGGGAATAGCTCAAATGCCCACCAAGAAGGTGAGTAGAAAAGCAAACTTGGAAATTTTTTTAAAAGGAACAATGTACTGATAAATGCGATAACATTATGCTTAGTGAGAGAAGCCAGAAAATCAAAAGTACATCTGTATGATTTCCTTTATATAAAATTATAGAGCAAACCAATTCTAGGAAAAACCAATCTAGACTGTCAAAAAGCAGAACAGAGGTTGCTTCAGGCAGGGGGTAGGTGAAAATTAGCTGCAAATAGGCTAAGGACATTAGTATGATGGAAATATTCTTTATAGATTGTGGTTGTGGTTTCACAGGTGTATACATTTATTGTATGTAAATATATCACAATACCATTATTTTTTAAAAAGAAAAGTAACAATTTTTAAAAATAAAACTTTTTAAAAGCAAAAAAAATTTATTATTTTATCCTTTCTGGAATTAAGTATTGATGAGCCCTGTGTTCTCTTTTGGGTTTATAGCAGGATGCTATATTTGAGTTTGGATGTAAGATTGGTTTTTGTTTTTAATTAAATATTTTATTTCTTTAATATTTAATGTTGAGATTAGTGAACTCTGATTGAAATTATTCTCCTGAAGGAATAAGTCATCCCCTCAATAAACTAGACATTAACCTCCTTGTCCTTCATATTTTTCCCTATTAATTTTTACCTTTAGGGTAGAGAAGCAGCAAAACATAGATTATGAATTCAGTTCCTTGAACAAAGAGAAACTATGTATTTTTTAATTAAAAAATGTATTATAGAGTCATTCAGACTACAACGTGAGTTTGGAAAGAGATTGCAATTTCTTAAATGTTAGGTAATCAATATTTAAAAACAAAGCAGGTCTATTATAATGCTGATCAAAACACATAAAGAATTTTTAAATTTTAATGAATTGAATTTGAATGTTTCATTATTTATAGACAAATAAGTATCTATGTTTAGTTAGGCTTTCAAAAGTAAAGATTGTATGTTTTAAACAAAGGAATCGATCTCGATGCACTGCAGTTTTATAACATGCTTCTCAGGGATATTAATAAGGAATTTTATTATCATTGTATGAATTTGTTTTTAAATGCCATCAAAGAAATTTGTTCATGGCAGCAGACAGGAAGCAAATGCATTTCGATCGTTAGCATCCAGAATCACAGTATCTAGAAATCCCACCTCCTAGGAGCAGGGTTGCTACATTATAAAAACCCACTCTTTACAATGTCTCTCAGAACAGCAGTTCTCAACTGCTCTAACCCAGCCCCAAAGCCTGTGCCCTTAACCTCTGTGCTGCACCATCTCCAGAAGTTTACAGGCAAGGTCAGGACACAAGACCAATAGGCATGGAACAATGATGCACCTTCTGGCTTTATTTCCTTTCTGGCCTGTAGGATCCAATGGACCTCATTCTGCTTGACCTTCTGCCAAGCCCCCATGTTAACCCCCAGCTCTGGGCCTCTCCCTCTGCCTGCTTTTGCTCTGGCTTCCTGCTGCTAAGAAGGGTCAGAGGAAGTCAAGAAACGGAAGTAGTATGGAACACTGCAAATCCCCACTCAGCCCAACTAATCCTCCCTGCTACTTGGCAATTTTTTCACTCTTTGTGCTATAGAATATTTAGTGGCTCTTCTCATTTTTCCCCATCCCTATAAGTTTCTAATGCCAGACTTACTCTCTTTACAGAAGAATATATTTTACAAGGAAGATAAATATAATTTATCATGATTTTATATACAAGAATTTCTCTGCATCTTTACTGTTTTTCTATCTCCCATTCCCTCCTCAACTTTATTTCCTCTCTCTCTCCCTATTTCTCTCTCTTTCTCTCTCTCTCTCTTTCATCTCCAATATTTCCTTCTGTCCTGCTCTTTCCTTCCAAACTTACCTTTGACTCTCTCAAGTGACCAATCGTCACTACACCTCTCCTGTGTATGGGCAACATCCCTTCTCCATATTCTCAGCTGAGGTGCCTCTTCCTTTCCTCTGTTTTCTACCACCTACCACAGCTTTCTTTGCGGTCTTGAGCCAAGTACTAATCTCAAATCCAACGGCTTCTTATATAATTCTCAGACTCTCTCAATACCGCACACACTGTTGACCACCATTTCCTTTTTCTATGTTTGCTTCCATGACATTGTTCCCTCCTGGTTCTCCGCCTCCCTCAGTGCCTTATTATTGTCCCTAATTTTCCTCCCTCCTCTACAAGAAACACCTCCCCCTCAAGTATCTTCCTCCTGTTCTCTTCCCTCTCTCACACATTCTCCTCAACAATTTCATAAGCTTCCTAATCTTTAACTCTCTCCTCTTCCTTCTTTGAGATGCCAACAAACTGGCCTTGGTGCTTTGCTGGGGTCCAACCCCAACAGGTCCAGGGGTCCCCAAAGGTGTGAACGAAGTCAGCGAAGAAGGAATGACACGGAGACAGCGTTCAGTTGATCAGCAGCCTAGCCAGGATCTCTAGCCAAGTTCTGGTCAGGATCTCCAGCCAAGTTCTGGCCAAGTTCTGGTCCCAGGTTCTGGTATTTATTGTCTTGTTACATCTGTATTTATACCAGTTGATTTTAATCCTGTCAATTTCTATTGAAAAGATTAGGGCGTTTCTTATCTCCATTCCAGGGAGTAAAGATTATGTAGCTTAAGCGTGATTGTTTGTAGTTAAAGTGATTAACTACCCACCTGGCACTTAGTTAAGGGGTTTTATCCCCTCCCTAACTTCAGGGAAAAATCCCTACCTGGGGAAACAACCTTTCTCGGAGAGGTGACCTTGGTTAAAACACATAGCGCTAAGGGGAGCAAACATATTAAGAACAGTATGCGATATACGCCAGGTCCCTTGAAACATATGCTGTGCAGATGTTTTTTTCCTGCAGCGTCTGTGTCAAGCAGC
This sequence comes from Myotis brandtii, assembly GCF_000412655.1. Lineage (NCBI taxonomy): Eukaryota > Metazoa > Chordata > Mammalia > Chiroptera > Vespertilionidae > Myotis > Myotis brandtii. The sequence continues at coordinate 580,799 of NW_005371106.1, read as the reverse complement.
AAGGATGGACCGGCTTCCGGCAGTGCTTGGCTGGGCCATCACCGATGACTGACTTTAAGCATTGCTGTTACCTGTGCCTTCTTCTTCTTCTACCATGCCCAGGTTGGTGACCATCTAAAGCTTCACAATATGTTTGACTATGCAGTTTCTCAAGTCCTAAAAGAGAAAATTAAAAGCAGTGACTTCTTGCTTTCTAAGCAGCAAAAGAACTTCTATCATACCCACAGTGAAGGGGTTCATTGATAGCAGTCTATTGAGGTTATTATTGACAGTGGTTAATTATAAAAAAAAAAACCAACTGATCATTTTATATCAATGGGATCAAATTGAAGTCCCTCTGTAAAAATGGCACCAACAATGCAATACCCTCTAATATGTTTCACACATATTAAGTCATCGAGTTTTCCTGGTCTCCTTTCCTGCCTCGCTGTTTTCTAACATATATAATGCTAAAACCTACAATAAAAATACATCTCTGTACTAGTTTCCTTCCCAAAGATAATGTCTGAATTTGGGCTTTATTCCTGTTGATCTGGACTATTACCACCGGTTTGTTTGTTTTTTAATTTATTTTTCTCCCTTCTAACATAACATTTTAAGATACTCTATGATCCAAATTAAATAATTGACTATGCTATTTCTCACCACTCCCCGAACCCCATCATGTAAATTTGCTTCATACTTTCCTTCCTCCACATTTTCTTATGTTATTTCTCTTGTTCAGAGTGTTCTTCTCCAAACTACATCTGGTAAAATCCCATTAATTAATTAATTAGTTAATTAATTAATTATTTTAAATCTTTATTGTTGAAAGTATTATATATTTCCTTATTTTTCCCCATTGACCTCTTCTAGCCTGTCCCCATCCGCCACCCCAGACCTTCACCACCCTATTGTCTGTGTCCATGGGTTATGTATATATTCATACAAGTTTATTGGTTGATCTCTTCCCACCCATCCCTGCATCTATTTTGTTCACCAGTTTATTTTGTTCATTAGATTCCACATATGAGTGAGATCACCTGATAATTGCCTTTCTATGACTGGTTTATTATGCTTAGTATAATATTCTCCAGGTCCCTCCATGCTGTCTCAAAGGGTAAGAGATCCTTCTTTTTTACTGCTGCATAGTATTCCATTGTGTAATTGTAATGCAGTTTTTTTATCCACTCATCTACTGATGGGCACTTGGGGTGTTTCCAGATCTTAGCTATTATAAATTGTGCTGCTATGAACATAGGGGTGCATACATTCTTAGGCCCAGTTCAAATACTACCTCCTCCGTGGTGTCTTACTGTTTTCCATAGTTTTCTTAAAAATTCCTAAATGCCTGTTCTATTGTCTTTATCAGAGTTGGCTTTATTTGGCTGTTGTTGGTATAAATCTCTTAACTCTACTGTAAGATTGCATGACCTGCGTGTATAGGAGCCACATGCTTTCTTTATTTTTATATTCTTTGTGGCATTAAGCATAGTACCTTATGCATAATAAGAGGATGCTATGGTGTTCTTTTTTAAATAATTACTATTAACAATATACAACATTAAAGAAAGTACTATGCGGAAGAAAGCACATACAAATTAACTTACCTAACATTTTTTTCTGTGATTAAATCTTTTCAGGTAACAACTCTTCTGAGAATCCATTGAAAACTATCAACTTATATGGAGCTTACAAATCCCATGGAGCCATTCCTGAACTCCAGCTTAAGAACTACTGTTTTTGATAGTTTGTTGTTTTATTATTATTACTAGAGGCCCAGTGCATGAAATTCATGCACGGGGGAGAGGGACCCTCAGCCCAGCCTGCACCCTCTCCAATCCGGGACCCCTCGGGGGATGTCTGACTCGCAATCTGGGACTGCTGGCTCCTAACTGCTCACTTGTCTGCCTGCTTGATCACCCCTAACTGCTCTCCACTGCCAGCCTGATGGCCCCTAACCGCCTCTGCTTCAGCCCCTGCCACTGTGGCTTTGTCTGGACGGATGTCCAGAAGGACATCTGGAAGACATCCGGTCTATCCGGTCTAATTAGCATATTACCCTTTTTTAAAACATATATATTTTATTTATTTTTACAGAGTGCAAGGGAGAGGGATAGAGAGTTAGAAACATGGATGAGAGAGAAACATTGATCAGCTGCCTCCTGCACATCTCCTACTGGGAATGTGCTCGCAACCAAGGTACATGCCCTTGACCGGAATCGAACCTGGGACCTTTCAGTCCACAGGCTGACACTCTATCCACTGAGCCAAACTGGTTAGGGCAGCATATTACCCTTTTATTGGTATAGATGAAGATGGTCAGTTGTGGCTCATGGTTCCTCCCAACTCTTGGGTTCTAGCAGAGGAGGAGACCCTTCTTTGAGAATAATGTCTGTCTCCTACTACCACACTGACTTAACACAGAAACAGGAAGTAAGCCAACCTAAATATAGCTTTTCAATAGTCACATATGTCCTATGTGATCACCAATGACAGTTGCTGATGACACTGTGGTCAATCAGCTCTAAAAAATAGCTGACAACCAATGAAGCAAAGCTAGAACTTCTAATGACCATCTTTCAAACCTATGTGCTTATGTTTGAATGTTAGCTCTTCTAATTACATTGTAAATCTTCATGCTGCTATAATATTTTCTCTATTTTACATAGCACTAGTTATGTTGTCTGTACTTAAAAATAATAAATAACAATTAAGGAGATTAAAGTGAAAATTTTTATAATTTTTAGTATTTACATAACCAGACACTTAATGCAAGTGGAGGTCTGCTGTGGAAGGTTTTCAGATGTGTTGACGAGGATTACTAGTGATATTTAAATATTATTGGGATAGTAATTTTATGTTCGCATGTGAAATGCAATGTAGAAGGGGTGTGGGATGTAATTATTAGGTTTTCTGAAGATAATTGTTTAGACAAGAACAAATATTTCACTATCTGTTAATATGATTACACATTCATTTATGTGGTTTATTTTAGGATATTGCTGTCCCAATTTGTTTTGACTGAGGTAGATAGTTAAGAAATTTTTCAGCCCTAGCTGGCTTGGCTCAGTGGATAGAGCATCGGCCTGCGGACTGAAGGGTCGTGGATTTGATTCCAGTCAAGGGCATATGCCAGGCACCCCAGCAGGACCCCCCTCCCTGAAGGGGGTGTGGCCAGTCTGAAAACGGCCCTCACCCCTCACCCAGGCTGGTCAGGCACCCCAGGACCCCCACCACCTTGATCCGGGACACCCTTCAGGGCAAACTAGCCGGCCCCCACCCATGCACCAGGCCTCTATCCTATATAGTAAAAGGGTAATATGCAAATTGACCCTAACAGCAGAACGACTGGGAATGACTGGTCACTATGACACACACTGATCACCAGGGGGCAGACGCTCAATGCAGGAGCTGCCCCCTGGTGGTCAGTGCGCTCCCACAGAGGGGAGCTCTGCTCAGCCACAAGCCAGGCTGAAGGCTGCCAGTACAGCGGTGGTGGCGGGAGCCTCTCCCGCCTCCTCAGCAGAACTAAGGATGTCCGACCCAATCTATGGTATGTTGTGGCAGCCTGAGAAGACTAATACACAGGGGAATTTGCCCCCAAATCTCATACTTAGTGACACTGAATGCAGAACATGGATCCCTCTCTTGTTTCAGGACTGTTCCCAACAAATCATATCAGCTCAGAAGAAATCATCTGACACATTGAAAGTGATTTATTTTTGCTCAAATTGTTGCTTGCATAAAGGGCAAGAAGGAAATCTGTTCTTGCATAAAAAATGAAAAAATCAAAATTTGGAAAAAGAAAATAATATTTAACTTGAAATCCCCTGGCCTTTGAATGATGTTAACCTTCCATTGTGGTTTTCCTTCGTCTTCATTGTGGTTGGGGAAGGGAGGCAATCAAGTGAAGCTTTCTGTGCGTTCTGTGCTGAGACCCCACCTGAACCCAGTCTGCCTTCTGCCTGAAACACCAGTAGATAATATAAACGAGCTGGGGAATTATAGGTGAGTGCCTCTGTCTAATACAGAGGATAAGAGACAGGTCAAATATGAGAAGGCATATTGGATTCAGCAGAGGAATTTTATGACACTCAGGCCTATTTTATATTTATGAGAAATGGTGGAAAGAGCTATCTGAAATATGTTCGGACATAGGCTCTGAGGTTGTAAAAACTATTCTCTTATTTATTTAATGGCCATGTTTTTGTTTCTGGGGAAGCAGAGACTGTAAACAAAACATACAGAGAAGGAAGAAAAATAGGGAGAGAAAGAACAGAGAAGGGGATAAAGTCTCTAAATCTTTAGAAACAAAGAATGCAGCCTAGCAGAAATAAAGTGGGTTTACTAGTATGTAGACTTGGTTGCACTATTCTAGTCATGTTCATTAATACATTTTGTCTTGTCATTGATAACTTTATTTTAACAAACATTTTGATTGATTAAAAATCACAGTTAAGTCAATTCTACTACACTACCTGCAATGTACTAAAAAAAACAAACACAGTGTGTAGTAAGGTGTTCAATAAATTATAAGAGATCCAAGGAGCATTGTGGTCAAATCTGTCCACAGGACTGGTATGGTAACCAGTGAACTACTTCCGATTTGCAGACATGAATAACTTAACCTACATAATGTTTTACAATGTTTTCATCTTCAGATGGGCAGGAGCCCTTCAAAGTACCCAGTGCCAACCTTCCTGTCTTACATTTGTCCCTCTTAATTTGTATTCAGGCACTAAAGACAAAATTTTCTAATTTTCCCTTCATTCTCAAATGCACTTCCCATGGCAGGTGGGCCTGGAAGAATCAGGGAGCTCCATGGCTTCCACGCCATGGGGACACAGGACTCAGGTCACATCCCTCTTTACCAAGTTCCAGGTCTGTTTTCAGGTCTCTGCACCTGCAAGAAACCCTCATCATCCATCACCAATCTCCGCTCCGCTCTCGGAGCTGTCCTTCCTTTTGATTCTTGTCTTGCAAGTATCAGTTTCTCTTGATTTTTGTCTAATCTGCTCCTCAGTCCTCCAGGTTAGGGAGCCTTCACTTACTCTCCTGACTTATCATCAATTTCACAATGCCACAGAGTGCAGTTCAACACTCTCCCACCTTTTTTTTTTTTTTTTCCAAAGCTGTTCTCTTGCCTGGAGCTTCAGATGTCTACTTTGAGAATTAAAGGCTGAGCCTTGAATTTTTCTAGTAAGCGGGTACCTGTGGCTTGTCTAGCTAATCACCAAGACAAGGTTGGAAGGGGGTGTAAAAATGGCACTGGAGGACACAGTAATTAATACTCAATATATTATTTTTATATGTTATATACCTATATTTGTTTATTCTCAAATATGCATATTTTGAGCAAAATTATCTCATCTAGGATCCTCCTCCACACACACACATACACACAGCACCCAAGATGCTACCAAAAAGATATTCTAAGCATACTTTGTCCTTGTCAAGAAGGGGAAAAAAAAGAACTGATGTTTATTGAATGTTGCTCTATGTGCCCGGCTCTTTATTAGTTGCCTTTATATAAATTACCTTTTTTACTTTTGCTAAGGAATAAAAATAACTTGTTTGAACATTGTCCCTAAGTGCACTCTTGCTAATTTTCCCTGCTCCACCTCTGCCCCATAAAGAAATTCTAACATTTACCAGAATGCCCCTGTACAAGGATCTTCATTGCTCACCCTCCATGCTCTCACTCCACTGCCCTTATTCTAGTTTATCACTGGCATTCAGAGCAGACACAAGTTATTCCAAGAAGGCCCTATCTAATCCCCTGACCAAATGATCTAAAAGAGACACATCCAACATCAGGCTAGAGCTGACCCTGAGGTCAGTTTGGATTCAGGTTAGATTCTGAAGCTACTCCACAGCCAAACTATCATGAACACAAACCTTCCTTACAAAGCTAATGCAATTATTAAGAGTGTCCTCTGACCCATGTGGTTTTCATTTATTCAAAAAATATTTAGGCACCTACTCTATTATATGTGCTAGAATACAAAAGTCATCACATATGCAGTATCTACCTTTTGGGGTTCTTATTTTTTTATTTGATCCTAGGTTTGTTTTTTCACATAAAACTGTAACCAAGCAAATAATTTTTTTATCTAAACAATGCCTCCCACAAACAGGTACAGCAAAAACATTTTTCCCATTACCCTTCCACTGGATTAACTCGTTTTCTGATTAAAAGTAAAGTTGGATGAATTGCCCGTGATTTCGATGTGGTGTGAGAAAATTCCTTGACTCTCTCTCTCATTCTTCATCCGCTCTAGAAAGACCCACAGCAGACACCAGGGATAACACAGTCAGAGGGCCTGTCCCACTCTGTTTGTTCAGCACAGGTTGAAAGGGCACCCTTTGCTGGAGGAGATTTCATAAAACATTACAGTTTCTCATTTAGGTAACCCCCAATTAATTTCTCTCCGTACGTTAATAAATAAATAAGTACTAGCACTAATGCAAATAAAGGACAAGACTGGTGTTTGTAAATGCCGCTGATGGCATTTTAATTTGGGGTTTGCAATTACAGACACTTCCTTTTATTTAAAACAAATGTCAGTCAACAGAGTTGTTGCTCTTCTTTGAGCATCTTGTGGATTCCATTAATCATGTTTAATGATTTGTGTCTTTCTTAATAGTGCAAGAAAAATAATTTAGAAACCCGTACCATAATTAAAATACTCTCTTGAGTATTCATGCTGAGCAGCTCTGAAAAATGACTTCTTACTTCCTAACCACATTGTTACCAGTGGGGAGTGGGAGCGTCCCTACCTGTGGCTTGTGGGAATGGGCTTCTTGTGATATCCCCTTAAGAAAGAATTTTCTGAGACTCACATGGGAGGATGAAATATTGTACAAACTTGCACCTGAGTTTCTAAGGTCCCATTTTCCTCCAAACCCCAAGGAAGAAGCCCCATTTTGCCTTTAGCGGGGCTAAAATCAAAGCCAGTGTCCAGGTTAGGGCATACTCCAATTCAGCATCAGGCTAGCTTAGTATGTTTCCCATTGCAGTTCATCCGTCCATTTCATGTGGGGTGTGCAGGGCTATATGGCTGTGCAGGAAATAGGGGCAAATGCAAGAAGCCAAGAAAGCCAAGGCAGTCATGAGCCAAGAGTTCCTAGAGCCAAGAGCCACAAGAGAGTTTTCCTTTGTTTGGGAAAGCTGCCTAAATGTCATGCTTATAATCTCTGGCCTTCCCTTTGCTTCTTTCCTATCTATAATAATAAAAGCATAATATGCTAATTAGACCAGACAGCCGAGCAACCTTCTGGACAAAGCCAGGGCTGTGAGGGCCGAGGTAGCCACTGCGGCTGGGAGGGCCAAGCCCCTTGCATAAATTTCATGTAGTGGGCCTCTAGTTATTAATAACTAGCTAATTACAATGGTATCAATATTAATTAACTCCTGTTACATCTTCCCTTTTGTTGTACTCTAAAAAGCCTGTGTAAGAGTTTATCATCATCACCATCACTCTCCATGTGCTTTGCGACTATGAAATAATGAGACTGACTTTCCATTTTATCACTTATAATCACATTTTCCAAATTGTTTTTTAAATATTTTTATTGATTTCAGAGAGGAAGGGAAAGAGGTAGAAACATCAATGATGAGAGAGAACCAAAGATTGTCTGCCTCCTGCACACCCTACACTGGGGATCAAGCCCGCAACCCAGGGCATGTGCCCTGACCAGGAATTGAATGGTGACCCTGGTTCATAGGTCAATGCTCAAGCACTGAGCCATGCTGGCTGGGCTCCAAATTGTTTTCATTTTCTTTGAATTAATAATGAACATAAAACAGCATAGAACAGAGAAGTACTGAAATGTAGAGTATAAAACCTAAATTGGTCAAACTGGTAGGTTGCAGCCTGGTGTGCCAAGAAGATCACAGAGATTTAAAAACAAAAGACCCATGTTTAATTCCTGGTTCAGTGTCTCATTCACTGCTGGTCACTTCGGGGTAATGCAAAATGGAAAGGACCTGAGAAAGCAGAAATTGGGACTGGAAATCGGAAGAATGATTACAAGTCTGGGGAAGAACTTAGGTCCCCAGATTCCCAACTCCAGTTCATATAGTCAAAGACTCCCCCGTCCCAACTCCAGCAAACTCCCAAACTCTCAGGAGAATTTTAATAAGAGAGGCTCTGTGCCAGAGTGCCAGACAGGGTTGAAGATGAGAGCGCGCAGAGATTTAAGAGGAAGATTTATCCCCACTCTGCTCTCAGAATGCTGCCATGCAGGCTTGTTCCCTACAGGGAAGAGATGGGAGGAAGCTCTACCGATACTGACAAGAACAGATCTCCCAGTGAAATAGCCAGGTCTCTGTGACCTTAATTAGGTTTTAGAGAATCAACAAGCCACTCTGTGATAGGTAGGCAACAGAGAAACCAGTTACAAAGTATTTCAATAAACCACGCAAGAGATCATGGTGAAATGGGCCAGGGTGCTATCAATGTGTGTAGCTAGACCTCGTTAGATTTTTCATATATTTTGAAGGATGTGCTGATGGATTTGATATGGAATACAAGAGAAATCAAGGAGTCAAGGATGCTCCAAGGTTTGGGGCCTGAGCAGTAGGTCAGCTGGAAATTACAGAGCATTTAGAAGCATGCACAGGGAGGTTGAAAAGGTGGGCCATAATTAAGGACTTTGTACCTCATGCTAGAAACTTGAACTTTAGCTTATGGGTAGTAGGCAGGGAGTTAAGTAACAAGCTTTGTATTTTCTAAAAACAACTCTTGAGTCATATGCAGGATGGAGTAAGATAGAGTGAGATTAGAAGATGAACATTTATTTAGAACAATGCTGTAGTAGTCCAGGTGAAACATAAAGAGAGCCAGGACAGAGTGAGTGGCAGGTTGATCTTAGTGTTTGCTTGCCTACAGGTGAGGTTACTATAGACTCTGAAGAAAGGACATAAACAAACTTAAGAACTATTTTCACCAAGTAATGACGCGTGAACTCCAGTGCAATCTGATTTATCACCTGATCAATGCATCTCTTGCCTAGACAGTTCTAAAGATATACCGATGAATTCACACTCATCCAACTCATCCAACACATCTCCAGGAAGTGTTAAATGAGTGCCTACCACTAGTTAGGTCAAGGTCAGACTACAGCTTAAAGAAAAATAAAGTAGTTGGGCCTGGGAATCCAAATAACAGAGTGCTAGTCCTTGTTGTATCTCTGGCTAAATCATTTCTCTGTTTTTGACACCGGTGTGCTCATCTCAAAGTGAGAAAATTTGATTAGATGATCCCTCCCTAGCAAGCACCTGAATTATCCAACACCCAACTGTGCAGAATAAAAAAATTCATTGAGATATTTATTGGTTGTCATTCATATGCATTATTTTCACACCCAGGTTTCTATTCAGTGAGCATTTTTAGACAAAGTGTATATATCAAGATTGAACACACTTTGATTTGAAATGTTTGTGTAAGGATGATAAAGTGGTAAATTGCTTTCATGTTGCAACTCAGTCAGACATATTTTTTCTCTTGCCTTTGTTGAACAAGGAAAACAGGAACTAATCATGCAGATGACCCATAGCATTGTGTCAGTAATCTTTTTTTTAATCATTTTTTACTCTCCAATTACAGTTGACATACAATATTATATTACCTTCAGGTGACTACCCCAGTGATTGGACATTATGTAACTTTGAATATTTTTTGCCACTCCCTTCTGGCCTGCAAAGTTTCTATTGAGAAATCAGCTGACAGTCTATGGGAGCTCCCTTGTAGGTAACTAACTGCTTTTCTCTTGTTGCTTTTAAGATTCTCTCTTTGTCTTTAACCTTTGGCATTTTAATTATGATGTGTCTTGGTGTTGGCCTTCTTGGGTTCATCTTGTTTAGGACTCTGCACTTCCTGGATTTGTATGTTTGTTTCCTTCACTGGATTAGGGAGGTTTTCCATCATTATTTTTTCAAATAGGTTTTCAACTTCTTGCTCTCTCTCTTCTCCTTCTGACACCCCCATGATGCAAATGTTGGTACATTTAAAGTTGTCCCAGAGGCTCCTTACACTGTCTTCATTTTTTTAGTACTTTTTTTTCTTTTCTGATTGGGTACTTTTTGTTTCCTTATGTTCCAAATTATTGATTTGATTCTTGGTTTCATCTATTCTGCTGTCGATTTTCTATAAATTTTCCTTCATTTCAGTTACTGTATTCTTCATTTCTGATTGGTCTTTTTTATGGTTTTCATGTCATTTTTTAATGCTTACTATCTCTTTCTTGAAGTTTTCACTAAGTTCATTGAGCATCCTTGCAACCAGTGTTTTGAATTCTGTATCTGATAGATTGCTTGCCTCCATTTTATTTCTTCTTTTTTCTGGAGTTTTGTTCTTTTCTTTCATTTGGGATATGATTCTTTGTCTCCCCATTTTGACACCCTCCCTGTGTTTATTCCTATGTGTTAGATAGAGCTGGTATATCTTCTGAGCTTGGTAGAGTGGCCTAATGTAATAGGTATTCTGTAGATTCCCGTGACACAGCCTCTCCAATCACCCAAACTAGGCACTCCAGATATGCACCCACAGCCCTGTGTGGGCTGTGTACACCCTCCTCTTGTAGTCAGGCCTTGACAGGAGGGTTATATCCCCAGTCTGATCAGTTGTAAGAATTGGCTATGACCCCTGTCCACCGTGGAGGATCAGCTATGCAGGGGCCCACCCCACAGAGCAGGACTTAACTTCAGCAGGGATCTGATGCCCTGAGTCCACCCCTTGAGTGTGTAGCTTGTGGAGGTGGTTGGATGGTGCTCAACATGGTCTAAAGCTGTCCACTGGATGCGCTGGCTCTGGGGCTTCCCAGAAGGTGCAGGCCAAGGTCAGCTACCACAAGTGTTCTACATGGGTCACCTGGCATAAGCTTCAAAGTGGTCTGCAGGTGGTTGCTACTTGTCCTCGTCTTGAAGGTGCTCAAAGAATGCCATGCTATAAACCAAGGCTGGTGCTGCTAGTGCCAGGCTTGGGGTCACTTAGTAAGAGGTCTGAGGCATGCTCAGGCCAGATGCTTCTTCTTTTAGAGATTGTAGGAAAGTCTGAAGCATGAGCCAAGACAAGGCATTTGTATGAAAAAGCCACTGGAAACGGTTTAGCTGGACCTGCAAATTGGGTGGGGTGAGGCCTCAAGGAATCACCAGGGTGGGCGAAGAGTGTTAATCAGGTTAATGGAAACTCAGTTATGTCACCCGCTACTGGCTCTG
>NW_005371106.1:556877-569558 GCF_000412655.1 Myotis brandtii | reverse complement strand
CTCAGAAAAGGAACAATGGCTTCGTCTGGCTGAAAGCTACACACTCCAGCTCTTGCCCTGATGCCAAACAATTCAATTCCTCCCCATATGTCCCTGGTTCCTTTCAAGTTGCTGCCCCAGTGCTGGAACTCAGAGCAAATGAGTCTGAGTAAGTCCATGCATGGTTCCTTTAAGAGGCATAGCCTGGGACTCCAGAAGCCCTCCATCTCACTCAGCCAAAATCCCTGCTGTTTTTTACAGCCAGAAGTTATGGGGCTTTCTCTTTCTAGCACTGGAACTCTGGGCTGGGGAGCCTGGTGTGGGGCTGAGACCCCTTGCTCCTCAGGGGAACATCTGGAGCTGACATGTGCCCCTTGAGGTGGGTGTGAGACCAGCCAGTTCTGCATCTCTGCCCCACCTACCAGTGGCTTCTTTAAATCCCAAGTTGTAGGACTTTCATTCAGCTAGATTTAGGTCATTCTGAACAATGGTTGTACTGTAGTTTACTTGTAATTTTTATGTGGTTGTGGGAGGATTTGAGTACTACACTTACCTATGCCACCATTTTGACCAGAAGTCAACAGTAGTCTTGTATTAGCAGGTAAAGTCAATGATGAGTATTTTTAAGCAACAAGAATTCTTGGTGTGTTTACAGTTATGTGTCCTGACTGGCAAATATACCTCATCTTTCCTGCTGAAGTCTAAGCAAAAGAGACCCTTTAATTTTTTAAATTTTATTTTAGGTTGTTTTTTAACAAGCAAAATAGAGACAGACGCATAGAGAGCAGGCTGACAGTTGGGGCGGGGGGCGTTGGGGACTTGAGGGGGTGAAGGACTTGAGCAAAAAATAAAAGAAAACGATGAAAAAACTCATGTACACAGACAATAGTATGGTGGTCGCCAGGGGCAGAGGGGGATGTGAAAGAGGGTATAAGGGGGATGAATGGGTGGTGAATACACAATTCAATGTACAAATGTGTTGTGGAATTGTGCACCTGAAACCTGTATAATTTTAACCAGTAGTCACACCAATAAATTCAATAAGAAGGAAAAAATACAATGAGGACTCCAAATAAAAATCTATAGTGTGAAAAATAATAGCTTAATGTATTGGGCCAACAGAAAATACAATATAGTTATTGATTTGGAGTACTTTTTAGGAGAAAATTCTTCAATTCCTCTGAATCTAGAACTTAGCTAGCATGATAATTTTCATTTATGCTAATAGCAAAAGACTGATGTAGATGCATTTCCTTACTTGAACAATTGTTGTTATTGTGAAATGAATTGCTGTATTGCTACCAATTAAAAAATAGAATTCACTTTTAAAATTTTTAGGTTCAGCCCTAACCGGTTGGCTCAGTGATAGAGCATTAGCCCACAGACTAAAGAAGAGTGCGGGTTCAATTCTGGTCAAGGGCATGTGCCTTGGTTGTGGGCTCAATTCCCAATAGGGGGCGTGCAGGAGGGAGCTGATCGGTGTTTCTCTCTCATCAATATTTCTAACTCTCTATCCCTCTCCCTTCCTCTCTGTAAAAACATATTTTTTAAAAAAGTTTTAGATTCACAGCAAAATTGAGTGGAAGCTACAAAGATTTCCCACATGTCCTGCTTCCACAGACACAGCCTTCTCCACTATCAACATCCCTCACCAATGTACTACAGTGGTTACAATTAATAAACCTACACTGTCACATTATTTTCAACCAAAGTCCCTTATAATAGGGTTCACTCTTGGTGTTGTACATTCTGTAGGTTTTGATAAATGTATAATACATGTATTCACCATTTTAGTATTATACAGAATAGTTTCACTGCCAAAAAAGTCCTCTGTGTTTCTAGTTTCTCACCATAAAGTATTATGTTAGCTCTAGTTTTTGTCTATATGTTCTTTAGCAAGCTCAGAAGTTGCTCTCTATTCTTAGTTTTCTCAGAGTTATCATAAATAGGTGCTGGATTTTTTTAAGTGCTTTTTCTACATCTATTGATATAATCATGTGATTTTTCTTCTTTGACCTGTTGATGCTATGGATTACATTAATTGATTTTTGAATGCTGAACCAGCCTTCCATACCTAGAATAAATACCACTTGGTTATGGTGTACAATTATTTTTATACATTGTTGAATTTAATTTGCTAACATTTTGTTGAGGACGTTCATATCTCTGCTTATAAGAGATATTAGTCTGTAGTTTTCTTGTAATGTCTTTGTTTGATTTTGATATTAGGTAATCATAGCTTCATAGAATGAAACTAGGAAGCATTCCTTCTCTTATCTACTGGAAGAGATGTTAGAGAATTGGTATAGTTTCTTCTTTAAATATTTGGTGAAGTTCACTAGTGAACCCATCTGGGCCTGTTGCTTTCTGTTTGGGAAAATAATTAATTATTGATTTAATCTCTTTAATATATACAGGCTGTCTTAGTCCATTCAGGCTGCTATGACAAAAATACCACAGACTGGCTGGCTTATAAACAACAGAAATTTATTTCTCCCATTTGGAAGTCTGGGCAGTGCCAATATGTGATAAGGACTGACTTTCTGGTTCACAGAAAGTCATCTTCTCACTGTGTCCTCATATGTCAAGAGAGCATTCTGGGGACCCTTAATAAGGACACCAATCCCATTCATAAGGGCTTTTCCCTCTGGATCTAATCTCCTCCCCAAAGCCTACCTCCTAATACCATTATATTTGGAATTAGAATTTCACCATATGAATTTCAGCACAAACATTAAGTCGATAGCATGGGCCTATTCAGATAGGGTATTCCTTCTTGTATGATTTTGGCAAATTGTGTCTTTCAAGAAATTGATCTTTTTCTTCTACATTATCAAATTTGTGAACAAATGGTGCTCATAATATTTCTTTATTATTCTTTTATTGCCCAGGGGATCTGTACTGATGTTTCTTTTTTAATATCTGATACTATTGATTTGCATCTTCTCTCTTTCTTTAGTGAGGCTGGCTAGATATTTATTAATTTTATTGATCTTTTCTAATAACCAGCTTCTGTTTTGTTTACAATTGTTGATTTTCTCTATTAATTTCCTATTTTCAACTTCACTGATCTCTGTTTTAATTTATATTATAACTTCTCTTCTGCTTACTTTCAACTTAATTTGCTCTACTTTCTATTTCCTAAAATGGAAACTCTGAAAATTAATTTTAGATTTACCTTATTTTCTAATATATGCATTCAATACTATACATTTCCCTCTAAGCACTGCTTTCACTGAAGCCCACAAATTTTAAGACTATATTTTCATTTTCATTTAGTTCAAAGTATTTTTTTAAAATATATTTTTATTGATTTTTTACAGAGAGGAAGGGAGAAGGATAGAGAGTTAGAAACATCGGAACCTGGGACTCTCCAGTCCGCAGGCCGACGCTCTATCCACCGAGCCAAACCGGTTTTGGCCAAAGTATTTTTTTTAATGTTGTTTGAGAGTTATTCTTTACCTATGTATTATTTAGAAGTGTGTTGTAAAATATTCAAGTATTCATTTTCCAGCTATCTTTCATTTTTTATTTATAGTTTAATTTCATTGTGAGCTGAAAGCAGACATTGTATGATATATATTCTTTTACATTTGTTATGGTGTGTTTTATGGCCCAAAATGTGGTCTATCTTGGTGAATGTTCCATGTAAACTTGAGAAGAATGTATATCCTGCTTTGTTTATAAAGTAGTTGATTCTGTCAATTATATTCAGATAACTGATGGTTCTGTTGAGTTGAACTATAGTGGATTCATCTATTTACCTTATCGTTTTTTTATGTTTTGTCTCATGCATTTTGATGCTCTGGTGTTAGGGATATAGCTGATTTTTCTCTGGCTTATTTCAAGAATTTTTATCTTTGATTTTCCATAGTATGTATATGATATACTTAGGTGTATATTTGTTTGTTTGTTTTTGTTTTTGGTGTTTGTGTGTTTGACATTTATCCTGCTTAGTGTTCTCTGAACTTTCTAGATCGGTAGCTTGATGCCTGACATTAAATTGAGAAAATTTTCACTCATCTCACTTCAAATATTTCTTCTTTTCTCTCTTTCTTCTCCTTCTGGTATTTCTATTACACATATGTTACACCTTTTATAGTTGTCTCATAGATTTTGGATATTCTGTTCCATTTTTTCTGTCTTTTTTCTTTTCCCTTTTTTGTTTTGGAGATTTCATTCACATAACCTCAATCTCAGAGTTTCTTTCCTCAGCTCTATCCAATTAAAGACATTCTTCATATCTATTACATTTTATTACAGTTTTCTCAATCTCTAGGATTTCTCTTTGATCCAGTCTTAGGAATTACATCTTTCTGCTTACATTTCCCATCTGTTCTTGCATGCTGTCTGCTTTATCCATTAGCATCCTTAGCATATTATAGTTGTTTTAAATTTCTAGTCTGATAATTCCAACCAAATTGGAACTCTGGTAAGTAAATCCTTAGTATGTGGTGGTGGTAAGGTGTGGGAGAGGGGGGAGTGTTCTACAGTCCTATGAGTAGGTGTTAGTCTTTTAGTGACCCTGTACCTCTGATCTGTGAACTTTACAAGTGCTTCCAAGACACCTCCCACTCCCCATCATAGGTGGGACAGGTTGCGTAGAGTGGACTAAAGTTGGATATTTTTCTTCCTGCACATGGAAGACTGGAAGAGATAGTAGCTGGTTGTTTCCTGTCTCCATGGTGGAAGCCTAGAGAGAGCTGGAGTTGAGAATTTCCTGTCCCTCAATTGTTTAGGTATTGATAGAACCCCAATATATATTAGCTTCTGGAAAATAGTTGTTCTATAAGGTAGGCTTTGTTATGAGAACACTGTTCTGTCATATTTCAAAAGGATTACTTCTCCCCTCTCCTGCTGGAAGCGTGAGAGGACTTTTCTCTATGGTCATCACAGTGAGAACCTGGAATAGCTCCTGGTGGTAAATCTCACAAAAGTGTGGGGACCCACTATAGCTGCGGCACGCTGAAGCTTTTAAGTCTCAGACTTGCCCACTCGGAGCCCTCCAACACTTCTTCCATTACAGTCCAGGTTTTTCTACCCAGGCACTTGTTCCCATGGAAGCTTCTGCTCATAGATTTCTGCTTGGGTAAGTTGTGATTCTATGGATTCCCCTGTTTGTCTCTCCAACTTGAGAGGCAGTGGTTTGCCTTGTTAATTCATTTTTTTATACACATAAGAGTTGTTGACTTTATAGCTTGTTTAGCTTTATACTAGGATCTAGTGATGACTTCCAACTACTTATGTGCCAGACCAGAAACTGGAAGGTTTTTTTAAATTATTTTATTTATTAAAATCTAAATGACTCAAATAAGTCAACATATTTTTAATAGACATTCCAACAAGACCTCTAAAACTGCTCATTTATTGATACCTGCAATGCACAGATTTAGGACCAATGACATAACAGAGTGGAGTAGGACTCTCTTGACTAGATTATGGCCCTCATTCTAACTTTAACTTAGTATATAATCCTAAACAGGTCAGTTCATATTTCCATACTTTGGGGTCTCACTCATCTTTAATTCAAACAAAAGAAAATATTTACTGAGCATTTACTCTAGTTCAAGCACTGGACTAGACAAACAGAGTAGATAGAATCCCTGCCCTGGGAGCTTTCAGCCTAGTTGAGAAGACAGACAAAAAACAGGAAATAGCAATTCAGTAAGCATTAAAATAGGAGTAAAAGGTACTACAGGAACACATGAGAAGGGGATCCAATCTGTGGTCAGGCTTCCTTGAGGGATGAACTAGGTCAGTGGTCGGCATACTGCGGCTCGGCAAACCCTGGCTCGCGAGCCACATGCGGCTCTTTAGCCCCTTCAGTGTGGCTCTTCCACAAAATACCAACTTCTGCGCATGGGCCATGAAGTTTCAATCGCACTGTATGTGCGCGCCCGCACGTGGTATTTTGTGGAAGAGCTATACTGAAGGGGCCAAAGAGCCTTGCGAGCCACGGTTTGCCGACCACGGAACTAAGTAATCTATAAGATTTCCTTTAAGTTATTCTAAAAAATGCATTAATGTATACAAGAGTTTTCCTGACTTTGAATACACCAGATCAATTGATTTTCCACATGGATCTCAAGACAACAGGAAGAAAATAGTCTTGCAACAAATCTTGTTAGGACAAATGAGTATCTTACATGCAAGACAATATCCTTCCTCACACCTTACATAAAAATTAACTCAAAAATGAGCATAGACATAAATTTAAGAGCTTAAACTATAAAACATAGGAGTAAGTGTAAATATTCATGACCTTGAGTTAGGCAAAATCTTCTTAAATACAGCATTAAAAGCAAAACAACAAAAGGAAAAACTAAATGATTAGAGTTTTACATAAATTTAAGACTTTTTGTGTTGCAAAAAATACTTCAAAAAAAGTAAAGTGACAACCTATAGAACAGGAAAAAAAATATATTTGCAAATCATATAGCTGGTAAGGGACTTGTATCCAGAATATATAAAGAACTATTACAACTCAGTAATAAATAAACCAATAAACTAGTTTTTTAAATGGACAAAAGATCTGAATACACATTTTTCTAAAGAGGATACATTAATGATCAATGGTCACATGAAAAGATGCTCAAAATGATTCTCATTTAGGCAATGCAAATCAACACCATAATGAGACATCCCTTTGCACACACTGAAATAACTCTAGAAATCAAAATGACAGCCAATACACATGTTGATGAGGAGGTGGGAAAATTGGAACCCTCCCACAGTGCTGGTGATAATGTAATACTGTGCAGTCTCTTTAGAAAATAGTCTGGCAGTTCCTCAAAATGTTAAACGTAGATGTACCATGCCCCAGATAAACAAAACATATGTCCACATAAAACTTTTATATGGATATTCATAGCAAAGTTATTCATAGTTGCCAATTGGCAGAAACAACCCAAATGTCCCATCAACTGCTGAATGGATAAATGAATGCAGTATTTCCATCAATGGAATGTTATTTGGCAATAAAAGGAAATGAGATCTTGGTACATGCTATGACATGGATGAACCTTAAAGCATACTAAATAAAAGAACCCAGTCACAAAAGACTACATGTTATATGATCTCATTTATGTAAAATGTTTAGAATGGGTAAGTCTATGGAGACAGAAAGTAGAATGGGAGGAAGGTTGTAATGGAAAGTAACTGTTAATGGTTATGGGCTTTGGGGGAGGTGATAAAAATGTTCTAAAGTTGATTATAGCAAAGGTTGCACAACTCAGTAAATTTATTCTAAAACATTGAATTTTACACTCTAAATGAATAAACTGTATAGCATGTAGATAGCATCTCCATAAACTTGTTTTTTAAAAAATTTATAGAACAGTGTCTCTCCTAACACATACATACACAATATATATATGTTTTTACAAAACAGCATTTATTGCCCTAGCAGATTTGGCTCAGTGGATAGAGCATCAGCCTGCGGACTAAAGGGTCCCAGGTTCGATTCTGATCAAGGGCACATGCCTGGGTTGCAGGCTCAACCCCTAGTGGGGTGTATGTAGGAGGCAGCCAATCGATGATTCTCTCTCATCATTGATGTTTCTATCTCTCTCTCCCTCTCTGAAATCAATAAAAATATGTTTAAAAATAAAACAACACTTATCTTTATATCCTTCTATTGTTTTTCTATTCTAATTCTGTTTCACTAAAAAAGTATCTTGGCCTCTTTCTATCTGGTTATCTATCACTTAGGACTTAAAAATAACATGCTATTATTTCAAGCAGTTCTACAGGTTGATTAGCCTCCATTGGGTGGTTCTTGCTTGCAGTTTTTCTTTCAATCACAAACATAGGCTGGGGCTGCAGAATTCTGTCAGTTCAGTGGTGTTGGCTACCCTGCAGTCCTCTCGTATATGGCCAGCAGTAGATACTGGCTCTCAGCTGGGAGCTCAGCTCTGGGTGTGAACTAAGCAGCTACTCTTGGATTCTCCATGTGGTCTGGGTTCTCACTGTGTGGCATCCGGGTTCCTAGAGAGAGTGTCCCAAGAATGGGCCTCCATGAGACCAGAGTGGAAGCTGCAAGCTGGTTTATGACCTAGCCTCTGAAGTCCCAGAGCCACACTCCAATGCCTTCTACTGATCAAACAAGTTACTAAGGCAACCAAGATTCAAAAGTAAGAGACACGGACTCCTTTTCTTAATGAAGGAAGAATCAGAGAATTTATGACCATATTTAATCAATCACAATTCATTAGATTGATTTTACCACTTGCTAATGGGTCACAACCTGTAATTTGAAAAATATTGCTCTTATCTGACAAGGGAATGTCCCTTCTAGTACTAATGTTTCTTGAACCTGTGAATTAATGAGATCTTATGTCAGCTTACAGAGGCCAGTAATTGCTTTCACTTGAAAATTGTCAGAAGGAAAAGCAGAGCACAAGGCAAGAGGTGTTATAAAGTTCATGGTTGTGGTCAAGTTCCTGCCTAGAAGGAAATCAGGTCTATTCTTCAACCTGGAGTTGCTCCTACTTGGGTCAAAGCAAATTCAGGGCAAATAATTTACCACAGAGCTACACACAGTGTGATGGGCATGTGAAAGTTGGCAATGATGCATTTATGGTAAAATGGAGTTTACAGATTTATGAACGTGGCTAAGAAAGTAAAAGATTCATAGAGAGATGCTATATTCTTTAATGTCCCTGGATTTGGATGACTGTAGAAATGACAATCTTAGTAAAATTTGTCAGTTACAAGGTATTGAAAAGAAGCATTTTTTATGCTCCCTATGCTGTAGTATCAATGTGTATTACATCTTAATTTTCAGAGTAATCCTTGTCTATTAAAAGTCCAAGAGTACTTGATAGGAACAGCTGTTTGCTATTCCCTTGGCTTATCAGTGCAAAACTAAATAGAAAGCAACAGGATCAAGAATGGATAAATAAAGGGGTGGGCACCAACAATTAGAATTTGTGAGCCATCTAGACTTTGGCTGAGCCAAATCCTTTGGAGAACTGATTTACAAGCTGAGGTAACTTGCTCTAAGGCAGTGGTTCTCAACCTTCCTAATGCCGCGACCCTTTAATACAGTTCCTCATGTTGTGGTGACCCCCAACTATAAAATTATTTTCGTTGCTACTTCATAACTGTAATTTTGCTACTGTTATGAATCGTAATGTAAATATCTGATATGCAGGATGTATTTTCATTGTTACAAATTGAACATAATTAAAGCATAGTGATTAATCACAAAAACAATATGTAATTATATATGTGTTTTCCGATGGTCTTAGGCGCCCCCTGTGAAAAAATCATTCGACCCCCAAAGGGGTCGCGACCCGCAGGTTGAGAACCGCTGCTCTAAGGAGTCTTAGTAATGCAAATTGTACCCATATGGTTAACTACAACACAAACATAGTCTCTGCAAAAAAGAAAAATGCTCTCCACCTATGATTTTATTATTGTTGTGTTCTCCACCTATAATTTTATTTTTCTTGTGTTCTCCATCTATAATTTTATTCTTTAGGAACATCCATGAGGTGTTCCAATGGAGAGTCAAACTTCTAAATGACCACATAATTCCCCATCTCTGCATGGCAGGAAGAAGAAGGATGTAAATATGCAAAAGCTGTTCTCTTCCACGGTTGCATGGATACCAAGCAGATGGGTAGATGAACATGAAACTGCTCTTTACAAACAGAGAGAACCCCTGTCAATCGGAGCTGCATCCATCTGGCTATACAGCTGCAACGTTGCTTTATCTGCGAGAGACAGAGCGGAAGAGGGAGAGAAAGCTGTTTGAGCTTTAGAATCTAATTACTATTAAAATAATAAAATCGCTCTCAATTATAGAAACTTTGGCTTTTAGACTGCTGTGGCTGCACCTTGGAGACTGTAAGTCTTTGGATAAAATATTTAAGTGGCCTGTTTAATAATCCCAGCACCACTTACGAGCAAGCTCCTAAATCACTCAAAGATTCTATTTTCTTATCTATAGAATGTGAGGGTTCACATTGATACTAGTTCCTAGGGCAGTGGTCCTCAACCTTCTAACCCTTTAAATACAGTTCCTCATGTTGTGACCCACCATAAAATTATTTTCATTGCTACTTCATAACTGTAATGTTGCTACTGCTATGAATCGTAATGTAAATATCTGATATGCAGGATGGTCTTAGGCGACCCCTGTGAAAGGGTCGTTTGACCGCCAAAGGGGTCGCGACCCACAGGTTGAGAACCGCTGTGACCTAGGGTTTTTGTGAGAGTCAATGGAAACAATGTCTGCAAAACTTTTTGCACAGAATCTGGCACATGACAAATGGTCAATAATTATAAAATATATATCAGTGATTTTATTATGATTGTTGCCTTCACAACCACCTGCTCTTCCTGGGGAAGAATTCCTATCCCTTTTTTCCCTTACTTCCCTCCCTGTGCCTTGTCAAACATTGTATGCTCTTCATTGCTCTTTGCTTTTCAATCATGAAAATGAAAAGCTCTTCCATGAACTCTCACTGTCGCCCAGCAGGCCCAGAGAAGAAAAACTCAGATGTCAAAGGAAACAGAGTGTCTGAAAGTTACTTTGAGAGGATTCTGCCTTCTCACCCGTCTCTCCTCCAACTTATCAGAAGCTGCTGTGGCCTCAAGAGTCCTTGGCCATTATTTTTTTCCAATAATTTTATTGTATTTGTTTAATAATTAAGACGTGGTGATATCTAATTAGGCGATATTGCATGCTCTCAGAATTTAAGAGAGCTCAGTTCAAATGGCTGATTCCTCCTCTATCTCTCTCACCCATCACCTGCTGCCGCCCGAGCCCCAGCTTCCATGTAGAATTCCCTCTGCAAAACTTCCGGCAGAGGGCTGCCCAGCTCTTGCCTGAATGTCCCTCTGCCTTATGAGGCAGGCAGCTGGAATTGTCACATCCTTGTTTTTTAAAGTGAGCTCAAATCTAACTCCTTCCCAGTGTCTTTTTCTGACACCTGGAGTCTGATAAAGTAAATGTAACTACTCTTTCACATGCGGGCCTTTCAAATATTTGAAAGCCTAATTCTATCTTCTGTTAATTCACTCAAGCAGTCCCACACTCCGACCCTTCCTCTTACATCCGTGAAATCTTTCTCTGGCATTTACTTGTCTTCTCACCCTTCTCCTAAGTGCCCTTTTACTTTTGCTACATGTTTTGGGTTTATTTTCCCTTTGGTTTTTTGTTTGTTTTTTAAACATGACACCTAAGGGTTATAGCTCAGCCAGAGAAGAGCAGAGTTTCCGTTCCTGAGGAAGCAGTACTTCTATCCTCTCAACCGAAAAAGGACCTTTGGAGTTAAGGCAGCTGCTTTGTTAGTATCCTTAACAGGCTGCCAGGGTCCCACAATTGAACTTCGTCAGGTCAGGTGACTCTCACCTACCCTGTTTAATTGTTTGCTGAATTTAAGTACGGCTGTCAGTAGAGATGTACATCTAAATTTTCACAGAACCAACTAACAATTTTTATTTTTTATTTTTCTAAATATATATTTTATTGATTTTCTACAGAGAGGAAGGGAGATTTTTTTTATTGATTTCTTACAGAGAGGAAGGGAGAGGAATAGAGAGTTAGAAACATCGATGAGAAACATCTATCAGCTGCCTCCTGCACGCCCCCTACTGGGGATGTGCCCACAACCGAGGTACATTGCCTTGACCAGAATCAAACCTGGGCCCCTTCAGTCCCCAGGCTGACGCTCTATAGACTGAGCCAAACTGGTTAGGGCCAATTAACAATTTTTACATAACTAAGTCTTGATTGTTTCTTGATCAGAGGCTTATGACACAGCCTCCTAATTATTTTCTGTTCTTTGATTTTAATCTTCTTCTAACTTGTGCTCCATGCTACTGTCAAAGCTATCTCTCTTTTCAAAAATTATATTTATTGTTGAAACTATGTCCCCCTTTTATCTTTTTATCAACATTGTCCCGCTCCACATTTCTCCTGCCCCCCCCCAAAAAAAAGTAAAAGTCTCATTACATCATTTTATCAGTTAAAGTCTCA
The DNA here is from genome assembly GCF_000412655.1 of Myotis brandtii. Taxonomy (NCBI): domain Eukaryota; kingdom Metazoa; phylum Chordata; class Mammalia; order Chiroptera; family Vespertilionidae; genus Myotis; species Myotis brandtii. Next base: position 557,590 of record NW_005371106.1, on the reverse strand, counting down.
GTTTCCTCCTCATAACCAGAACCCATAGAAGTCCCATGGGTGGGCCATAGGAAAGGTCTATAAACCCCTTGAGGATATACAGGAGTGGGGCAAACATATGGAAAATAGTAACATAATCTTACCTAATAATAGACAAACATGCAAATTGACTGTACTTTCGCTATGCCTTAAGCCACGCCCACCAGCCAATCAGAGCGACTATATGCAAATTAACCCAACCAAGATGGCGGCCGGCAGCCACGGAGCTGGAGTGAGCAGGAGGCTTGCTTGCTCCAGTGATGGAGGAAGCCAGCCTGCCACGGCCTGCTCTGAGCTACACTCAAAGCAACAAAGTTTCAATTATAGAAGGTAAATAAACCCCATATACCTACTTCCAGTCGCCATGGCCACGGAGCTGGAGCAAAAAAAAAAAAAAAAAAGAAAGAAAAGGCTGGGAGCTTCAGTCACCAGGGGGCTTGGTCAGTCTGAAAACAGCCATCAGCCCCTCACCCAGGCTGGCCAGGCACCCCAGTGGGGACCCTCACCCTGAAGGGGGTGTGACCAGCCTGCAAACACCCATCAGCCCCTCACCCAGGCTGGCCAGGCACCCAAGCAGTACCCCCACTCTGATTCAGGACACCCTTCAGGGCAAACCAGTCGGGCCCCACCCATGCACCAGGCCTCTATTCTATATAATAAAAGGGTAATATGCAAATTGACCCTAACAGCAGAAC
>NW_005371106.1:554307-556547 GCF_000412655.1 Myotis brandtii | reverse complement strand
CAAACTGCAAGAGGGCATAGGCCGGGCTGAGGGACCCCCCCCCCCCAAGTGCACAAATTTTTGTGCACTGAGCCTCTAGTTAATAAATAATAATACAAGAATTAACTGTTTTGTGTATTCACAACTGTAAACCTACCTTTGCCCACCTCTGTCCATGCAAAATGGTGTATGGGAAGAAAATCCCATAGCTTTCAACAGGTTAAGAACCAAGGACATAGAAAATAAAATCCAGACACTTATGGCCAGAACAATTAAGAGGCACTTGGAACACTGATGGGGGAAAAAAATCAGAGGAAGTAGATCCCAGGAAGGGCACTGATTACACATCTTTACCCTGGATTCTTTCAGACATAGACCACAGTGGGGACCCAAGTCTGCTGAGCCTGGTCCTTTGTACCAGCTTCTCCTCTTTCATGGTCCAAAACTTCACTACTTTCCATTATCATCTCCTCCTCTCCTTCACAATGGCCTTGGAAACAGACCTTTCAGGATTTTTCCAGAGGTCACCTCCTCTGTGAGTCATAGCACGGATTGTAGTTAGTTGACAGTGTGTGAGTTTTGGAGCCAGACAGACTCCAAGAACAGAACAGTTCCTTGTTCTACCACTTTCTAGCTTTGAAGACTTGGGCATATTCTTTGTCTTCTTAAATCCTTAGTTTACTCATCTGAAAAACTGAGAAAATACAATACCTCCTAGGGCTGTCATAAGGATTAAATGACATAACATGCATATGGTGGATCATCTGCAGGTTTTCTGGTTTACTCACCATATTTTGAACACCATGCTGTATAATGGACAGTGTCCAGTCTTATGAATCTTATCTACTCAAGGCAAAAACCTGCCTCATTACAGTGAGGGCACAGGCACGTGACCCAGGCTACTCCAACCACATCTACTCACCCACCCAAGACTTCAATCCCAAAGAAGCAGCTTGAAGAAGGCCTTGTGTGGCCATCATTTTGCTGATGATGCTGGTTGCAGAGACATGGAGTTTCATGGGCTGAGTGGTAGCAAGGTTGAATCCTGATGCAGGAGGGTCTGCCATGGTGTTCACTCTACTCACTGGAGCCAGTTCCACAGCGAGGTTTTACATACTGTTCCCAGAAACTCTCTCGGGCCTGTTCACTAAGCCGATAACAATGCTATATCTTTTCATATTTTTTTAAATATATTTTTATTGACTTCAGAGAGTGAGGGAGATGGAGAGATAGAAACATCAATGATGAGAGAGAATCATTGATAGGCTGCCTCTTGCACACCCTACACTGGGGTTCGAGCCTACAACCCAGGCCTGTGCCCTGACTGGGAATTGAACCGTGACCTCCTTGTTCATAGGTTGACGCTCAACCACCGAGTCATGCCAGCTGGTCCTATATCATATCTTTTTAATAAAACTCATATTCTGCATAATTAGCCATAGTTGGCCTCTGGTGCCAAAGTAAAGCTCTTAGAGTGGTGCTTACCATATAGTAAGTGGTCATAGAATTCCCTTCTCTGTGATGCTACCCTAGGGACAGCCAGTGCTCGATGTTCCTGGCACTCCTGTGGTAGATGTATGTCACCACAGAACTGTAATTATTTACACTCGGGCTTGTTCTTCCCTGAACTGGGCATCTGTGAAGGCAGGAACCCTGTCTCATTCATTTTATATTTTCAGGGCCCAGAGAGTCATGAATGTTCAATAAATTTTGTAACTTGGTAAACTGCTCAACCAACTGTGACTCTACCTAACTATATTTCACCCAGCCCACAGTGTATTATATTTGTAGTAAAATTGTGTTAATCACTGAGCTGAAATAAGATTGGTAGGCAGGACTACAGCATTTCCAATAACCCACCAACATATTAAAAAACAAAACAGGGTCTGTTTGGCAAGACAGCCTTTAAACACACACACACACACACACACTTTTTTTTTCTCAACATAAAAACAATACACCCTTCTCCTTAAATGCTTGGGAAATTCAAAGTATAAAAATGAAACTAGCGGTAGCCTTGGGCACTGGGTTTGGGTCGGTGGTGCCTCCACTGGACTTCTGGGAGCGAGGGCTGGGCGCAATGTCCCCTGAGCCAAAGGAGACCCTCCCCGGGGTTCACTCTGGGGCGGCCCCTAGACCCGCGTGGTTCTGGAGCCCAGGATCACCCGGGTCACCAACTTCTCACCAAGTTCAGAGCTGCCTTCGCGGGAGCCATGCAAATGATGACCAGGGACAATTTGTTAGAAATGGAGCAGGAGGAG
>NW_005371106.1:548754-554039 GCF_000412655.1 Myotis brandtii | reverse complement strand
CCCCCCCCTCCCCCGCCCCCCGAGTGCACAAATTTTTGTGCACTGGGCCTCTAGTTTTTGTAATAAAATAAGTAAAATTGTGTTAATCACTGAGCTGAAATAAGATTGGTAGGCAGGACTACAGCATTTCCAATAACCCACCAACATATTAAAAAACAAAACAGGGTCTGTTTGGCAAGACAGCCTTTAAACACACACACACACACACACACTTTTTTTTTCTCAACATAAAAACAATACACCCTTCTCCTTAAATGCTTGGGAAATTCAAAGTATAAAAATGAAACTAGCGGTAGCCTTGGGCACTGGGTTTGGGTCGGTGGTGCCTCCACTGGACTTCTGGGAGCGAGGGCTGGGCGCAATGTCCCCTGAGCCAAAGGAGACCCTCCCCGGGGTTCACTCTGGGGCGGCCCCTAGACCCGCGTGGTTCTGGAGCCCAGGATCACCCGGGTCACCAACTTCTCACCAAGTTCAGAGCTGCCTTCTCGGGAGCCATGCAAATGATGACCAGGGACAATTTGTTAGAAATGGAGCAGGAGGAGGCGGAGGATGACGAAGGTGGAGATAACTGTGATGTTCCTGTCTCCAAGAGACCTTTTCTGAGAATTCACACTCTCCCATCCAGTCTGGAAGAAAGCTGTTATTGACCATGTACAGTATTTTTACATTAAAATAACTTTGAACGTAAGACCTGAAATTGTAACATTCCTGAAGCAAAACAGGTGTTAAGCTCCTTGATATAGGACTTGGTAGTGATTTTTTTAATCTGACTCCAAAAGCAACGAAAGCAAAAATAAACAAGTGGAACTACATCATACAACTATTAGTTGCAGCAATGGAAACCAACAAAATTAAAAGACAATCTACTGAATGGGAGGATATATCTGATAAGGGTCTGCTCTCCAGGATGTATAAAGAACTCATACAACTCAGTAGAAACAAACAAACAAAAAAACCAATGTAATTAAAAATCTGAATAGACATTTTTCCAAAGAAGGCATCCAGGTGGCCAACAGGAGCATGGAAACAATGCTCAGCATCATTAATCACTGGGGAAATGCAAGTCAGGACCACAGTGGGCTATCATCTCACACCTGGTGGAGTGGGTACTTTCAAAATGATAAGACACACCAAGAGTTGGCGAGGATGTGGAGAAAAGTGAACTCTTGTGCGCTATTGGTGGGACTGTAGATTGGTGCAGCCACTATGGAAAACAGTACAGAGATTTCTCAGAAAATTAAAAATAGAACTGCCATATGATACAGAAATTCCATCTTTGGGTATTTATTAAAGAAAGTGAAAACACTAACTAGAAAAAACATATGCACTCCCATGTTCATTGCAGCATTATTTATAGTAGCCAAGATATGGGGAAAAAACAAAATGTCCATTAATGGATGAATAGATAAAGAAAAAAAACAGACTGATGAATCTCACAGGGAAGGGGGAAGAAGGGAGGGTGGGAAGAGATTAACCAAAGATCTTATATGCATACTAGAGGCCCAGTGCACGGAATTCATGCATGGGTAGGGTTTCTAGGCCTGGCCGGTGGTCAGGGCTGATCTGTGGGGTGACCAGCGGGGCAATCGGGGGGCCCCCACTGGCACCCCCCTGGCTGGCCTGGGGTCTACAGGCTGGGGGACGCTCCTCCATTGAGCATCTCCCCCCTGGTGGTCAGTGCATATCATAGTGACCAGTCGTTCCACTGTTCAGTCTATTTGCATATTAGGCTTTTATTATATAGGAGAGGCCTGGGGGGAAAGAGGAGAGCGGGGAGAGTGGGAAGAGATTAACCAAAGATCTTTTATGCATACTAGAGGCCCGGTACTGGGCATGAATCTGTGCACTGGTGGGGTCCTTCAGCCAGGCCTGCGGAGATCAGACCAAAACCAGCAGTCCGACATCCCCTGAGGGGTCCCGGATTGTGAGAGGGTGCAGGCCAGGCTGAGGGATCCCACTGGTGCACGAATCCATGCGCCGGGCCTCTAGTGTATATATATATATTACTCAGCCATAAAAAAAGAATGAAATGTTGCCATTTGCAACTACATGGATGGACCTCAAGTGCATTATACTAAGTGAAATAAGTCAGAGGAAGACAAAAAAAGAACAAAACTTTAACAGAAAAAATAATAAAATAAAAGTGAAACTAAAATTAGAATCTTACTGAGGAGGTTTCATAGCTGTTTTCATTTTTTTATGAAAACATTGTATTTCATTCATTATTTCTTTTCCATTCTTTTTCCCCTCATATAGTTCACATAACTGAGATCATAAACTTACATTTACAACTTTGTATTCTGTATTTTCTTTAAATTTTGTCATAAAGATTTTCTCATACTTCCAAATATTATTTGCAAATACAATCATATACCATTGTATAGATTGCAGTGACTTGTTTAATGGAGTGACTGTTCAAACTGTGCCCTCAAAGTCATAGGGTGCCAAGTTGCCTCTGCAAAATCCACTGCAAAGAGCCAAAAACAGTTGGGGTAGGCGGACACAGTCCAGGTTTTGCCATTCCCGGAACAGACCTTCCATTATGTGTCTTAATTATTGTGGTTCTATGTAAGATTTTGTTTGATTAAAAAGACTTCCATTTGATTTTCACCCATTTTTGAAAAAAAAAATCACTAATTTAACATTCCTTTATTATTTGAAATTGAAGCTATAAACAAGTATACAATATGTACTATCTTGTGTCTGGTTTCTGGCACTCAGTATATTCTTTAGATTAATCCATGTGATTGTGTGTGTCAACCCCTCATGTTTTTTTTTTTAAATATATTTTATTGATTTTTTACAGAGAGGAAGGGAGAGAGATAGAGAGTTAGAAACATCGATGATGAGAGAGAAACATCGATCAGCTGCCTCCTGCACATCTCCCACTGGGGATGTGCCCGCAACCCAGGTACATGCCCTTGACCGGAATCGAACCTGGGATCCTTCAGTCCGCAGGCCAATGCTCTATCCACTGAGCCAAACCGGTTTCGGCCCCTCATGTTTTTATTGCTGAGTAGTATCACATGTGCAAAGGTACCAAAATGTATCCATTTACCTGTTTGATGATACTAGGTTTGTTCTAGTTTGGGGTTATTATTAATAAATAATATGAAAGTTTGTGTACAAGTCTGTTACTATCTGTTTTTATTTCTATTGGATATTTAATGCCTGAAATGGAAATGGTGAGTTACTTGGTAAGCATAGATTTAAATTTATAAGTAGCTACCAAATGTTTTTCCTAACTTGTGCCCATTTACATTCCCACCATCAACGTATGAAAGTTCCAGATATTTTACATGTTCACTCACATTTGTTATTGTTAGTTTTAAAAATTTTAGTCATTCTAACATGTGTAGTGGCATCAGATTGTAGTTTTAATTCATATTTCCCTGATAACTAGTAATGTTGAATTCATTTTCATGTGCTTAAGAACTATTTGCATACATTCTTTTATGAAGTATCTGTTCAAATCTTTTCCCTATTTTATTTTTTCTTATTTTTATTAAGATGTAAAGCTTCTTTATACATTCTGTTTGTGTCTTATATAAAATATATAGCAAATGTTTCCCCCAATCTGTGGCTTGTCTTTTCATTTTCTTAAATTTGTCTTTCAGATAACAAAAGAATCTTTATATTTATCAAGTCCAATTTTTCATTTTTTCTTTTTATGCTTCATGTATGTTGTGTCCTCTCTAAGAAATCTACATCGACCCAAAGGTTGTAAAACTTTCTGTTATTTGGGAGAGGGGAGTTCTATAGGTTTAGTTTTTATATTTAGCATTATAATTCTTTTTTATTTTTTTAATCCTCACCGAGGATATTTTTCCATTCATTTTTAGAGAGATCGAAGAGAGAGGGAAAGACAGAGAGAAATATCAATGTGAGAGAAACATCAATTGGTTACCTACTGCATGAGCCTCGACCAGGGCCTGGGCCAGGGAGGAGCCTGCAACCAAGGTATATGCCCTTGACTGGAATCGAACCCAGGATCCTTCAGTCCACAGGCCAACACTCTATCCACTGAGACAACCCAGCTAGGGCATGATTCGTTTTGATTTAATTTATCTGAATGGCATAAGATAAGAATCAAGGTTCACTTTTTTAATGGAGACAAACAGTGGCTCCGGCAATTTTTTTTCATAGGCTATTATGCTTTCCTCCATGGAATTACTATGGTCCTTTGATGGAAAATCAACAAAGATGCATGAGTGCATTTCTGAACCTCACTATTCTGTTCCATTGACCTTTATGTCCATACACAGACAAGACCACACTGTCTTGATTTCTGTACCTTCAGTCAGTTGGAAGTCCTCCAACTTTGCTCTTTGTTAAAATTGCTTTAAATACTCCAGGTCCTCTGCATTTCTGTATAAACTTTGAAATCAATTTGTTAATTTCTGTCACACAAAAATAGTGAGCTGAAATTTTTATTTGGATTGAATTGTACGTATAGATTAATCCAGGGTAATTTATATTTTTAAAATATTGAGCCTTCTAATCCATGAACATGTATCTCTCTATCTTGACCTCATAAAAATGAGTTATGAACTATATCTGCCATATCTGCCTATTTTCCATATGAAAGAATTCACATAGGATTGATATTTTTCATTCCTTAAATATTTAGTAGAATGGACCAGTGAAAACTATATTGGCTGGATGTTTTTTTGTGGGAAGATTTTTTAGTTAAAAAATCAATTTTTCTACTAGATATAAAAGCTATTAAAGTTTTTCACTTCTTGAGCCTATTTTGCTAATTTATTTCTTTTAATGAATTGTCCATTTTACCTAAGTTGTCAAATTTATTGTCATAACTTTACTCATAATATATTCTTATGCTAATGTTTATAAGTTCTATAGTGACAGCTTCTGTTCTGTTTCCTATATTGATATTTTGTGGAATCTTTCATTCTTTACCATACTAGCTATAGATTTATCAATTTTATTGATTTTCTGTATTACCTATCATCTCTTCATTTTTTGGTCTACTTTGTCTGATATTAATATAGCCACTCTTGGTTTCTTTTTATTAGTATTTGCATGGTATAGTTTTTTTCAATCCTTTTACTTTTATACTATCTTCATCTTTATATTTAAAACTAGAGACCCGGTGCACAAAAATTTGTGCACTTGGGGGGGTCCTCAGCACAGCCTATGACCTCTTGCAGTCTGGGACCCCTCAGAGGATGTCCACCTGCTGCTTTAGGCCCGCTCCCTGGGGGATTGGGCCTAAGCTGGCAATCAGACATCCCTCTGGCAGCCCAGGAGCCCTAGGGGGATGT
>NW_005371106.1:547832-548616 GCF_000412655.1 Myotis brandtii | reverse complement strand
GCTGACCACCAGGGGGCAGCTCCTGCATTGAGCGTCTGCCCCCTGGTGGTCAGTGTATGTCATAGTGACCAGTCATTCCCAGTTGTTCTGCTGTTAGGCTCAATTTGCATATTACCCTTTTATTATATAGGTTATGCTTTTTGTAGACAACCTAAAATGGCCTCTCTTTTTTATACAATCTGACATTCTCTGTCCTTTCATTGGAGTGTCTTTCTGAAGACAAGTGTGGATCTAATTTGCTCCAAATAGAGTAGAACAAGGTATACTCACGAAGTCAAAAATTTGGTTTAACAATATTTATACAAAAGGATGCATATTTTGTAAATTGTCATATTGTAGATAATCATTTATTCAATCTACTAGAGGCCCGGTGCACAAAAATTTGTGCACTCGGGGGGTAGAGGGGGACCCTCAGCCTGGCCTGAGCCTCTCGCAGTCCTGGGACCCCTCAGGAGATAACGACTTGCTGGCTTAGGCCTGCTCCCGAGTGGCAGAGGGCAGGCCCAATCCCTAGGTATAGCCCCTGGTCGGGCTCAGAGCAGGGCTGATTGGGGAGTTGGGGCACCGCCCCCTGTCATGCACAGAGTAGGGCGGATCGGGAGATTGCAATGCCACCCTCAGTCACGCTCAGGGTAGGGCCGATTGGGGGGTTGGGGCACTGCCCCCTGTCACACTCAAGGCAGGGTCAATGGGGAGGTTGCAGAGCCACCCCCTGTCACTAACAGAGCAGGGCCCATCAGGGGGGTTGGGGCTCCATACCCTGTCACGCACAGAGCAGGGTCGA
>NW_005371106.1:546709-546984 GCF_000412655.1 Myotis brandtii | reverse complement strand
CCTCGGCTGCTGAAAGCAGGTATCTGGTTTGTTTGGGTTCTATAATCGAAACACTGTTTCAACTCCAGCTCTGAGATCCCGGCCGGCTGAAAGCAGGTTTCTGGGGGTTTTTTTTAGCGTCTATATTTGTAACAATGTTTCAAACTGCCGGCAGCGGCAGGCGGGGAATGTTGGAGTCCTCTGTCACTGAAGCAAGCAAGCCTCCTGTTCGCTTCAAGCTGCCTGTCTGCCGGCCGCCATCTTGGCTGGCAGTTAATTTGCATATCGCTCTGATT
>NW_005371106.1:536551-546696 GCF_000412655.1 Myotis brandtii | reverse complement strand
GGCTAATTACCATGTTTCTCTTTTATTAGATAGGATAATAATAAAAGTATAATATGCTAATTAGACTGGACGTCCTTCCGGATGTCCTTCTGGATGACCCTCTGGATGGATGAAGCTGGGGCTGTGAGGGAAGCCCAGGTCCCAGGTGCTGGAGGGAAGCCAGTGCTGGTAGCCAAGGGAAGGAAGGCCTTCGTGCATCAGGCCTCTAGCCTATATAATAAAAGCCTAAGCGACCGTTACGGTGGAACTATCAGAATGACCAGTTGCTATGATGTACACTGACCACCAGGGGGCAGACGCTCAATGCAGGAGCTGCCCTCTGGTGGTCAGTGTGTTCCCACAGGGGAAGCGCCACTCAGCCAGAAGCCGGGCTCATGGCTGGCAAGCACAACGGCAGTGGTGGGAGCCTCTCCTGCCTCTGAGGCAGTGCTAAGGAGCAGCAAACCAAGCTGTAAGGAGCCTGCTGCTAAGGAGCAGCAATCCAAGCGGTGAGGAGCGAACAGGTGGGCGGTAAGGAGCAAGGGATCCCAGATTGTGAAAGTGATGTTCCCTAAGCCAGCAGGCGGACATTCCCCAAGAGGTCCTGGACTGCGAGAGGGTACAGGCCCGGCTGAGGGATGCTCCCCCCTGCACAAATTTTGTGCACTGAACCTCTAGTCTTAATATAAATTAAGATAGTGCCTGCTAAAATGTAGCTAGCAAGAACCATCACAAATTATACATTTCATAAAATCACCATTCAGTTTTTTCTAACCCTGTAATTCATAGGTTATACATTATATCTAGTCTTTCTTCAACAATTACAATGGCATTATTTTAAAATAAATAATCACATTGAGGCCCTGGCCCAATAGCTCAGTTGGTTAGAACATAGCCCCGATATATCAAGGTTGCGGGTTCAATCAGTCAGGGCACATATAAGAATCAACTCATAAGTGCATAAACAAGTGGAACAACAAATATATCTCTCTCACTCTCCCCCCTTCTTCCCCCTATAAAATAAATAAACAGATAAATAATATAAAATAATAATCATATAGAAGATATCTATTATATGAAGTTTTCTGGTATGTAGATGCTTGGGTAAATGATCTATTGTGGCAAACAAATCTTGCCAGTGTCATTTAATGGAATAAACCATTTTTCACATTAATTTTCCTCGATTTCTTATTTATACACTAAAATTTATTTCTGAGTTCTTTATGACATTCCAGAGATCTTTGTGTCCAATTTTGTTCTAGTACCACAATATTTCAATTAGTATAACTTTGTAATGTCTTTTGATATTAAGAAGGAAAGACTCTCATTAGGGTTTTGTTGTTGTTTTCACAAATTGGCTTTGGATATTATTATCTTACTACTTCTCCAGAAGAAGTTTAAACTCTTTTTCTTTCTGCATAGAAAAAAAATGTCATTGAGCATTGAAATTTTTATTGAAATAACATTAAAATACTAAATATGAAAATAAACAAAATACTAAATACATTGTAAGAACTGACATCTTTTAAATGTTATGTTTTTCAAATATTCAAGTCATCTTTTATATCACTTATCAATATTTTGTTGTTTTAGTCCTCTAGTTCTAAGTCACTTCTTACAAGCTTGCACATATGTTCATTATGCTCTATTTCTATATACCAGTGGTTCATTTCTGGTATACAGAAAAGCTATTGGTTCACATATATTTATTTTATATCATAAATAGCATAACTCTTGTTTATTGAAAAACTTCTTTATGAACCTGGTCTTATGTATTGAACATTCCTCTGTACCAGACACTATGGGTTCTCACCCACATCACTATATTCTTATCCATCACTATATGTTTTTCCTGCATATTTGTAAACCAAGTGTTTTTAAAATAAGCTCTATATGTTTCTATGTGATCAATGTCCAATCTCTTAGGGCTCCTAGGCCGACCCTTTTGGGCTTATCACAGGTCATTTTCTCCCGTATGCCCTCTGATCCACCTACTCAGACAGGCATTGTGATTCTCTCATGATCTAATTATGCATTTCTGTATGCCCGCAGTGCTCTTTCCTATTTGATTACTGGAGAATTCCTATTCATTATCTAATGAGCAACACAAATGCCACTTCCTCTCTACAGCTATCCCTGACCACAAGCTCTGACACAATTTCTCTCTCATCAGTATATATGTACATCTATTATAACACAGGTCATGTCATATTATTTTAATTTTTTTCATGCCTCTGTCTCCCTTTTTGAGGCTGTGGCTTCATTCTTATCATTTTTGTATCCTCAGCAGTCAATATATTTTTATAAAATAAATAAACGGGAGAATTAATCAATTTATTATTTCTGCAACTTAAGTAAAAATTAGTGACTTATTGTTCGTGGAACCTACCATTCTTTCCCAATTACAATGGTGGCATTCTCCTATTCACATTCACTTGAGGCTACTGACAATTCTCTATGATTGCTAAAAGATTATTATTCATAGTTCTAAGATCACCTCTAAAGCAATGTGTCTGGAGCTAGAATTTGAGTTATTTTAGATAAGAGTTGTAAGTGACTCCTAATCTTCTCCCCTCCTGATCTTTGGCTTAAGTTTCTTATTTCTCATGTTGAAGCTTCCTTTTTTTAAACAAGAAGACCATTCTACTTGCTGTAAAATGGAAGGAAAGTGGGAGTTCATATCTATTAATTCGAGTATTTATTCAGTCTATATTTATTCAAGTGTAGTTCAAGAGAATTATAGTATGGTTGAGGCAACAGCAGAGTGTGACAATAGCTAAACCAAAGGTAGAGGTGGTGCCATGAGATAACAGAGGAGGAACAGATTTCCAGAGGGAAAAATAAAAGAGATTTCTTGGAGGAGAGAGATTAGGCATAGGTTTGTAGGATGAGGAAAGAGTGTAGCCCTTCTGAACTGCAATTTTAATCTTAAAACATATTCCATTAACAAGGATTTTTTATTGTATAACTAGAGGCCCAATGCACAAAATTCATGCAAGGGGCTCAGCCCTCACAGCCCCCAGCTTTGTCCAGAAGGTCATCTGGAAGGACGTAATTAGCATATAATGCTTTTATTATTATAGATTACATGGTAGTCAAATGACATTTCAGGAAAAATTGGATGGTCTTCCAATATTTTCTGTTTCAGTCAATAACACCTCTAACCACGCAGTTGCCCGTCTTAAAATTTATTCTTGACATTCCCCTTTCCCTTACCACCAGTGTATAGTCAATCATGAAGACCTGTTCATTCCAACTCCTGAAGAGCCCTCAAATCTGCCTATTTTTCATGACATCCATTGCCACCTCTTTCTCCTGAACTGCTGACACAGCTGCCTAACCAACCTCCCCACAGCCACTCCTGCTGACTCCAAACCACTCTCCACACTAAAACCAGCATTTTCTTTCATAAACAGCAAACCGTGCCCTGCCTTGATTTAAAACTTCAGTGGCTTCCTGCGACCCTTAAAATGAGTCCCTAATCCATGGTTTACAAGGTTCTGCACAGTCTGGTCCTTACTTATCTTCCATGGGCCACCCACAGTAGGCCATTTTTTTTTCTTTATAGGTCTCTGTTCTGTCTTTGTTTTCTTTTTTTGTAGGTGAACATAATTATTTAAATATGCTAATTGTTTGGGAGTCAGTGAGGAATAGTGGAAAGAATCTATGACCTAGACTCAAAAACCTAGATTCATATCAAAGTTCTGCTACTTAAAATGCGTGTGACCTGAGCCTTATAGCTCATCAGCATGATGATTGGGTGTTCAGGTTCTCATGTGAGATGTGCCTCCCTCAAACCTTGTGATAACATTGACATGTTACCTGACTGATGTGGAAAAAAAAAAATGTGTGTGACCTTGGACCAGTTACTTAGCCTGTATGATCTCCTGTTTCTCATCTGTAAAATGGGGTTAATAATCATCCCTACATAACTCATTGTTGTAAAAATTAAATGAGATAATGTATGTGAAAAGAATTCTGTAAACTATAACACATGCAAATAAATGTTAGTAATAATATCATCAACTAATAAGAAAATATATCATCAGCTAAATAAAGACAACATTGCTTTGAACATTAAAAAGTCAGTATGAGCTAATCTGGAAACAGCCCAACTTCACATACAGAAAAGAAATTTAATGAGTTATACTTAATATACAGTTCAAAAGAGTTAAGGTAGTACAAGGCAATGGAAGAATTGAACCAAACTACTAAACATTTAAGGGGCGAACAGCAAGAAAGTTTGATTATTTACATATGAAGAAACTGGTATGACATTTTCTTTCTTAATTTTCTATGTTATGACTTATTTGCATGTAACACCTTACTGATATTTATTAAATATTTGTGAATATTTTAATACCGTTTGTCAGTGTTTGGCGCAAATTACTGTATCCCTTTAAATGGGCTATTTCAAAAGAAGTGCTGCGTTCCTATGATTTAATAATATTCATGAACTATTTTTCTCTAAAGAACTATATCCCCAAGTTAATAATAAAATTCGGTGTGGAAAAATAGGATTTATTTCATGGAAATAAAAAGAAAGCAAATGCATTTACTTCAATAACCAAGAAGCAGGTGTACTTGAAACACCTTTTCTCTGTGTGACATGAATACCCAGCCTATTGAAGCGATGAAGCAGCATTTAGCTCGCTGCGCTCCTCTTCCTCTTTTATCTTCTCTCTGCCTTTTACTCCGGTAACAGGGCAGCTGGAACTTGACCGTTTTCACGTACATTCTCCTAGCGCAGAAGGCTTTTCAGCCGCGTGCAGGAGTGCCTCCACTGCCATCTAGTGCATTTATAAAGGGATTCATCGGCTTAGTAAAAAGGGGCTGGTTTATTTATAGTTCCAAGTGTCCGATGGCAGAAATTGGAGGGCTGGGGTGGCAGCAAGCTAAAACGTATTAAAATGTGTTACATTAATTAGTAAGAGGTGCTGAGTCACAGACATAGTGTAGGCTTATGAGCTAGATATTTCAGGGAAAGTTTCAGGAAAGCAGACATGGGAGACAGTAAAACGCAGCTAGATCCTTTAAGCTTGTGAAAGAAGATTGTTATGAAGTTCAGGGGAAGAGCGCCGCTGAAGGCCAAGAGGAATCGACTTGAATTGCAAATACACACTTATGATTCAGTTTCTCTAGAAACTGTCTCTCTGAAATGCATCTTTTTTAGGACCTCCCCACTCCGCAACATTATGACATTTGCCAACAAGAAGGGCCAGCCCTGCTCTTCCAGGCCTCCAGCTTCTGGGAGCCCCTCCCCAGACAGGGCTCACGCACCCCGTGCTCTGCTAGAAGTTAGTGTCTCAACAGCATTCACTGAAAATGGTTCACTGTGTTGTTTTGACATTGCATGCCAACTATACTTGAAAAATAGTTTTTTGATGTTTTAAAAGGTTACCTATCACTACCATCAACAGAATTGAAGTTGAAGTTTTGTAGGACAGAATTCACAAGTAACAAGTAAGGGGAGGGTGATCAAGGAAGCGAGATCAGAGAAGTAAGAAAGATGAAATGGTTTTAATGTAAGGAAAGGAGGGGTTGTTACTACGGTCTTTTGCCTTTTTATCAGAGACACTTGAGAACTCTATCAAGACTCAATAGATTTCAAGTTGAAGATTGATGACAGAGGTTGGGGTTGGTATCCTTCCATTTCTTAAATCTGTCCACATAAGCATTAAAAAACAGGCTGTCAATCATAAAGTTGCTCAGTTAAGAAATCTGGGAGTCATCTTTGATATTTTCTTCTCCATGTTGCTTCCACCACTCATCTGACACAATATACCACACACGGATGTGCACACACACACGTACATACACAAAAATCCAAATAATCCCTAAATATTGTGGATTCTAACTTCTAAAAGTCTCTCAAGTCCATCCACTTTTCTCTATTACAACTAACATCACACTAGTATAAGTTACAGTCATCATGTGCCCAAATAACTTATCTACCTACTTCCAATGTTCATCTGGCAGCTAGAATGATCGTTTTAAAAATATAAATACATTCAGCCCAGCCAGTGTGGTTCAGTGGTTGAGCATTGGCCCAAGCACCAAGAGGTCCCTGGTTCAATTCCTGCTCAGGGCACATGCCTGGGTTGCGGACTTGATCCCCAGTAGGAAGCGTGCAGGAGGCAGCTGATCAATGTTAATGCATCGATGTTTCTCTCTCTGCTTTCCTCTCTCTCTAAAATCAATAAAAATTTATTTTTTAAAAAGTAAATAAATTCAGTAATGTTGCAATATAATAATGTTGCTTGATATTCTTGAATGACTTTCTTTTGATTTTAAAATAAATTCCAGACATTTAACATAACCTTGAAGCCCCTGCATGAGCTGGCCTCTGCCCAGCCTCCCAAACTGATCTCTTGGCAGTCTTTTCCTTCTATTCCTGTATCAGTCGTATCAGTCTTCTCTCATTTTCTCCAAAGGACCAAGCTTCTTATCACCTTAGGGTCTTCGCACATGCTGTTGACTGTGCTTATGCCTTGTTCTCCTTGCTCTTCTTTATTGTTGTGCTTATTACAAATAATTTGTATGATTTGTTATTTAATATCTATCTGTAAGCCCAAATTTTAATTCTATGAAGTCATGTGTCTTCTTTGTTCTTTAATATATTTTTATTGATTTCAGAGAGGAAGGGAGAGGGAAAGAGAGATAAAAATATTAATGATGAGAGAGGATCATTGATTGGCTGCCTCCTGCACACCCCCTACTGGGGATAGAGCCTGAAACCCAGGCATGTGCCCTTGACTGGAATCGAACTGTGACCTCCTGGTTCATAGTTTATTGCATAATCAGTGAGCCACACCAGCTGGGCCCAAGTCTGTCTTATTCAGTTTTACTAGAGGCCCTGTGCACGAATTCATGCACAGGTGGGGTCCTGAGGGGAGGTTGGAGGAAGGCCAGGATGTGATCGGTGCTCTGGGTGGGCGGTGGGACACCCTTGCCTGGGATCCATCCCACTGACTTTCGCGCCGGTTCTCAGGAGCCAACTGGCGGCTGTTTTCATATTATTTCTTCCTTGTGGAGCATCTAGGGAGGGGAAGAGCCTGTGGTGCCCAAGGCCTGCTTCCAGGAGGCCGGTGGTGCTGTTGGGATTGTGCTGGTGGCACTGGTCCATCGGTGCCTGGCCCATTCTCTGGAGATTGGACCTGCAGGACTACTGAGGGAGGGAGTGGCTGCTGCTGGGCTGGTTGGCCGCCTGGACGGGTCAGTCAGCTGAGCAGCACTCCCATTGTGGGAGCGCACTGACCACCAGGGAGCAGCTCCTGCATTGAGCGTCTGCCCCCTGGGGGTCAGCACAAGTCATAGCAACCAGTTGTTCTGGTCGTTGCGGTCGTACAGTCCCTTAGGCTTTTATATATATAGATACCCAGGCCAAAATAGGCAATTAATAAAATTTTTTTGAATAAATTGGTGAATTGTTTTTGCTGCCTATTATTTTTTTTGTGTGGTTTTACATATGCTCCCTGATTGACTGAAAGCTCCTTGAAAACAGTCATCACATTTATAATGAGTCCTTATGTTGGAGATGGTTGTAGAGATGATTCAGACATGACCTTAAATCTAGTAGCGATAGAACATGCAAACAGTATCATACTTGAAATGCTATAATGCACAATATGAGCACAATTCTTTGGAAACTCAGAGGAGGAAGGGGTTAAGTCAGTTTGGCTGAATCTGGGTAGACAAGTCAGGGAAGATGAAATTGAAGTTGAAGTTTTGTAGGACAGAATTCACAAGTATCAAGTAAGGGGAGGGTGATCAAGAAAGCGAGATCAGAGAAGAAGATGAAATGGAAGTATCAAGTAAGGGGAGGGTGATCAAGAAAGCGAGATCAGAGAAGAAAGATGAAATGGTTTTAATGTAAGGAAAGCAGGGGTTGTTACTATTTCTTCATGTGTGATTTGACTTTTGAAGAATGGTAAGAAATGTGGAAATAATAGTATGTGTGGTATCTTGCTTGGTAAAGTCAGAATAAGCCACTAAACAGATTAGCTTTCTCCCATTTTTAATATTCAACAACATTGGAAGTTATATTTGATACTCCTTCAAGGAAACACCAATAAGAATGTCATTTCTGGGGCTCTCTCCATGTTTGGTCAAACCAGCTTGCATTTGAAAGCCCTCTGATAGAGGGTTCTAAGTTCTAGCTAAAGGTTTACTCACAAAATTAAACTTAAATTTCCCCTTAAAGAGCACTATTCTCTATAAATAGCTTCACATTAAGACTACAGAATTTCCTGTTTCTGGCCTGAGAGAATGATAGGGTGACATTCTCTTAGCTCAATGCTGACACTTCTAAACAAATCCCCAATCGCTCTCCTTTGAAAATCAAGACATGTGCCTTTACAACACCTTCCATTGATCCTAGGCATGCTTTCATCCAAGAATGATAAACATCAGATTTCTCTGCTTTTGACTATTACTTCCTATTAAACATAAAATAGAGATGTAGCCAGTTAATTATGACTTCAGAAAATCTTGTCTCACCCTAACTCTTTTTGTTGCTGAGCCTTAAGTTTTAGGAAGCCAATCCTTCGCTGTTTCCTCAATTTTTAGAGAATTGAAAAAGTTAACAGAGGAAGTCAAAATATCTATATTTCTAAAGGAAGAGAAATGTTTAATACTACTTGTGAATTCTCAATTGTCTAAATAACACACAGGAAAAACAGGAGAGAATGTGTTTACACAAAGGTTCTCTCTCCAGGAGTAGGTGAGGATCAGGAATAGATGAGGATAGAAGTTTGATGCTTTGCTCATGTAATGATCTTAGACAAAAAAATAATAATAATAATTGAAAGCCTCAAGTATGGGTATCTTAGATAAATAACTTTCCTGTTAAGACTCACCATTCTTTTGTATGGTTGGGTTCATGCTTCAAAGTTTCCTGATAATATTACTATTTCATTATAGAAAGCATCATATATATGATACTGAAAACTAGACTGTTACACTCATGATCTATTTATGTCTATGTTTGAGAATTATATTTCTGTGCTTAAGAACCTTAGCGTAGAAATCATCCTTCCTGCTCTGACATTGAAGAGCACTGCCTTTCAACAGAGTGTGTCTTCTTTACATCACTGAATGGATCTCAAAGAAAAGTTGGGGAAGGCTGGAGCCCACTTCTAGGGGTTCTAGACCCAGCTCCACCCCACTGGCCGTGGGACTTAGAACCAGCCCCTTGAGACATGGAGGCTGGCCTAGGAGGAGGGACGGTTCCAAGGTTCCTTCCAGCCTCAACTACCAGGCAATGCTTCCAATATTTAGGCTAGAAAATACTTTCATATTCAAGATTTATCCTTTTGCTGGAACCCACGATTAAAGTGAAGGAACACTTTAATGATTTAAGAAGCTATTCAGTGGTCATAAAAAAGTAATTTTGTTTCTTCCAAACCTCCAGATTAATATGGAGATTTTTCTGCTGAGTCTTATTTTAAAAAGGCATTATGCACATCCAAACTGACATAGCCATAAGGAACTGTAGAAATTTTTAATATCTGTTGATGGGAATGGGACTAAAATTTTCATATTTAAAACTGCCAGATGACTTTTAAATGGGTAACATTTCACCACTGTCAGAAATGTTAAATTTTCTCGTCTGTATACAATTGTTTCTCAGTAGAGGAAAGATGCAATCTTAGGCTAAATGGTTTTTCACTTGAGAGAGAGAGAGAGAGAGAGAACCAAAATAGTTAAGAAAATATATCTGAAAGGCATATTTTAAAAATAATTTTCCCCAAAACTACAGGGTGTCCAAAAAAGTATATACACACTATAACAGCTGATAGCTCAATTTTTGAAAATGAAATCTATTTTAATAAACACGGCCTTGATAATTATTCAAAGTGTGTGTATACATTTTGGGGGATGCCCTATATATGTTTTTATTAATGACACATATAAGGATGATATTTGAAATGAGGAGCCCAAACAAATAACCTTTTTTTCAAAGATCTTCCAGTTGTCCTGCATTTTTTGTGTATTTATAATGTAGCAGTTAGAAATCCAAATGTCAGGATTGAGTTTGTTTTTCATCCAATAACATGAGACTAAGTGAGAAATTCATAATCCTGATTTAGTCCTCTTAGGCCAAATATATATATACTAGAGGCCCGGGGCACAAAAATTTGTGCACGGGGGGGGGGGGCCTCAGC
>NW_005371106.1:532647-535233 GCF_000412655.1 Myotis brandtii | reverse complement strand
TCGCTTCAGTGCATGGCTGCCGGCTGCCATCTTGGCTGACAGTTAATTTGCATAAGGATATGCTGATTAGCCAATGGGAAGGGTAGCGGTCGTACGCTAATTACCATGTTTCTCTTTTATTAGTGTAGATATAATAAAAAGTCAGTTGGAACATTATGATAAAATCAGAAACTTTCTCATTTTGGTTCAGAATATAATGTTCTGTGAAAAAGATGCAGGACTTGGGGGAAAGGGTATAGCATTTCTCAAAGAATCGTAGAGTAATCTGTAAAACAAACCAGTTGCTACTTAATCTCCTATATTTTTTATTACTATTCTTTTCTCCAACAGATTAAAGCACAGTCCTTAGCACATATTAAGTCTAAATATTTCTTGGATGAAGGCTCGCCAAAAGCTATAAATAACCAAGGTTAATTAATAATAACTAGTCTATCTAAATAGATTCTAATTCATACCCAGCTAGAGAGAAGGTGAAGGAGAGTGGTAATCATTGCAAGAGAGACAAAGGTAGGTAGGGAGGGAGGGATAAAGGAAAGGAGGGATTGTGGGAGGGAGGGATAAAGGAAAAGAGGGAGGGAGGGAGGTAAGGAGGGAGGGAGGGTAATGATAAGGAATTTTTAGACTGGTACCTGGATTCTTTGTCTGCCCGAGTCGAGGAATGAATCCACAGACGGAGAGTAGTATAGCAAAGCTGGAAGTTTATTGAAGAACAAATACAGACTCCCACATGGGGAGAGGAAAAGAGTCCCACAGAACGAAATCGCACGTGGTGAGGGGGAATGGGTCCCACTGAGTTCCTTTTCCTATGTCTTATAAAGGCTTCAGATCCTGGTGCCTTGATATCCCCTCTGATTGGTCACTATTCCTTTAGACTGGTTACTATAGTAACTCCTGGGCTCAAAGGTTGAACCTCACATGGGACATATGAGGTTCTCCCCGCCACCCTTCCTTATTGTTTTCCTATTCCCTTTGGGCTTTCTTCCTCTCCATCTGGATGAAGGGCTTCCTTCCCTTTATTTTGTAAATATAGAGCTTTTGCTGTTCCCAGCTCCCTCATTCTATGGAAATGTACCTGTTGCAGCTTTTCAGCTCCCCTATTCTATGGAAATATACCTTCTGTTGCTCTGTAGCCCTGTGCTTCCTCCATGGACCCCTTAATTTCCAAAATTTCCTAAAACCTGTCTTTTTCACTCCCCCAACTTCCTGTTTCAGTGGGAGGGAAAATAGTTTCATTTAACCTGGGAAAAATAAACTAGTATAGCTTCTCTGTTTTTAGGTTCAGAAAGGAGACTGGAATTAAGGGAAATGAGTGTTTTTTGAATATCTACCATGTGATAGATACTCTGCTAGGTTTGGGGAATTTTTAATTGTTAGTCTATAGCTATATTTATCTTCTTTCTGATGTAAGTATGCCTTAAAAACTAGAGAATAAAAAATAATTCTTTAAGTTAATATCAGAGCCTACAGAAGTCTTATCACTAAGCATGACTGAGTCCTCAAAGTCATGTACGCTTTCCGAGAGATACTTGACACCAAAGTAAACTGTAGTTATTTTATTTTATTTTTAATTACAGTTGTCACTCAATATTGTTTTATATTAGTTTCATGAATACAGCATAGTGGTCAGACAATTACATAATTTACAAAGTGATCTCTCCAATAACTCAAGAACTCAAGTAGACACCTAGCACCATGCATAGTTTTTACAATATCATTTACTACATTCCCTACACTGTTCTTTCACATTCCTGTTATTATTTTGTGACTACCAATTTGTACTTCTTAATCCCTTCACCCCTCCACCCATTCCCCTAACCCCTATCACATCGGGCAACACTAGTTTGTTTCCTGTATCTATGAGTCTGTTTCTGTTTTGTTTGTTCATTTATTTTGTTTTGTAGATTCCACATATTAGTGAAATCATATGGTATTATCTGTCTCTGTCTAACTTATTTCACTTAGCATAATACCTTCTAGGTCCATCCATGTTGTTACTTATGGGTGAGTAATAGCTCATTGTACATATGTACTACATCTTCTTTATCCACTCATCTATGGTTGAGCACTTGGATTGTGTTTATAACTTGGCTATTGTAAATAAAGCTGCAGTGAACATAGGGATGCATATACCTTTATAAATTTGTGTTTTAAATTTCTTCAGCTATATGCCCAGAAGTGGAATACCTGGGTCATAAGGTAGTTCTATTTTTAATTTTTTAAAAAACCTCTGTACTGTTTTCCACAGTGGCTGAGCCCATTTACATTCCCACCAACAGTGCACAAGGGTTCTGTTTTCGCCATATCCTTGTTTATTGATTTATTGATGATAGCCATTCTGACAGCTGTGAGGTTTTAATTTGCATTTCTCTGATGATTAATAACTAGAGGCCCAGTACAAAAATTTGTGCACTCGGGGGGGAGAGGGAGTCCCTCAGCCTGGCCTGTGCCCTCTCGCAGTCTGGGACCCCTCGGGAGATAACGACCTGCTGGCTTAGGCCTGCTCCCGGGTGGCAGAGGGCAGGCCCAATCCCTAAGTGCAGCCCCTGGTCAGGCTCAGAGCAGGGCCGATTGGGGAGTTGGGGCGCC
>NW_005371106.1:509480-531796 GCF_000412655.1 Myotis brandtii | reverse complement strand
CAAGCAAGCCTCCTGTTCGCTTCAGCTGCCTGGCTGCTGGCTGCCATCTTTGTTGGCAGTTAATTTGCATATCGCCCTGATTAGCCGATGGGAAGCGTAGCGGAGGTACGGTTAATTACCATGTTTGTCTATTATTAGATAGTATGTTAAGCATCTTTTTTCATGTGTCTATTGGCCATCTGTCTGTCCTCTTTGGAGAGCTGTCTACTAAGGTTATCTACCCATTTTTAATTGGATTATTTTTTGGTCACTTTAAATGACTGGCAAGCATTAATTAAATATATAATTAAGTTTTGAGGTTCAATAATACTAAGTACAGCATATACATTTTTCTTGAGCATTTGGTTCTTAAAAAGCTGATCTTTGCTAGTAACTTTTAAAATCTAAGTACCTGTAATCAACCTGCCAATGTTATGACAATCCTCCATTACCTAGTGATAGGATATA
This sequence comes from Myotis brandtii, assembly GCF_000412655.1. Lineage (NCBI taxonomy): Eukaryota > Metazoa > Chordata > Mammalia > Chiroptera > Vespertilionidae > Myotis > Myotis brandtii. The sequence goes on along the minus strand of NW_005371106.1, from coordinate 531,349 downwards.
TGAATTGCAAGGAAAACAACAAAGGAAAAAAGGTTACAGAGACTATACATTAAAATGTTCATAATACTCACTTACCTCTGCATGGCAGGATGTGAGGTAATTTAAATTTATTTTTATTTATTGTGCTTACCTGTATTGCTTGGGTAAAAGAAAAAGATAAAAACTAAAAGAAATAAATGGCACAAAGAGCCAATAGAAAGAGGAAAATGGCATCCACTTACTCCTTCAGTGGTCTTGGGTTTTAACAAAAGGACTGAAAAAAACTGCAAAAAATCCCTGAAGTTAAAAAGAAGTGGGGGAGATTGAGTGCAGAGAACAGGAAAGAAGGAAACACAAAAAGATAAACCCAAATGCTTCAATAATCTATCCTGCTACACTAAGAAATGAGCAGAAGCAGAGATGTCCCATGCATCTGTGGGCACAGAGAAAGGAAACAACCAATGGGACCATTTAATCCATTTTCTCAGGAAATCTTTGGTTTCTAACTGGCCTACGTGTAGCAATGCATCAGTGTGTTTGCCTCAGGGAATTTAACTCTGAGATCTTGATCCACGCCTTCCCATGCAGCAAATTCATTGATGGCATCATACTGGTCGTCTCTGTTTCTTCAAATGTAGGTCGCAGAAGCATTCCATTTTCCACATACCATTCCATCTGGGACAATCCACCCTCCCATCCTCTCCCATGTTTCCCCACTGCCAGCTCTCAGTCCATCTCCACGTTGCTCTGACCTATCCCCTGCTCTGAGCCCCTGCTGCTACCCCTGCTCTCCTAGCTAAAGCAGCTGCAGTCACACCACTATACGCCCTCCACTGCCCAAACTTTCCTATTCCCTTTGCATCATTGCTTTCAGAGCCTCAGCACAATTTGTCATGACTTTATTTATTTTTTTTGTTCACTTGTTTACTGCCTCCCTCATTAGAGTATAAAGTCCATGAAGTCAAGAACATGTCCCGTCATGTTTACTGCCTCCCTCATTAGAGTATAAAGTCCATGAGGTCAAGAACATGTCCGTCATTGTGGTTGTGTTTCCAGTAGACATGTGGTGGGCATCCAACAAATATTTGGAAATAAATAAATGGTCTCATGGCAACCTAATGCAGTAGACAGAGCAGGAATTATTGTCCACATTTCATAGGTAAGGAAATCTCAGAGGTGTTCCAATGACTTGCCCTAAATCACACAATAGAACCATAATAGTCTCTTTATTCAAGTGCAAGACTGCCTTCTAGCTAGGTGACACTGGGCACTTAACATAATCTCTATGCCTCCATTTCCTCATGGGTAAAATAGGGACTATAATAGCAACCTATCTCACTATTGCCATGAGGATTAAATCAGTCAGTATACAGAAGTGCTTAGAATAACCCCTGACACAGCAAGCACATGGCGGATTGTCATTATTGCACTGACCTCTTCAGCTCAGAACTGTCTCAATGTGCTTTTTCTGCAGCATCCGTTTTCAAAAGCATAAATGTCTTACTTTACACATTCTTTAGAGGTAGTTAAACTTTAAAATAAAGATTGTGGGGAAAAGCACACTCAAGCAATGGTAATTTTAAAATGTACTCGATTGAACTACAATAAAGAAGGGGGTAGCCATCGTTTATCTTCCCCCTCCTCTTCTCTGGCCACCGCCTGGCAACACCACTCTAAGGACACAAAGAGCCTTTACTGGGTGGAGTGAATTTCCAAACGTCAGAGCCTGGCCCCCTGAATGCGTGATAAACTGTGTCAATTATCCAATTTAGGAGAAACAGCAAAAGAGTGAAACTTCTGAAGATGAGTAAAAGGTATTTGAGGATGGGAAGCTTCTGGGCAAAGGAACCTTTGTGAAACAGGACTTCCAGTTGGTAGAGAGTTTGGGGCCTCAATCAAGTGCTATGGGTCATGTCTGTCGCTACTGCCCCAACACCCCCAGAACAATCCAGATACAAGGACTCTAAGACGTGAGCTGGGCTGGGCTAGCTGCCCTAACCAATTTTAACTTCTACCTGATGCTTGAAATGTAATGGCCTTCAATTCCACATTTAGAGAACAGGGCTTAGAATGTATTTCCATGGGGACAGGGAATCTATTGGCCTAATATCACAACACAGTCTGAGGCTGATGATACTACATCACAGATCTTGATGGCAGCAATAGCCATGATTTCTTCATGTGCATGTGATGGGCTGCCCTCGGAAGAAGTGGGAGGTTTCACAGCTCCTCGGTAAAGGAGCAAGGAGCGCTGGAGGGAGGCTGGATGAAAAGCAAATGGACATTTCACTATTCTGCATCTGACTGTTTACCGACCATTACCTAGGTCCCCTCTGGGTGCCTGTGGAGGGCGGCTTGTTTTATAAACCTTCAAAATGCATTTATGAACATCAGATGGTTGCTAGTGGCTGAACTATGAAAATGCTTTCTTTTCCTTTTAGCCTTGATTTCTGAATCACTAGACGCCCTTTCGCTTCATTCGGCAACACAGGCTGTGACCACTAGAGGGCGCGACTCCACCAGCTGTATCATAAATGAACTGCGCCCCGCATCCTCGAGGCGGTGACAGAACACCGTTTTATATCAGTTCCCTCAGAAGCATAAATCCAGCATAATCTGATCGTGTCCCCTTCACGAATTGCAAAATATACTCTCCTGGCATTCGAGGTTGTAAGAGTTGGAAGACACCTGTTCACCAGAATGAGTTCTCAGAGACCTGGTTTCCTTTCGGCAGCCTCTCTGGTGACTGTCTCCCAGGCAACAGGACTTCTCCTTAGGGTGAGGGATAAACTGAGTCTCCGCAAGCAATTCCATCATTAAGCAGGTCAAAGTACAATTCTCTCTTCCACTCCCTGCAAAATGCTCGTTCCCAAAAGCTCACTAGGTGCTGGACTCCTAAAACAGAAACCTGCGAGGCTATCGTCCAGGTAATTCTCAGCGAGGTCAGGTGGCTGCTTGCGCTCGGTGCCAACTGAGACCCAGAGAGCAAGCGTGTGCAAAGTAGGTGAAACTGGTGAATGAGCAAAACTGAATAACATGTCTTTGGAAAGTGAAAACTATCCACTGGCTTCTGTGCGAAGTTTATTTGGGCTCTCGAGTATATTCTGATTTCAACAATCCTTCAAAAGTTTGTCCACAAACTTAGAAGAATGAACCAATGTTACAGGGGAGGGAGGCGGGGAGAGACTTTAAAGCATCTGCAAATAATGCAAGATAGTTTCTCTCTCTCCTGGAAGTTTTAAGAGTTGCCAATCTTAAATAAATATAAAATCCTTTATGAACCGTTCCCTTGTTTCAAATGAATGTCTTATGCGTTCATTCAGCAAAATTTAAGTGACTTCTATGTGCCAGAAACTGTCCTGGGTACTAGAACGTCTGTATGGGGCACAGGTACTGATTATAGGATCATTGTTGCTTTCCTTTTTACTTTTTTAAATTAAAAGTTTTATTTGAGATCATTGCAGATTCACATTCAATTGTAAGAAACAATACAGAGCCCTTTACCCAGATTCCTACCATGGTAACATCTTGCAAAACTGTAGTAGGATATTAGCATTGATTTAGTCAAGGGGGATGGGGTGGAGAGGGTCAAAGGAGGGGGGAGGAAGAGGGACATTTGTAATACTTTCAACAATAAAGTTTAAATATATACCAATATAATTAATGAATTAATTTTAAAGAGCTAATCCCTTCCAACACCACTAAGATTTCACGTGGTGCCATTTTGTAGCCACGCCTACCTCCTTTTGCCACCTCCTATTCATCGCTACCCCCCACCAACTCCTGGCAACCCCTAAATTATTCTCCATTTTTGTTATTTTGAAATTGTTATATAAATGAAATCATACAGGATGCAACTTTTTGAGATTGGTTATTTCCACTCCACATAATTCTCTGGAGACTCGGCCATGTTGTTCTATCTACAGGTCATTTCCTTTTATTGCTGAGTGATGTTCAATGGTTTGGATGCACCTTAGTGTGTTTAACCATTCATCCATTGAAGGACAACTGGATTGTGTACAGCTTTTGTGTTTTACAGATCAAGCTGCTATGAGCATTCATGTATAGGATTTTGTGTGAACATAAGTGTTCATTTCTCTGGAATAAACATACAGGAAAGCAATTGCTGGTTTGTATGGTAAGCGAATGTTTAGGTTTTTTTTTGTTTTTTTTGTTGTTTTTTTTCCAGAAAACACCAAACTGCTTTCCAGAGAGGCTGTACTGTGTTCATCCCCACTGGAAATGTGTGAGCGATCCAGTTTCTCTGCATCCTTGCTGGGTTTCTGGTGTTGTCACTATTTTCTACTTTAGACATCTGAAAGGTGCACAGTGGTATCTCGTTGTAGTTCTATATTGCACTTTCCTGATGGCTAATAATGTTGAAACATTTTTCCATTTGCTTATTTGCCACCTGTATGTCGTCTTCAGTGAAATGTTTCTTCAGTCTTTTACCCATTTTCTGTGGTTTAATTATTTATGTCATTGAGTTCTGAGAATTCTCTAGTTCTTTGTATATTCTACATACTGGTGCTTTGTTAGCTATGTGGTTTGCAAATGACTTTTCTCAATCTGAACCTGGTATTTTCATTCTCCAGGCAGGGTGTTTCTCAGAGCAAAAGTTTTTAACTTTAATGATGTCCAATTTGTCAATTTTTTATAGGTCTTCATTTTAGTGTCCAGTCTATGAATTCTTTGCCTACCTCTAGGTCCCAAAGATTTTTCCCCTTTTTTTTTTTTTTTTTTTTACAGAAAGTCTTATCGTTTTAGTACATTTCACCTTTAAGTCCATGATCCATTCTTCCCCCTATGAATGTATTATTGTTTCAACATCATTTTTTGAAAGGTTAGTGTTGCTCCATTGAATTGCTTTTCCACTTTTGTCAAAAAAACAGTTGGGTATATTTGTGTGAGTCTATTTATAGGTTCTCTAATCTGTTCTGTTGATTTCTGTGCCTATATCTCTACAAATTCCCTACCATTTTGATTACTGTAGCTATATAATAAGTATTGAAATCTGGTGGACTGATTCTTCCCATTTTGTTATTTTTTTCTTCAACATCATTTTAATTATTTTCCACACAAATTTTAGAATAATTATCTTTAACTACAGAAAAATCTTGCTAGGGTTTTGATGAGAATTACATTAAACCTTATATTTATTTGGGAAGAAACTTTGCTATATTGAATCTTCGAACCCATGAACATATGTCTCTCCATTTACTTAAACTATCTTTGATTTCTGTCATCAGTGTTTTGTAGTGTTTAGCATATGTTCTGTACATGTTTTATTAGATTTACACCTATGTATTTCATTGAGTTTCAATGTATTTACAATAATTGGCCAATTGTAAATAGTATTTTATTTTTAATTTTCGTGTCCATGCTCATTAATACTAAATACTACATATAGCATATGTATAGCATACAATTGGTTTTGTATGTTTAATTTGTATAGTGTGACCTTGTTGAGTTTACTCATTAGTTCTAGAATATAATCTTTTTTTGTATTTCTTGAGATTGTCTGTATAGACAATCAGGTCATTTGCAAATAGGGACGGTTTCATTTGTCTATTCTGATCTGCAGGACTTTTATTTCCTTTTCTAACCTAATTTCACTGGCTAGAACTTCCAGTACTGCATTAAATAAGAGTGGACATCGACACCTTGTACCTGAGTTTAAGAGGAAAATATTCAGTCTTTCACCATCAAGTAAGTTAGCTGTTGGTTTTTTGTAGGTTGTTCTTTATGAAATCAAAAAAGTTCCCTCTCTATTCTTATTTTCCTAAGAATTTTTCATCACAAATGAAAATTGAATATTATTACATGATTTTTCTGCATCATTGATATAATCATGTGATTTTTTTCTTCCTTAGCCTGTCAACTTGCTTACATTGATTGATTTTTTTAAAATATATTTTTTTGATTTTTTATGGAGAGGAAGGGAAAGGGATAGAGAGCTAGAAACATCGATCAGCTGCCTCCTGCACACCCCCCACTGGGGATGTGCCCGCAACCAATGTATATGCCCTTGACCAGAAGGTCACAGTTCAATTCCCAGTCAGGGCACAGGCCTGGGTTATAGGCTCAAACCCCAGTGTAGGGTGTGCAAGAGGCAGCCGATCAATGATTCTCTCTCATCATTGATGTTTCTGTTGTTTTTTAAAAAATATATTTTATTGATTTTTTTACAGAGAGGAAGGGAGAGGGATAAAGAGTTAGAAACGTCGATGAGAGAGAAACATCAATCAGCTGCCTCCTGCACACCCCCCACTGGGGATGTGCCCACAACCAAGGTACATGCCCTTGACCAGAATCGGTCAAGAGCATCTTAGTTGCATCTTAGTTGCATCCTAGTTTCGATTCAGGGAGTAGAAATGGAGGCATAGCACAGGGAGGTAGAGAGCCTTCAAATCCCTGACTCCTCGGTGCTGTCTTGTCCAACAGCCCCTGCGTACTGCAGGGGGGATGGAAGCTGAGAAGGGTGGGGAATGGGGACATCATAAGGCGGACACAAAGTGCATGTCATACCGTTGTCATAATCTGGTTATTATTTCTCAGGAAAGGAGGAAGGGGAAGGCTAGATATAGCATCCATTTATTCAGCTTTGCCAAAGCGCTGCATTTAACACTGTCCAAGTCGGTTCCCTGCTCACTGATGAGGAAAGGGACTGAACAAAGGCAGTTTAGACACATGCGCAGTAAGGTCTGAGTGACCTGGGAACCTGTTGCCCGTCAATCACACCTGGAAACAGGTAATTGGCCAGGATGGACGCAGCCTGTATGTATGAAATCTACATACATAAACTTCTAGGCCAGTGGTTCTCAACCTTCCTAATGCCACAACCCTTTACTACAGTTCCTCATGTTGTGGTGACCCCCAATTTCATTGCTACAAATTGAACATAATTAAAGCATAGTGATTAATCACAAAAACAATATGTAATTATATATGTGTTTTCCGATGGTCTTAGGCGACCCCTGTGAAAGGGTTGTTCGACCACCCCAAAGGGGTCGCCACCCACAGGTTGAGAACCGCTGTTCTAGTCGAAGGAGCCACGCTCTCCTGGAGCCAGGGCACCGGGCTCTCTTGGGACTCCTGCTGCAGGGGCTGCACCCCACTGTGCCCAGATGGTGCAAGGCCATGTGGGGCTCCACACATGGACTGATGGACTTTACTCTGGCCTGAGTGCTGAGCCACACCGGCTGCAACATGGAACGGAGACTCCGGACACTGGCCTTGTTCCTGGCTTCGCTGAACTCCCAGCTGCACCTTTTCCAGGACTGGATCCCGAGAAACGTAACTTTATGCAAAGAACCTTTTCCCACATCCCATCCTTCCAGGGGGGCTTCTGAAAATGCTTCTTTCAGCAGCGCCCCAAGAACCTCGCTGCCTGAAATGATAGGGGAGTTTCATCCACTGGCCACGTGGACCTGGATCAGAGGGCCTGGCCACACCCAGGGCGCTAGCAGCACAGGCCGATGCATGTCAGCAGCACAAGCAGGTACGGCAGGATGAGACCCTCAGGTGGAGGCCACCCAGCCCAGACACCCCACCTCTGACTGCACTACTGTCTCGCTTCCCCTGGCAGCAGAAGCCATCGCAAGGAAAAGTGCCAAGTGGAGGGCATCAAACAGGACAGCAGCAGGACTAAGAGGACAGAGTAGATAGAGCCCCTGAGAAGGAAAGGCAACCCTAGCAGAGCCTGAGTCCTGAATTTAAATCCTGAGTCATTACACCAGACACTAACTTCTAACCCAGAAGAAAGTAAGATAGCTCGAAGTGGCAACAATGAAATTTGTTTGCTTGATTTGCTTAGTGTCTCTCTCTCTCTCTCATTCTGTCTCTTCTCCCTCCCTCCTTCCCTCCCTCTCTCATCATTAAAATAGGGGCTATGAGCAATTAGTTTGGCTATAGAGAAGTAAAAAAGAATTACATGTTTACACAAATGAGGTTTACGGGGGATATTAACTACTCTGCTTAAACTTCGGGTCCTGAAATGAACTTGGAAGGGTATCTATTCCAATTCACATTGCATTGAGAGGGAACAGACTGAGAAATGGGGAAGTAGCTATCTCAGGATCACAGAGAGAGTTGGTGACAGAGCCAGGACAAAATTTCACATCTCTGAGGCACCCGGACATGTGAGCATTCAAAATCAAGAGTGGCTTTCACCCGTAGTAATTGATGGTGGAAATCCCTGGATTCATTGTATAAGCACACACACAGCCCTCTACCACTGAGCAAACCAGTCAGCCCCGAGTGACTGTTTGAGGACTTTCCCTTCGCTCTTGTCTTCCCTGATCATTCCCTTTGTGGTGACTTTCAGTTTTGTGCAGTGCCAGCTGGTCGTGACTGGTTTAGCCTCTCCAACAAAATGTGTTGGATTTTATTTAAAAGTCCCACAGTTGCATTTCTGAGCTAAAAATAAAATTATGTTGTATCATCTGATATTTTCAGAAGATCAGCTACATCACTCCCCACCTTTCTGAAAATAACAGAGATGTGTGGCTTTTAAAATTCTGTTCTTTGAACAACCCAATTCAGAGAGCAATAGAGTTGTATCAGAGGTACCCTTAATATCAGAGTATTCAATTCATTATCCTCAATCCCAGAATGAGAGAGAGACAAAGACAGTCAGGCAGAGAGAGACACAAGAGAGACAGACAGACAGACAAAGAAAGATACAGAATTTCATTTTCTCCTCTAGCCTCATCATTGTAGACTCCAGCTAAATAACAGATTTTCCTTTATCTTCGAGAGATTCTCATTAGAAGTGATTTTCCCTCATTTCATGGGCTGTTAAAAAATATAGAAACAAATGTGTGTATACCAGTTAGCTTGAGAGTGTGTATGTTACAATAGTAAGGTGCATTTTAAGTGTGATCTCACACGGTTTCATTTTACTTTTCTCTATACATATTCCTTTACCCTGATTTATACACATATTTTTAAATTTTATTTTACGTAATTATTTTTGCAACCCAGCTTATAAAGAAGACCAAGATCTTGGAAGGGAGGATGCTTGCTCTCATCAGCTTCAGCCAACATTTTCTTTACCCATCTTCAAATCATTTACCAAAACTATACCTACAAAGCAAAATGAAATGGGGAGAAAACAAATAAGGGAAAAAATCCTCCTATTGGGGATAAAGGCATATTTTGTACAATAAATTTTATATTCAGTTTTGCAGATTGTGAAAATAGATGACAAAATGAAAGAGATGCTTCATTGAGACATTTTTCACTCTGTCCATGTGGATATAAACTCAATTTAAAGTTGTAACAAGCCTGGCCAGTGTGGCTCAGTTGTTAAGTATTGACCTATGAACCAGGAGGTCACAGTTTGATTCCCAGTCAGGGCACATGCTCAGGTTGCGGGCTCGATCCCCATTAGGGGGAATGCAGTAGGTAGCTGATCTGCGATTCTCTTTTATCATTGATGTTTCTATCTCTCTCTCCTTCTCCCTTCCTCTCTCTGAAATTAACAAAAACATATTTTTAAAAATAAATAAAGTTGTAACAAAACTTGATTGAAACAAGTGTGAGATTTAAGCAACCTCTTTAAGATCAGGGCACACATCTTTTAATATTTATTTTGACTTTCTTTTTTTTTTCTTTTAGAGAGACAGCCTTTATTTTAAGGATTTTTACACTGATGAACTCAAAAAGTGGTAATGTTATTCTGGAATTTATTGATTTGTATTTAAAAGGAACTGTTGACAAAGATTCACCAAAAATAATGTGAATAAGCAGGAAAATACAGTTAATAATACTGAAACATTACTTAAAAAATTCCAGGACATATGGTTTATCTAATATAACAATATCTCTTAGGTGCTATCTTAGATACAAAACCTGACTGCTTTTTACTTTTCTAAACACACAGTGGTATAATTAACAATATTCAATCACTTCTGTACTTTCCTGAATATATAAAAATTAAAATACCAATTAAAAACTAATATATATTCTCTTTAAATGTTTCTTACAAATACAGTTTCAATATTTTCATTCAATAGCGGTGTGGTTTAAGAGATTTTTCATTCACAAGTCAAATAACAATTCACCCAAAGGAAACTGATAGTCTTAGGCTCATAGTGCAAATACAGAGTTCAAGAATGAAGCAACTGATACTTCTAAATTACAAAACAGGTAAAATTCTTAGAAGATACATGCAATAAGCTCTACTAAGCAGCTGACCACAGAACTAGAACATTTGATCACTTTACTGGTGATTTCAATAGGACGCTAGATGTTTCCAAACTCAACTTGAATTCTCATCTTGGGCTTTGTATTTTGCTTTTCCGGTTTCACTAAAACACACACATGGTTTCAATCCCTGAAGTATTCATTATATTCAAGGGCATATCCTACAACAAACTTGTCTGGAATTTCAAGTCCAACAAAGTCTGGTCTACATCCAACACTTCGAGGGGTCCTTTTTACCAGCAAGTTTGCGACCTTGACCATCTTCGGATTATGCTGCTTGACCAAGGAAAGCAAGGTTTGCATTGTTTGCCAGTGTCAAGTATGTCATCAACAATCAAGACATTCTTTCCAGTCCTAACCAGTTTGGCTCAGTGGATAGAGTGTTGGCCTGTGGACTCAAGGGTCCCAGGTTCGATTCCGGTCAAGGGCATGTACCTGGGTTGGGGGCACATCCCCAGTAGGGGGTGTGCAGGAGGCAGCTGATTGATGTTTCTCATCAATGTTTCTAATTCTCTATCCCTCTCCCTCCCTCTCTGTAAAAAATCAATAAAATACATATATTTTTTAAAAAAGACATTCTTTCCAGTTAAAGCTGAGAGATCATCTCCACCAATCACTTTTATGTCCCCTGTTGATTGGTCATTACAGTAGCTCTTCAGTCTGATAAAATCTACAGTCATAGGAATGGATCTATCACTATTCCCTGTTCATGCTTTGATATAACCCAGCAGGTCAGCAAAGAATTTATAGCCCCCCTTGAGCACGCAGAGGACTACAATGTGATGGCCTCCCATCTCCTTCATCACATCTCGAGCAATCCACTCGGTCCTGCCCATAATTAGTCCATGACGAATAAACACCTTTTCCAAATCCTCCACATAATGATTAGGTATACAAAACAAATCTAGGTCATAACCTGGTTCTTCATCACTAATCACAACGCTGGGGCTGCGAGTCGCCATAACGGAGCCGCCAAAAGCACCAGTGGAGGGCAGCCTGAAGCGCTTGACTTTCTTTTCATAAAGATTTACCTCAGCAAAACAGTCACAATAACTATTTTAAATTAAAATGCATGAATGTGTCACAAACCCTGCAAAACCAAAACCCTAAAAGAACTTAATAATAGGCATTTGAAATAAGAATACAGTTGACCCTTGATCAACATGGGGATTAGTAGTGCTGACATCCTGCAGTAAAAATACTTTAGGTTTAACTTTTGACTCTACAGTCAGCCCTTCACATCCAAGGATTCAACCAACTGTGGATTGAAAACAGTATTTTTGATCCAAAGCTAGGAATCTGCAGTTGGGAAACTACAGTTGGAGGTTCAAAAATACTGTTTTTGATATGTGGTTGGTTGAAGCTTCAGATGCGAAACCCAAGGATATAAAAGGGAATGATGACTGTATTTATCCAAAAAAAATCTGCCGGTATGTGAAACCTGTGCAGTTCAAACCCATGTTGTTCAAGGTCAACTTGAAAACCCGCAGCAATACAAAAACAAATGTAAGGAAACCCTTTGTTCTTGTCCAATTGTAAACTAAATAGGTCCCCTTCCTTTGTGTCGGGCACACAATTTAGGGACTCATGGACAGCATTTGTACTAAGATAAATAAGATCATCAAAAATGTAAGTCAGGGTACCCAATAATTTCTCTCTTTTGTGATTCTTCACTTGAAAATTACAAGTCCCAATTCACTGAAGATTACAACTGATCTGTACTCTATCTCTTTTTTAAAATGCCTATATTCTTTAGCTTTTTCTAATCAAGGACATGAATAGGTATCTTACTAAAGAGGTCCTGAGTAAGATTGCAAGCGCTCTACTATGCTTCGTTGAGTGGCTTCAGAACAGCTTACAATATATTATCATAAAAACAGGTTGCCATCAATAGCATAATTGCTGCATGAATAATCTTAGAACAAGGGAGGCCTTCGTAGGCTTCTTTATTGCAAGCAATCATTGTGCTCACCACATAAAACAAATGCCTTCTGGGATTTTTTATTTTTATTTTTACAAGACACAGCTTCCTCTAGTTTATATTTCTTGGTTTCCACATGAGCTATCCAAAAGATGAAAGAAGCTGGCTGGTCTGGCCCTAGAGATAATACTGTATGATGGTTTATGTAGTAAAATTGATGAAAAAAAGCTGCACATGTAATGAAACATTGGTGAGCTAGTCCTCATTACCATCATAATATCTGGCACTGAATTGTAATAACTCTTTCTGCATGTCGATGCCAAAAAGCATTTTAACATTAATTAAAGCCCCACGGTGGTATTGGATGAAAGGGGATCCCATTAACCCAATTTTACAAGTGAGAAACAGAGTGATAGAGATTAGGAAAGTGGCCTGGACAGATTTTTTATTATTATTATTCATAATACCACAACATGTCCCTGGTAAAAATGGAAATCGGCGTAGACTCCCACCACCACTGCTGCACTCGAGGTTGCCTTATAATGGAACAGAAGCCTGGGAAGTAGGGCCTCTAGTTTCCACAGATGTTCGCACTCTCTGCCCTGCATGCCCTCAGCAGGAATGAAGCCAGGATTAAGTTGCAATACACGATTTTATAAAATGAAAAGCTTTCTTCAACTCCTCTAGGGCAGAAACCAGTTCTTTCATTTACTCCGAATTTCTGCATATTTCTCTGGCTCAGCTTCATGAAATGTGCACATAAAAGAAGAGTTCCCGGGTTGGACCAAGTTAAATGGGCTTCTTCGCTTCAAGATTTCTCAGAGCCTTTACTATGCAACTGTATAGTGCAAAGCTCCCAGAAGGACATGTTATTTGCAGATTCATGTGCCCACTAAATCTCTAGTTCACGGGTGTGGTGGGCAGGATAACAGCCTCCCAACGATGTCCGTGTTCTTATCCTGGAACCTTATATGGCAGATGGACTTAACGTTGCTAATCAGCCTACCTTAAAATAGGGAGGTGAGACCTAACCAGTTTGGCTCAGTGGATAGAGCATCGGCCTGCAGACTGAAGGGTCCCAGGTTCGAGTCCAGTCAGGGGCATGTACCTTGGTTGCAGGCACATCCCCAGTATGGGGTGTGCAGGAGGCAGCTGATTGATGATCCCTCTCCCTTCCTCTCTGTAAAAAAATCAATAAAATATGTTTTAAAAAAATAGGGAGGTCATCCTGGATTAGCTGGGTGGGCCCAGTGCAATTACAAAGGTTATTAGAAATGGAATTGGAGGCAGAAGAGAGTTGACTTAAGAGCGAGAAACACTACTGGCCATTGCTGGATTTGAAGATGGAATGAGGCAGAGAAATGCAAGCAGCCTGTAGTGGGAGAGGGAAGGAAACAGCTTCTCCCCTAGAGCTTCTCCAAGGGACCCAGCCCTGCTGCTGACACCTTGATGTTAGCCAGCGAGACCCATTTCAGACTTTCCGCCACCAGGACAGTAAAATAATAAATTAAAATAATAAATTTGTGTTGTGTTTAGGAACCCAGTTTGTGCCTATATGTTACAGCAGCCACGGGAAACTAATACAGTATGACACCTGTTAACATTCTACTAACACATCCCAGAATTACAGTCCTGTCTTATAATTGGAGAGAGGAAATGCTATTCCACCTGGAACAGTGCCCCACATCAAATGGGCAATCAATAACTATTCCAGACTGAATAACTCGTTTTTACTGTGCAAATATTGTTGGTTCTTTGTCACTGGACCAGCCAATCTGTTTGCCCGTCTATTCCACTATCTGCCCATTTTTTTCATTTTAAAATAATAATTCCTTTTTAATCATAAAGAAAAAAAAATGTGCTTACTTTAAATGATGTTATAACAGTGTGGAATAGATTAGTGCATCTCAAATTTTAACCTGCATACAAACCACCTGGATAAATCTCTTAAAATGCAGATCGGATTAAGTAATTCTGGGATGAAGATTGGACTGTGTATTTCTAACAAGTGCCCAGGTGATGCCAATGCTGGCGACCTGTGCACCATACTTTTAATAACAAAAAAAAGAGGACAAGCCATGTCAATTCCTGGGGTTCGAGACTCTGGAAATCTTTCTGTCCTCACAGCATCAGGAACGAATCCTCCTTGCATATGCTTTTAGGACCACTACTGGTCCTATTGTTGATATTCCAACAATTGTAGTTTAATACTTAGAAGATTCCACTTCAGGTTAATAGAGCCTGTTTTAAAGTATGAAATGAGTATATTCTCATGAAACACAATTTGTAAAATAGAAGAAGAAGGAATACTTTTTAATCTTTCACAGTCCTAGCACCCAAAGATATATCCTATTGACATTTCAATATCTTTCCGTCAAGACTTCTTTCTCTGCATAGATTCTGTTTGACATATTTGAAATCATATTCAGATCTCAATTTTTGAGATAACATCATTTACATACATACATACATACATACAGTGACGCTGATTAAATTATTGGTCCCAAATCTCTACTCCCCTCCAATGGAGTTATATGTCCACAGTTACAGAATGTTACCTCCACACTCTCACCACTCCAGTGAACAGCCTCCAATCCTTCTCTGCTTTCTAATGGAAATATGCACTCACATTTGCCAAGCTGGTGGTCAAAAAGTACTTCCCCACATCTCAACACTGGGCTTACATGACTTAAGTTGGTCAAAAGAATATTAGTAGGGAGATATTTTGGATTAGCTAAAGAACATATATGTATACCCCATGGACACAGACAATAGTTTGGTGAAGGCCAAGGGAGGGGGAGGGGCAGGGTGGAGCTGGGCTAAGGGTGGGGAAAAGGGGGACACTGCAATTATTTCAATACTAAAAAGTTTTAATTAAAAAAAAGTAGGTTTCATTATTTAGGTATGAAAAGGCCAACAGATCAGGACATAAGGGCTTTTGTAAAGAAAGTTTGTTATGCTTACAGATGGCAAGAGAAGGGACATGACATACCACGGGCCACACAGGGAAGCACCAGGGTGGGTCAGGAGACAGAGGGGGGGGAGGGGAAATGTGGGTAAGAGCTTTATTGTGGTTTCCCTGGGAAGGAATGGGTGAGACAGGGTAAACAGGATCAGCTACTGAATCATTTCAATGGGCTCTGTGGTATAGGGGCTGTTCCTAGCTGTCTGGTACAGCCCCTGGGGTGACCAGATCAGGGGAATATTGGCCGGGAATGCATATTTATATATTGATATAAAGGTGATGGTTGGGGGGATAGCCTCTGAATTAGTTTGCATATGAAAGGGGCACTCTTGGAAGGCTAGTGGTTTGCCACCTCTAGGAATTAGCTGGTCCTGGGAGGGACAGTCCTTCCAGCAGCAAGGCCCCAAGATATCGAAGCATCAAAACTACAGAATAAAAAGCATAATTAATGCAACATGATGCAAGCAGAGCTTGGGATGTGCTGGTGTGGTTGCCTATAATGAGAAGAGTTCACACAGCCAGTTGCAAAACCAGCACAAGTGGGGTAAACCAAGAGCCCAGCCAACTGGTACTCAGCTGGAAGCTGAGCCAAACCCATCAACCCACATTAACGAGGAACACATGTTCAATGCTGCACGTCTGTGAGATTTTGTTTGTTGCATAGCACTATTGTGGCAATCGCTGAATAAGACTGGAAATTATTACTAGAAGTGGGGTGCTGCCACAACAAACCCCAACATGTGTGCCATTGGCTCTGGGACCCAGGAGCAGGCAAGGAAGAAATTGTTAAAGGAGAATTGAAAATGTTAATCCATGTTATATACAGTGAAACATTGCTATAATGGTTACTTGCAATCAACCAAAAGACAGAAAATGGACCCAATAAAGTAGGATAAGGAGCAAGCTAGTTTAAAGGCACAATGTTGACAGAGCAAGGGGGTTGTTGCTCATGGCATTTGAAAAGCTACTTTGAGAGAAAAGTTCAGGGAAAAACTCATGGTTGGTTTGCAGACAGAACTGGGTGTGAATAAACAGAGCCCAGAAACCCTAGGATTTGCAGGGGGGGAAATTGTATTGAGGAAATTTGTGTCAGCTTGAACCAAAAGCAATTGTGACTCTTTGAGATATAAAAATGCCACTGGCTCCCCTTCCCCCAACTTCCTTCCGGCAGGAAGCAGGCTGAGAAGGTTGTTCAGACACCAAACTGGGCATACTACCCCACGCTGTCTTTAGACTTGGCCAAGGAGGAGGGTGGGCAAAGATGGACTTGCCAAAGAGTGGGACCAAGAGTCTGGGGAAAAATCAGACTGGGGTCTGGGGACCTATTCCCAGGGAACAGTAATGGATCTAATCCAAGAACATTCCCTTTCCCAAGGTAAAGGTAGCCACCAAATTTTGCCTACAGGGATTTCATAGTTGCTATAAACCCATGATTGTTAGATGCTCCTCGTTCTTCCCCAATTAGAATGGGGGTGTTTGTTGTGGTCACCTTGTTTCTGTTCCACTTTTATATGTTGATGTGGGAGGGGGTAAGATAACTTGTCTTTTTAGTTAAAAGGTCTCTGGCTTGAGAGGAACCACATCTGGAGTTGATGTAGATCCTGCGATGCTATCTTTCTAGCCTGATGCCATCACGGTATGAGATTTTGGGGATGTTCGAATGGGAGGGATGTGAAGGACAATCATAGAAACCAGACTGTAGTCCACTGAATTATTGGTACCAATTCTTTATTCCCCTGCAGTAGAATTATAGAGCCACGTTCTTGCCACATTCTCAGGGCAGGCAGAGGAAATCTCCCCACCCTTCGACGTTAGGCTCAGCCATGTGTCTTGCCTTGGCCAATGAGAAGTTAGCAAACATGAAGCAAATAGGCAGATACTTAAAATCTGCTGTGCACTCTTGCCCTCTTGCCCTCTTGCACGCCAGGAGTCAGCCATGAAAAGAGCTTCCCTCTGGTAGCAGTTACCCCTTCAACCTGGGCTCCAAAATAAATACAGTGCATCCGGATAGATCCTCCCTTCCCCCAACTGGTGGGCAGGGTATGACCTAACCTGCAGCCCAGAAATACCTGACTGACTAACCAGGTACCTTATATGGACTATACATTGGACCACCAATCCACACCTGCCAAATACCTTAAGCCCTTGTCCTATATGGACAATGCAGTAAGCCACCAATCAGTGTGCGCCGAGTACACTAAGCCCCCCACCCCTTCCCATTCCGCCCCTCAAAAGGCTTGCCCACCCCTGCACGTGCTGCTGTTCTCCCCTTGCGAGACAGCCCGGCAGGTTCTTCTCCTCTAATAAAGCCTATAGTCCTGGTTTTCGGCCTCTGTCTGATTTTTCACATCCAACCTGAGCTTGCAACCCAAGCCAGCTTACCTGTGGCCAAAAAGCAGAGCCACATTCCTGCGAACCTGAAATACACGTTTATTGGTGTGTGTTACCCGGATTCAGTGCTTGTTTGTTAATATGGCTTAATTGAAGCAACAGCAGATTAAGACATGAATTTTCCATGACATTACATATTATTTAAGAACCCTTTAGTAAACATATCAACTCCATTAAGTGTGTTCACTTCAGTAATAATTCCCTGATGATGAGATATTTAGGTTTTTCCCCCAGTTTTTCTTAGCTTCTTTTTTTTTTAATTCTTTGAATAATGATACTGAAACAGGAATTGTAGGGGAATATAGGCAGATTTAGGGAATTTTTAGAATTGGGGTCCATGGAAAAACACAGGGCTACAGATTGGGAGAAGGTACATCTCCATACCACAAGGAAGCCAGATGCAGTTACATTTCCATAAGACAAGGAAGCAGCAACAGGTACATTTCCATAACACAAGGTACAGGTACATCTCCATAACATTAGGTAAATAATATTTAATGTCATGGAAAAATGCATGTCTTAATCTGTTGTTGCTTCAATTAAGCCATATTAACAAACACTGAATCCGGATAACATACAACAATAAACATGTACTTCAGGTTCGCAGGAATATGGCTCTGCTCTTTGGCCTCAGGTAAGCTGGCTTGGGTTGCAGGCTCAGGTAAGATACACATTTACGTAAGACAAGGGAGCTGGAAGTAGCCAAGAAGGTCTATATTTACAAAATAAAGAAAAAGGAAGAAAGCCAGAAAGAAAAAAACAATGAGGGAGGAGACTTCACATGTCCCATGTGGTGTTTGACCTTTGAGTTCAGGAGTTACTATAGTAACCAGTCTAAGGGAATAGTGACCAATCAGAGGGGATATCAAGGCACCAGGATCTGCAGCCTTTATAAGCCACAGGGAAAAGGAACTCAGTGGGACCCTTTCCCCCTCCCCACATGGGAGTCTGTACTTGTTCTTCAATAAACCTCCACCGTTGCTATACCACTCTCTGTCCATGGATTCATTCTTCAACTCTGGCAGACAAAGAAAAAATTATCCAGTCCAAAAATTCCATTTCACTACTATAACATACTAATCCTAAATTTTTCATACTTTGGTTTATTTTTATAGCGTTAAAACTGGATAATAATAAATACTTCATAGGGTTGTTGTGAGGATGAAAAGACTTAAAATATATGAAGTGCTAAGCATATTATCTGTTACATAATAAACACTGAACAAATGATTGCTTTTCTTTTTGGCTGTAGAGTCTCAGAATTTGAAAAAAAAAATTATTCAAAGCTCTTGACATGAAATGCAACCTATTTTCCAAAAAATGCTATACTAATTTATACTGCTAATAGTAGCATATGAATTATGGCACACCTTCAACAACTGCAATTTTTTAAAAAAAAACTTGGCTATTTTGACAGGTAAGAAATAGTATTTCACTGGTATTTTAGTTTATATAGCTTTGATAACAAAATGAAGTGGATATTTTTAATGAATTTTCTAACCACTCACATTTTATTTCCTGTGGATGATCAGTTAGCATACCAGCTTCCATCAGCCTTTGGGAGTCTAGTCGTCCTCTGGCCTGCTAGACTTCTCTGGTCTCAAAAGCCTGGCCGATTTCTGTGCTGCCCATAGTCCTACGTGGCTACTGAGCACTTGAAGTACAGTGCCACATGTTGATAGGATAATATTTGGAACATTGTGGATTCAATAAAATGTATTATTAGGATTAATTTTACCTGCTACTTTTTGCTTTTTAAAATGTAGCTACTAGACAGTGTCCAATTACAAATTTCTATTGAGTAATGCTGGTTAGTTAGACCTTCGAATATTGCTTGCTCTCAAATTCTCTGTGGTTAAAAACCCATTGCGCCCACTTTCATGTGGCACTCCTGCCGATTACACAGTCCATCGCCTGTGTTCTATTGTCATACCTTCTAAATAAAGCTGTGCTTGAATCTACATTTCTCACCTCCAAGTTTCTGCTCCTTTTTATTCCCCTGGTCCCACCTCAGTGGCTCTCTTACATATTCGTGGGTGAAATGGAAAACTTGATAAGAACTTTCAACCCTACAATGTGTCTTAAACAGATGGCATTGCTATTATCTACATGCTCATATTCTATTTATTCTATTTCTTTCATTGAAACACATGATTTTGCAAAGTTCTCTTTATATTTTGCCATTGAAAGGTCACAAACATACAAGGCTAATAAACTGTTTCACATGTTTTCCAAATTCCCCTCCCTCTGCCCACACTTCCCAGCACCACTGTGAATCCTCTCAAACCACATTAGTGAAGGCAGCCAAAGGTTATGCCTGTAGCCACTATGCTCAAAAGTTTCCCAAACACCAACTCCAATCAGTCAAAATGTCAGACATTTACTCATAATTCCTGGGGATTTTTAGTCTAGAGAGCAGAGTGAGTATGTGTTGACCTACCTGGCTGTAATAGGAGAATTTTAAAAAGCCATTTATGAAAGATTAAAGAAAAAGAAGTTCTTGCCCTAACCAATTTGGCTCACTGGATAGAGCATCGACCTGCAGACTCAAGGGTCCCAGGTTCGATTCTGGTCAAGGGCATGTACCTTGGTTGTGGGCACATACCCAGTAGGGAGTGTGCAGGAGGCAGCTGATCGATGTTTCTCTCTCATCGATGTTTCTAACTCTCTATCCCTCTCCCTTCCTCTCTGTAAAAAATCAATAAAATATATTTGATTCCGGTCAAGGGCATGTACCTTGGTTGCGGGCACATCCCCAGTAGGGGGTGTGCAGGAGGCAGCTGATCGATGTTTCTCTCTCATCGATGTTTCTAACTCTCTATCCCTCTCCCTTCCTCTCTGTAAAAAATCAATAAAATATATTTTTTTAAAAAGAAAAGAAAAATAAGTTCTTGCTAATACAAAGTAGAATTTTTAATGTATTGAAAGGGCTTACCATAAGTCACTTGGAAATTCAGCCTCATATTTTTAGAAGCACAGTTCTTTCCTGGTTGCCTGAATCTTTATGATTGTGGGGCTTTTAGACCCTAGGGAAATATCTGTAGCACATTTTTAATGCTAGCCCAGCTTCCTCTACTGCTCCTGCCCATTACCAGCATGCATCTTTTCCACCTCCCCTGACACCCCCATGGATGCCCAGAAAATTCAAACCAATTTGAATATGTAATCGTGTGGAATAACACACTCAACTGTACTCTCTGGGGGTGCTGCCTGGCTGCCCCTCCTCTCCCTGCAACTAGTTTCCGAAGTGCCTTTGAGAGATGCTGACAACACCATGTTGGTTGTTAACCTTTTAACAGTGTAGCCATTCTCTCCTAGCACTCCCAGAGCCCGGCCTCAAAGACATTACAGGAAGTGGGCAAAGGAAATATCCTTCCTTCTAAGACCTTTGGGGACACACTCTCCGCAGCCACAGGGAAAGAGTTGGGCGGGCTCTCAATCAACATGTTTTTAAAGCATTCATTAGGCTGACAGTGGAGTTCCATGAAACTGGCTTTTATTCCTTTTATACAAGTCATGTAGAGATTTCCCAAAGCATATTATAGTAGTTTGGAAGTAAATAACTATTGCCTGGTTTTATGAATATGAGACACTTCTGTGAAGATGCATAAATATTTTGATTAAGTTAAAAGTCGAAGAGCTGACATGTAGGTATTTACAACATCAAAGTACTTCTCCAATTGCATCCGTTTAAAATTGCAACATAAAAGGTAGGACAGTCATCTTAAATAGCAGTTTTTAAAAAGGCACTTTAGTACAGACAGTCCTCAGACAGTCCTGGGTTACGTCGGACTCGTTGCCATCTCCCATTTATTTATAAAAAAAAGTTCCGTCATTTCGACGTATGTACATATGTGCTTTATGTTTTTTACTAGAGGCCCAGTGCACAAAAATTTGTGCACTCTGGGGGCGGGGGGAGGGGGGTCCCCCAGCCCGGCCTGTGCCCTCTCGCAGTCTGGGACCCCTCGGGAGATAACGACCTGCTGGCTTAGGCCTGCTCCCGGGTGGCAGAGGGCAGGCCCAATCCCTAAGTGCAGCCCCTGGTCAGGCTCAGAGCAGGGCCGATTGGGGAGTTGGGGCGCCGCCCCGTCATGCACAGAGCAGGGCGGATCGGGAGGTTGCAATGCCACCCTCAGTCACGCTCAGGGTAGGGCCGATTGGGGGGTTGGGGCACCGCCCCCTGTCACACTCAAGGCAGGGTCGATGGGGAGGTTGCGGCACCACCCCCTGTCACGCACAGAGCAGGGCCGATCAGGGGGTTGGGGCGCTGCCCCCTGTCACTCACAGAGCAGGGCCCATCAGGGGGGTTGGGGCGCCACCACTGTCACACTCGGGGCAGGGCCGATGGAGAGGTTATGCCTCTCCCCCGTCACACACAGAGCAAGGCTCGTGGAGGGGGGTTGG
>NW_005371106.1:478064-508983 GCF_000412655.1 Myotis brandtii | reverse complement strand
TGCTTGCTTCAGTGCCTGGCTGCCGGCCGCCATCTTGGCTGACCGTTAATTTGCATATACTCACTGATTAGCCAATGAAAAGGGTAGCGGTCGTACGCTAATTACCATGTTTCTCTTTTATTAGTGTAGATTATTTATTTACCACAAGTAAAGGCCAGGAATTGTTATCTTTCTTTTAGATTTTTTTTACTGTCTCACTTCATTACTGCTGTGTATGTGCTCCATGTGAGTGACGTAGGTGCTTATGTAGGTGGGTTCCGACTCATGGCGAAAATCGCGTTACATGGCGCCATAGGAATGGATCTCCGACATAACCAGAGGACCTACTGTATTCTGAGGCTTCCAGAAGCTGATCTAAACACCAGAGTGATTGGTTGGAGGGAAGGGTCTCACTCTGGATTTAATAGTCAAACTGAACTGTTAAAGCGCCTGCTGTGCCTTTTGAATATATAATAACAAGCAAAACCAGTGAATATCTGAATGGCAATCAGTGTTATATATACATACTTTGGTTTAATCTTCAAAGCATGTGTCTGGGAGATGGATATTATTATTCTTAAATGCTGATGTTGCTGAAGTGGTGACTTCCTTCCCAGTTGCTCAGAAAGGTCTAAAAATAACTCATCTATCTTGAACTTGGGCATGTCCATCCAGGTCAGAGCTTCTGCAGATTGAGCTAGCACTATTTTTAGGTGGGGTTCCAAAGAGCAGCTGCAAACAAGTCACAAGTGTGTTGTAATGTACCCCGCGAATCACAGAAGGACGCCTCAAGAAGTCGAATTAAGGAGTCATATTTATTGCAATCCGGGACTATGAGGGGACATTTTCCAAATCTCATAGTAATAAGATGGTCGCAACTCCAGGTTTATATAGGCAAAAATCACAAAGGTATTGATTACATCCCAGGGTTTGGAATGAGGAACCTGGTTTGCAAAAAAGCAGTTTACAGAAGCAAAATTAAGCATGTTAATTACAGTTTCGGGTCTCTGGATCACTGAGTTGACAGAAACACATCATCTGGGACCCCTGGGTTGACAGGAACACGTTATCTAGAGCCATCGAGGCAATTTAGAGTAATAGTGCTGTCCTGGTCTTGGGACCATTGAGTTGACCGGGAAACATTATCTGGAACCCTCAGGTCTTGGGATAATTGTGCTGTCCTGGTTCCCAGGTACAGAGGAATGTGCTTTCTAAAACCAGTAAGATAACAATCAATGGGATAGTCACGTTACAATCAATAAGGCATTCAATCGAATGGGATGATTTATACAATTCAGAAAATCAAAGTAACTTTTCTATTGTTAAACAAAGCAAATAAGTACAGAAGCCAAACAGCAGGGTTAAAGTTAAACTACAGTTTCTACCTGAGATGATTGCTACCATACTTCAAGTGGATGCCTTTTTGACTCCGCAGCTGCAAATTGTGCTTCATGGAGCAAGAACACGGAGGGTGTTTGGGACGAGCTATGCTGGATTATGCACATACTCCACCTCTCTACTGTGACTATAAGTCCCTTGAGGTTTATAACCTATGAAACCTTATCGCAAGGCACTGAACAACCCACATCAATCAATGTTCATTGATAATGAGGTTCTGTACAATTTTACAGGCCACCATTAAAACAGGAATTGTAGGGGAATATAGGGAGGCTTAGGGGATTTTTAGAATTGGGGTCCATGGAAAAGCACAGGGCTACAGATTGGGAGAAGGTACATCTCTATAATACAAGGAAGCCAGGTACAAGGAGCAGCAACAGTTGCATTTACATAAGACAAGGAGCTGGAAGTAGCCAAAAAGGTCTATATTTACAAGATAAAGAAGAAGGAAGAAAGCCCAGAAGGAATAGGAGATCAATGAGGGAGGAGGGCCTCAGGAGTTACTATAGTAACCAGTTCAAAGGAATAGTGACCAATCAGAGGGGATATCAAGGCACCAGGATCTACAGCCTTTATAAGCCAAAGGGAATAGGAACTCAGTGGGACCCTTTCCTTGTCCCCACGTGGGAGTCCATTCTGTGGGACTCTTTCCCTCTCCCCACGTGGGAGTCTGTACTTGTTCTTCAATAAATCTCCACCTTTGCTATGCTATCCTCTGTCCTTGGATTTATTCTTTGACTCCGGTGGACAAAGAATCCGGGTTCTAGTCCAAAAATTCACCATGATGCATCACAGTCCTGACCCCAAGGCCAGAGACTGAGGGTCAGCAAGACTGAAATCGCCCATGAAGCCACAGTCAGAGGAGAAATTGGAGTTGGGGAATGGCCTGGGTTAGGCTGGCAGAGAAGTAAAAGCTGCCATGTAATGGCTAGAGATTTGGGGAGAGGAGGCAGAGTCCACAATTAGGCATCAGATAGACGTTTTCAGTCTTGGTCACTGTTATTTCTTAAGAATCTTGCCAAACACAGTCAAATCTAAAGGGCCAGAGTCCTTGCTCCCAGTGTGCAACCCCCTGCTGCCGCTGTCTGCCTCAAAGGCTGCCCATGGTCATTACTGTCCTTTCTGTCAGCACAAATCACTGGCTTCGTCTCACATTTGAAGGGTTATAGTCTTAGATCTGGGAAATCCCTTTCATGCAAATATCGAAGACCCTGCCTAATTTTCTAATTTTGCTGTTGCAAGAATTAAGAATTTAGCCCTAGCCTGTTTGGCTCAGTGGATAGAGCATTGGCCCTCAGACAGAAGGATGTCTGGTTCGATTCTGGTCAAGGGTACGTGCCTCAGTTTGGGGCTCGATCCCTGGCCCTGGTTAAGGCGGGTGCGGGAGGCAGCCAGTTGATGGAGACACATCGATGTTTCTCTCTCTCTCTCTCTCTCTCTCTCCCCCTCTCTCTCTCCATCCCTTCCACTGTCTCTGAAAACTAATGGGAAAATATCCTCAGGTGAGGATTAACAACAACAGCAAAAAAGAATAAAGAATTTAATGTGGGTGTGATGATACAGTTATTTTTGCATTTCCCCTGGCATTTCCCCTTTTCCAAGCATATGGGCAACCCTGAACTCACTGTCTCCAAGAAAGGAGGCAGCTGGACTCGTCAGGAAGTAGAAATAGCCAATGGGCACTGTTTTTCTCTGTGCTTTAAAGCAGGGAACTAGGAGCTTGGGGATGATGGATAGATGAATGTGTGGGAGAGCAGGGGTCAGAGAGCCATTTCTTCCACTCCCTGCCAAGAACAGGATTCTCTGTGGACTGAGGGAAGGAGAGTGAAGAGGAGGCAATGAGAACAGACAGAATCATGGCTCCAAGAGGCAAGTTCTCTATTTCCTTGGCTGAGCCCCTGGGGTGGTAGCAATACCTCAAAGAGGAAATGGCTTCATGCAAAGTCTAGACACAGTTATCTATTACCTCTTAAAAGTTCCCCTGCCCCTACATGATGCAGCAAATCAACGTGTGAGCCATGCTGCAGTCCAAATGCTGTCTCAGGAGAACTCAGCATGAGCAGATTACCCCAACCAGAAGGCTCCTCACACCCCCAATTTACCAGCCAGGGCACTGTGAACCCCTTCTGGGCCTTTGTCTCTACCTCATGGAAGAAAGAAGAAACCAAAAACTACCTGAGATGTTACCCTTAGCTTAGTGGTGGGAGAGTTAGAATTAAATTGAGTTACAAGAAATGTTTAAGTTATTTTTCTACATAAACTGAGTCTGTGGACTGAGATTCATATGTCTACTATGCATACTATATATAAAACATCTATAACTACTATGCATACCATGTATAAAACATCTATAACTACTATGCATACTATGTATAAAACATCTATAACTAACACATAATAAGTGCTCAAAATGTCATCTATATTAATATTAATAATGAATTCAGCCTCACGCCTTCCTTTTCATTTATCTTAATAGCAATAGGAGCATCAATAACTTTCCTTTTTCTCTTTGCATGTTCAATAAATATCAACAACTATAATCCTATCTAATAATAGACAAACATGGTAATTGACCATACCTTCACTACACCTCCCATTGGCTAATCAGCGTGATACGCAAATTAACCGCCAACAAAGATGGCGGTTAATTTGCATACGTAGGCTCCAAGCAGCGGAGGGAAGACTGAAGGCGAGCCGGAGCAGCGAAGACGGAAGACTGAAGGTGCCTCCGGCCGGAGCGAAGGCCAGGGTCCCGGGTGCTGGAGGAAAACTTGTGCTGGCAGCCAGGAGAAGGGAAGGCCTATTGCACTAATCTATTCGTGCAACAGGCCTCTAGTCTATACATATAGAAGCCTAGTGACCGGAACTGTGGAACAACCAGAACAACCAGAATGACTGGAGGCTATGACATGCACTGTGGCAGCCAACCAGCCTGATCTGGGCCCCGATCCGCTCCCAACACCCCAATCATGGGTGGGGCTGGCTGGCCAACCACCTGCAGCCCCACCCCCCCACCAGCCTGGCCTGATGGGCCCCCTTCGGGGCAGGCTGGCTGGACCCCACTTGTGCACAAATTTCGTGCATTGGGCCTCTAGTAATAATAATAATAATAATAATAATAATGAATTCAAAGTCAACTACAGAATCTGAAAGGTATTTTTCATTGTCAATTGACATTCATGCAGTTTTTATGTCCAGATGGAAAAATATTAATACAGTTCATTGCTCTTTCAAAATTTATTCTTAAAAAAAAATGTTAATTAAAGATCTGTTGTTACTTCAGAGGAGAGAGGGTGAATATGTTGCCAGATGGGGTCTAGACATGCCGTGGGTTTGCCTAGGGCTGGCCGATAGTGTGTGGATTCCTGACTTCATGTAGGAAAGATCTGACAATACAAGTCCAGATGATTTTCAAAGTATGTTTATTTTTTTTTAATATGTATTTTATTGATTTTTTACAGCGAGGAAGGGAGAGGGATAGAAAGTTAGAAACATCGATGAGAGCTAATTACCATGTTTCTCTTTTATTAGTGTAGATTATTTATTTACCACAAGTAAAGGTCAGGAATTGTTATCTTTCTTTTAGATTTTTTTTACTGTCTCACTTCATTACTGCTGTGTATGTGCTCCATGTGAGTGACGTAGGTGCTTATGTAGGTGGGTTCCGACTCATGGCGAAAATCGCGTTACATGGCGCCATAGGAATGGATCTCCGACATAACCAGAGGACCTACTGTATTCTGAGGCTTCCAGAAGCTGATCTAAACACCAGAGTGATTGGTTGGAGGGAAGGGTCTCACTCTGGATTTAATAGTCAAACTGAACTGTTAAAGCGCCTGCTGTGCCTTTTGAATATATAATAACAAGCAAAACCAGTGAATATCTGAATGGCAATCAGTGTTATATATACATACTTTGGTTTAATCTTCAAAGCATGTGTCTGGGAGATGGATATTATTATTCTTAAATGCTGATGTTGCTGAAGTGGTGACTTCCTTCCCAGTTGCTCAGAAAGGTCTAAAAATAACTCATCTATCTTGAACTTGGGCATGTCCATCCAGGTCAGAGCTTCTGCAGATTGAGCTAGCACTATTTTTAGGTGGGGTTCCAAAGAGCAGCTGCAAACAAGTCACAAGTGTGTTGTAATGTACCCCGCGAATCACAGAAGGACGCCTCAAGAAGTCGAATTAAGGAGTCATATTTATTGCAATCCGGGACTATGAGGGGACATTTTCCAAATCTCATAGTAATAAGATGGTCGCAACTCCAGGTTTATATAGGCAAAAATCACAAAGGTATTGATTACATCCCAGGGTTTGGAATGAGGAACCTGGTTTGCAAAAAAGCAGTTTACAGAAGCAAAATTAAGCATGTTAATTACAGTTTCGGGTCTCTGGATCACTGAGTTGACAGAAACACATCATCTGGGACCCCTGGGTTGACAGGAACACGTTATCTAGCGCCATCGAGGCAATTTAGAGTAATAGTGCTGTCCTGGTCTTGGGACCATTGAGTTGACCGGGAAACATTATCTGGAACCCTCAGGTCTTGGGATAATTGTGCTGTCCTGGTTCCCAGGTACAGAGGAATTTGCTTTCTAAAACCAGTAAGATCACAATCAATGGGATAGTCACGTTACAATCAATAAGGCATTCAATCGAATGGGATGATTTATACAATTCAGAAAATCAAAGTAACTTTTCTATTGTTAAACAAAGCAAATAAGTACAGAAGCCAAACAGCAGGGTTAAAGTTAAACTACAGTTTCTACCTGAGATGATTGCTACCATACTTCAAGTGGATGCCTTTTTGACTCCGCAGCTGCAAATTGTGCTTCATGGAGCAAGAACACGGAGGGTGTTTGGGACGAGCTATGCTGGATTATGCACATACTCCACCTCTCTACTGTGACTATAAGTCCCTTGAGGTTTATAACCTATGAAACCTTATCGCAAGGCACTGAACAACCCACATCAATCAATGTTCATTGATAATGAGGTTCTGTACAATTTTACAGGCCACCATTAAAACAGGAATTGTAGGGGAATATAGGGAGGCTTAGGGGATTTTTAGAATTGGGGTCCATGGAAAAACACAGGGCTACAGATTGGGAGAAGGTACATCTCTATAATACAAGGAAGCCAGGTACAAGGAGCAGCAACAGTTGCATTTACATAAGACAAGGAGCTGGAAGTAGCCAAAAAGGTCTATATTTACAAGATAAAGAAGAAGGAAGAAAGCCCAGAAGGAATAGGAGATCAATGAGGGAGGAGGGCCTCAGGAGTTACTATAGTAACCAGTTCAAAGGAATAGTGACCAATCAGAGGGGATATCAAGGCACCAGGATCTACAGCCTTTATAAGCCAAAGGGAATAGGAACTCAGTGGGACCCTTTCCTTGTCCCCACGTGGGAGTCCATTCTGTGGGACTCTTTCCCTCTCCCCACGTGGGAGTCTGTACTTGTTCTTCAATAAATCTCCACCTTTGCTATGCTATCCTCTGTCCTTGGATTTATTCTTTGACTCCGGTGGACAAAGAATCCGGGTTCTAGTCCAAAAATTCACCATGATGCATCACAGTCCTGACCCCAAGGCCAGAGACTGAGGGTCAGCAAGACTGAAATCGCCCATGAAGCCACAGTCAGAGGAGAAATTGGAGTTGGGGAATGGCCTGGGTTAGGCTGGCAGAGAAGTAAAAGCTGCCATGTAATGGCTAGAGATTTGGGGAGAGGAGGCAGAGTCCACAATTAGGCATCAGATAGACGTTTTCAGTCTTGGTCACTGTTATTTCTTAAGAATCTTGCCAAACACAGTCAAATCTAAAGGGCCAGAGTCCTTGCTCCCAGTGTGCAACCCCCTGCTGCCGCTGTCTGCCTCAAAGGCTGCCCATGGTCATTACTGTCCTTTCTGTCAGCACAAATCACTGGCTTCGTCTCACATTTGAAGGGTTATAGTCTTAGATCTGGGAAATCCCTTTCATGCAAATATCGAAGACCCTGCCTAATTTTCTAATTTTGCTGTTGCAAGAATTAAGAATTTAGCCCTAGCCTGTTTGGCTCAGTGGATAGAGCATTGGCCCTCAGACAGAAGGATGTCTGGTTCGATTCTGGTCAAGGGTACGTGCCTCAGTTTGGGGCTCGATCCCTGGCCCTGGTTAAGGCGGGTGCGGGAGGCAGCCAGTTGATGGAGACACATCGATGTTTCTCTCTCTCTCTCTCTCTCTCTCTCCCCCTCTCTCTCTCCATCCCTTCCACTGTCTCTGAAAACTAATGGGAAAATATCCTCAGGTGAGGATTAACAACAACAGCAAAAAAGAATAAAGAATTTAATGTGGGTGTGATGATACAGTTATTTTTGCATTTCCCCTGGCATTTCCCCTTTTCCAAGCATATGGGCAACCCTGAACTCACTGTCTCCAAGAAAGGAGGCAGCTGGACTCGTCAGGAAGTAGAAATAGCCAATGGGCACTGTTTTTCTCTGTGCTTTAAAGCAGGGAACTAGGAGCTTGGGGATGATGGATAGATGAATGTGTGGGAGAGCAGGGGTCAGAGAGCCATTTCTTCCACTCCCTGCCAAGAACAGGATTCTCTGTGGACTGAGGGAAGGAGAGTGAAGAGGAGGCAATGAGAACAGACAGAATCATGGCTCCAAGAGGCAAGTTCTCTATTTCCTTGGCTGAGCCCCTGGGGAGGTAGCAATACCTCAAAGAGGAAATGGCTTCATGCAAAGTCTAGACACAGTTATCTATTACCTCTTAAAAGTTCCCCTGCCCCTACATGATGCAGCAAATCAACGTGTGAGCCATGCTGCAGTCCAAATGCTGTCTCAGGAGAACTCAGCATGAGCAGATTACCCCAACCAGAAGGCTCCTCACACCCCCAATTTACCAGCCAGGGCACTGTGAACCCCTTCTGGGCCTTTGTCTCCACCTCATGGAAGAAAGAAGAAACCAAAAACTACCTGAGATGTTACCCTTAGCTTAGTGGTGGGAGAGTTAGAATTAAATTGAGTTACAAGAAATGTTTAAGTTATTTTTCTACATAAACTGAGTCTGTGGACTGAGATTCATATGTCTACTATGCATACTATATATAAAACATCTATAACTACTATGCATACCATGTATAAAACATCTATAACTACTATGCATACTATGTATAAAACATCTATAACTAACACATAATAAAATGTCATAATGTCATCTATATTAATATTAATAATGAATTCAGCCTCACGCCTTCCTTTTCATTTATCTTAATAGCAATCAATAACTTAAGATTGGTGTGCAGAATTGTTCAATATAAGGTTGCAGGGCCATGTAGACCTCATTAAGGATTTGAGGCCTTATTTTAAGGATAAAGGAAAATCATCAACAGATTCAAATATAGCCATGATTCTCTAAAAGCTGAGTCTTTAAAATTTGGTTGTACTATGGAGATTCCATGGGAACGAATAAATGTAGAGGAGATTGGTTAGAAAATTATTCCAGGAATCCCAATGGAATATGGTGGGGGGGTGATGATGATAATAAAAATAAAGAGAATTGCCCTAACCGGTTTGGCTCAGTGAATAGAACGTCAGCCTGCGGACTCAGTCCCAGGTTTTCTAACTTTCTATCCCTCTCCCTTCCTCTCTGTAAAAAATCAATAAAATATATTTTTAAAAAAATAAAGAGAATTACACAGGTTTAATCAATTAACATGGCTTCAGTAAATGAGAAGGCTCTGGTGCCAAGGGCCGCCACTGGAAAGAGCCTACAGTACCTGTGCTCCAGCCTGCTCTGACTGCCCACTCAATGCTCCTCATAGCTCATTTCTCTAGGTATCAGGAATTCGGGATCATAAATACCTATTAAAGAAATATTACTGCCCATACAAGTAGAAGGAAATATTAAGTGAGAAATATAGGCTGCACATATTAGTACAATGTCTAGAGGAACATCTTTTGAAATATAATAATCAACCTAGCAGCAACTATAAAGAGGTTTGGTCATTATAGTATACTAGAGGACCGTTGCATGAAATTCATGCATGGGTAGGGTCCCTAGGCCTGGCCAGTGATCAGGGCTGATCTGTGGGGCGACTGACGGGGTGATCAGGGGATGGGGATGGGCCTCGCTGGCACCTGCCTGGGCTGGCCTAAGGCCTGCAGGCTGGGGATAGCCCTTGCGTTGAGCGTCTGCCCCCTGGTGGTCAGCAACCGTTCAGCTGATTTGCATATTAGGCTTTTATAATATAGGATACTTGTCCCATTAAGTTAACAGATAAAAATGTGGACCAATATTAAGGAAAATACATTTGTATGGTCCTGTATAATTACACATGCTTTCCACAGGAGAATTTACAGTGAAACAAAGGAAGGGTTTAGGGTAGAAGAAGCAATAGGAGAGAGCCTAGATGGGGCTGTTTAGCTCCCTAAGAAAAAGAAGTCACAATAAAAGTGAGCTCACTGACTGGGAAATCAGAGAAAAGGAGGCTTTGGAGATAGGTTCAGGGGGCTAGACTGGGTTGAGCCCACTCTCCCCTGGTTGCAAGTCTTATGGGGTCCCTTAGAGTTTAGGAGAAAAGCAGCAGAGATACAAGGCACGGGCATGCTCTTGCAAGGGTGAGCCGTGGCCCCTTTGTCTTGAGGCTTTTTCTCTCTCTTTGGCTGGCAGGAATCCTAGGGGAGATCTCAGGGGGAGTCTTAGCAGAATATACATTAGCTTTCCAGGTGTGTCCTTCAACATGTTGATTCATCAAAATGAGTGTGTAGAGGGGTCAGGGTTATTTTCTGATTAGTTTCATTTTTATAAAGACCATCCTCACCTGATCCATCTGAGTCCACAGCACTGTTCAGGAGTTTCTCTCCTCCCTCGGCCAGGGTAACACCACTCTCTTCTGCGTCTCCCCCCACTGGCCATCCGGACATTTCTTTCTCAGTCCTCTTTGTAAGCTTCTTTCCTTCAATGTTAGTGCCACTTTCATTCTAGTCTTATCCCTGTTCTCACTCAATACGCCTGAGAAATCTCAGCTGTAAAAGCTTTAATAAACATACAAGGTAATGGTCCTCAGGTCTGTGTCTCAGGTCCTCTGAGCTTCATGTCTGTATGCTAGTAAACATCTCCACCTACATCATGAAACATTGTCAAAACAAGTCCAGAAATTGACTTGTTTTCTCTTACCCCCTTCAGTAACACCTGTATTTCCAAGTTCAGTAACAACTCCCACCATTCTTTTTTGTACACGTGGCCAGATCTCTGTACAATTTCTTCCTAGAACATTTGTTTCTATCCCATATCTATTAATAAATGAACCTATTGCCTATTTCTCCAGGAAAAATGTGACAGATAATGCGCATGCCCCTAGTTAGTATTTAATAAATATTTGCTGAATTGGGAAATCATTTCCATGATCTACTAGCTTAATAATCTTCTCAGGAAAAAAAATGAATACGCTGACAAAACTTATACTTAGGAACCAGTGCCAACTTTTCATGATCATTCTTTTCCTTTCCTAAACCAGCAAGAACCATCCATTTAATATGTCCCTTGGGGTAAACATGAAGGTTTTTTGGTTTACAGTTCTCAAAATTTTAGAGTAAAGACACTCTTCCTCTTCTCCTGTTTGGATATCTGGATGCCACCTGTCTCTGTGTCCTCATCTAGACACGTGTCCATGCTCTGTGCTTCCTCTGAGATAGCCATCTGTGGTTCCACAATCTTACCTGCCCTTTTCCTCAGAAACCTATGACATGGTTCATATGAAATCATTCAGATAATTCTCTTTCTGTCTCTAAAAATTTAGATTCTTCTCATCAATGTTTATCCTTCCCTTTCTGACTGAAAATACGTCTCTTTGACCAAGAAGATAAAATTAAAACACTACTATGACAGATCTGGTTTCCTTCTCTTGTCTGTTAACATGACACACTTTTCCTGAAGAATAGATATTCTTCCTTATGTTTCTTACTCTAAAATTGACTGTGGTTCTACTGGTGTTGTCCTTTGTACTTTGCATGATGTACTCTTTTCTTCCTGATAAACTCTTCTCCCAAACTCTTTGCCTGATCGGCGGCCAGTATCCTTGCATTGCCAGTATCCACTCATTCTTGGTTTTAATCTTCCTGATCTAATCTTCCTGACACTTCCCCTTTCTGCTTAGTTTCTTTCCTCTCCTTCCAGATTATTGTTATATTGTTTTTAAATATGTATTAAAATGTTGCCAATAACATTGGCAGAAAACAGTTATTGAGCCTTTAGTGTATAATAGGTGACTCACATTCAATCTTTTAATTTCACAATATCCCAGTGGTGTTAGTATCATTAAAACCCCTACATGATATAGATGAGGAAATGAGGCTTAATAAGATTCAAATGCTTTCCAAGGTCACAGAGCTGGTAAACAGCACAACCAGGAGCTCAAACCCAGGTCTAAAAGCCAACATTGATTGGCAAATTCTTTTTGTATGTGAAAGTTGCCTTCCATGGAACTGAGCTCACGAACTCAAAAGACTCTCAAAGCCGTGCAGGAAATGCATACGAATAAAAAGGGCCAGGTGTTTGCATGGTAAATCTGTTGAAATTTTCTTTGCTTCTACAAAGACAAATATTTCTATTTTTCTTAATCTTTCCACTTTCAGGAGAGATACATAGAAAAAAAAATTCACTACATATACCAAAGGTAGCAATGTGAGCTTAGTGATAAATGGCAGTGGATACCCAAGTTAAGAGAATCAACAAGAAGTGGGAGGACCATGGTTTGCCAAAACACACATTTCCTACCCACTTCAGTAGTACTCAGTGTGGACCCCTCACCTTCGGCATCAGCATCACCTGGGAGCTTGTGAGAAGTGCAGAGACACTGACCTACTGAATCAAGAACCCTGTGGGTGGGGCCTGCAACAGCTTCACAAGGCCTCCAGGTGGCTCTAATGCCTGTTCAGGTTTGAGAGCCACTGCTCTCCCTGTAATGGACACCTTCACCTCCACTCCCGCTGCCAGGAGGGAAATATGAATCTCAGGGCATCAGAATCTCCAAGTAAAGGAAGCTAGAAGCCTCAATTATTTTCAGTCTCCCAAATGTTAACTACTGCTTCAAATGTTTTTTTAGTACTGTATAGGCTAAACAAAACATATTTATAGGCAGTTCTGACCTACAGATCACCAGTTAATGACCTCTGAATATCATCTGAATAATATTAAACATTAGCTTTATGTTATTAATAACTATTTACTGCAATGTCAATTAATGGGCCAAATGAATTGAGATCTCCTTTTCACTGACATAACTTGTTAGGGGAAGGGATCTGCCTACCTTACAGTAGCGATGAATAGAGCTTAAATGTTTTCATCACAGTTTCTTTACCCTGCTAGAAATGATTAAGCTACAACTCATGTTTGAACTATAATTTGAACTACTATAAAATAAAACATTAGCCCCAAGGACTTAAGTGACAGCCCACAAACATTTATAAACTAAAATATATTATAATATATTATGAAACTTTTTAAAATAATGGGATGTGGGGGGGGATGCATGTGCATGTAGGATATGCTAAAGACTTTCAGATCAAATAAATCCAGTTTTACATTCTAATCAGCCTACGGAAGGCCTCTACCCAGTGTTGTATGATATGGAGCTTTAATCATGGACTAAATACCTCTGCAAACCTGCTAATGCAAGGATACTGGCCCCAGATCAGGCAAGGAGTTTGGGAGAAGAGTTTATCAGGAAAAAAAGGGTACATTGTGCATGAAAGCCCCAACATGGAAAGGTTGGCATAGTCAAGAAATGGAAGTAAGATTGGTGTGCAGAATTGTTCAATATAAGGTTGCAGGGCCATGTAGACCTCATTAAGGATTTGAGGCCTTATTTTAAGGATAAAGGAAAATCATCAACAGATTCAAATATAGCCATGATTCTCTAAAAGCTGAGTCTTTAAAATTTGGTTGTACTATGGAGATTCCATGGGAACGAATAAATGTAGAGGAGATTGGTTAGAAAATTATTCCAGGAATCCCAATGGAATATGGTGTTGGGGTGATGATGATAATAAAAATAAAGAGAATTGCCCTAACCGGTTTGGCTCAGTGAATAGAACGTCAGCCTGCGGACTCAAGGGTCCCAGGTTCGATTCTGGTCAAGGGCATGTACCTTGGTTGCAGCACATCCCCAGTAGGAAGTGTGCAGGAGGCAGCTGATCGATGTTTCTAACTTTCTATCCCTCTCCCTTCCTCTCTGTAAAAAATCAATAAAATATATTTTTAAAAAAATAAAGAGAATTACACAGGTTTAATCAATTAACATGGCTTCAGTAAATGAGAAGGCTCTGGTACCAAGGGCCGCCACTGGAAAGAGCCTACAGTACCTGTGCTCCAGCCTGCTCTGACTGCCCACTTAATGCTCCTCATAGCTCATTTCTCTAGGTATCAGGAATTCGGGATCATAAATACCTATCAAAGAAATATTACTGCCCATACAAGTAGAAGGAAATATTAAGTGAGAAATATAGGCTGCACATATTAGTACAATGTCTAGAGGAACATCTTTTGAAATATAATAATCAACCTAGCAGCAACTATAAAGAGGTTTGGTCATTATAGTATACTAGAGGACCGTTGCATGAAATTCATGCATGGGTAGGGTCCCTAGGCCTGGCCAGTGATCAGGGCTGATCTGTGGGGCGACTGACGGGGTGATCAGGGGATGGGGATGGGCCTCGCTGGCACCTGTCTGGGCTGGCCTAAGGCCTGCAGGCTGGGGATAGCCCTTGCGTTGAGCGTCTGCCCCCTGGTGGTCAGCAACCGTTCAGCTGATTTGCATATTAGGCTTTTATAATATAGGATGACCCTTTCACAGGGGTCGCCTAAGACCATCGGAAAACACATATATAATTACATATTGTTTTTGTGATTAATCACTATGCTTTAATTATGTTCAATTTGTAACAATGAAAATACATCCTGCATATCAGATATTTACATTATGATTCATAACAGTAGCAAAATTACAGTTATGAAGTAGCAACAAAAATAATTTTATGGTTGGGGGTCACCACAACATGAGGAACTGTATTAAAGGGTCGCGGCATTAGGAAGGTTGAGAACCACTGCTAGTCAGTGTTACAACTGAAGTCTGTTGAAGTGCATTATAAAACTTGAGTGAAGCTCTTCTTAGGGACAACGTGGGCTTCAGTGTCAATGACACATCTATCCAAGATGCTCATCCTGCACCGTGGCTGGGGACAGCCAAAATGACCCGTGAAGCAGCTGCTTCACAGCTCAGGTGATTATCCTGAACCATCCAGGCCAAATCAGTGCTGGTTAAGCACCTGTGCTGACTGTTTGCAAGTTTGCTGATTAAACCTGTGAGAAGATTGATCGTCATTCTGGGAAGAAGCTGGAAGATTGCCCCAAATTCTAGAAATCTGTTGATACTGTCATCATTGCTGTGGTTCCTGGCAAGCCCAGATGTGTTGAGAGCTCCTCCTCTGGTTCATTTTGCTGTTCATGATATGAGACAGACGGTTGCTGTGGGTGTCATCAAAGCAGTGGGCAAGAAAGCTGCTGGAGCCGGCCACGTCACCAAGTCCGCCAGAGATCTCAGGATCTCAGAAGGCTACATGAATATTGCCACTAATACCTGACACCCAGTCTTAATCAGCATTGGAGGGAAGAACAGTCTCAGAACTATTGTCTCTATTGGCCATGTATGTTTAATAGTTTTAAAAAATGGTTACTGATAATGCATTGAAAACCTTCAGAAGGAAGGGAAAATGTTTGTGGACCATTTGTTCTGAGAGAGGGGGTGGGGGACTTTAAATTATTAAGTTTTTAAAATTAATACTTTTCAATGAAAACCACTTGACCAACCATTTGTCACACAATTTTGAGACCCACTAAAACACAATTTATTGAGAGAAACCTGTGTCTTCTTTTGGTCAACACTATACATTCCTATATTACTACTTAGGTAAAATACTTAAGTTAGAGTTGCTTATAATCTATTTCTAGTATTTCATCTGCTGAAACCTCAAAATTTGATAATTCTGGGTTAACATTTCTTTCTGGGTGGGAATTCTGCTTTTTCACCTTGTCTAAGAGGAAGAATTACCTATGTCTTTAAGGACATAGTGAAAAGCTATGGGAGGGGGTCTGTTGGTTGCACTACTTCATAAGTTAGGTCTTACAAGCAAAGAGTATCCTTGTTTATAGGTCAGTTACTTATAATAAGGCCAAATTCCGTAACGTTAAAATCCATGTGTTGCATGTATAATTTTGTGTAGTTACATCAATATCGAGTAAATCTGTTGGTATAACCTCGAATTACAGTTTCCCGGTTATTGGAATGTGCATTCTCACATTTGCAAATATTGAAGTAGTTTAAAGAACCTAAAGTGTGAGCCCTAAATATATTGAGGACTGCTCGGATAGACTCCATTGTTTTAAGATTCTAGGGGGAAAAACAACAACAAAGATACTGGAAGTTGAAGGAGGTAAAATAGAATTCAAACTCAGAACTTCTAAACCCCTCTCCAGAACTCTTTCCATTAAGCAGATGACTGTAACATTATACTAGTCTAGTGTTTATCATGTTTAATGTCATTTATATCCTTGTTGAGACGTCCAGGGTCATCCTGCCTTTTAAAACTAGACAAGACTGTTTCTGGTCACCACCACACTGTTAAAACAAACAAACAAAAATATGCAGACAAAACCTTTGTACAGTAGATTTTACAGACAGTTTCTAGAAATTAAGATGTAGATGGGGTTTGCACTGCTGACCCACAGCAGTTAGAATTGGATTCTAGTCATCCTGTTCTATAAAGTCACATGGTTGAGTTTCCATGTAGCTCAGCTGTTCTCTCTCCTTTCTTTCCGCTGCCACCACCACCACCACCACCAATTATTTTTAATCCATTTGTTCTGCCCCCAGGCTTCTGAATCCTATGGTGAGTCTATGTTTATACCCAAATTCTCCAAAGTACTTTCTTTTTTTAAGACCACCTATTCTCAAAGGAAATTCTACTATCAACTATTAAGAAAATAGTAGGATTTTTTTTTACTACCCACCAACTATGCCATATGTTCTAAGGCAGTGGTCGGCAAACTGCGGCTCGAGAGCCACATGCGGCTCTTTGGCCCCTTGAGTGTGGCCATGAAGTTTCAATCGCACTTACGTGCGCGCCCGCACGTGGTATTTTGTGGAATAGCCACACTCAAGGGGCCGCAGTTTGCCGACCACTGTTCTAAGGAATATATAGGAAGAAAAGCTGCTCTTGAATAGTGGCTAATCTAATAGGGAAATAAATGCATACAACTCAAATTTCTCTCTGTCCTCACCAGCCTTTGAAAGTAATGAAATCACATGATATTTAATAGTTTAGTCTCTACAACATCCTCCCTTACCCCCAGGACCCCCTGGCCTGGTGTCCTGACAGATATGAGGAAGGCCAATGCAACAGAAATTCAGTCAATGCAACTATGAAAACTATGTAACTTACAATAAGAGGGAGAAAAGATTTCTTAAGGCTGAAGAAAAAGTTACTAAGATAACCGTAAGCGAAAAAATGGCCCACCTGAGGTTTAAGTCAGCTATTTAGGTTTCTGGGCTTGAGTCACCAGTGTTCAATGTCTGCTTGGCTAATCTATTTTAGTTTTACTCTCCATCACCACCATCTCAAATCTAGGGTTTTCTGGGGTTCCCCTCTCTGACCAAATGGAAAGTATTAACACTCAGAAATCAACTGACATGGAAATCCATTTAACTTCATGTTACTATGTTTCTATTACTAGCAATGAGAAAAACCAATAAAGTCAGTGAAAAAGCAGTTTAGCAAAACAAGTTTACCTAATGTTGCTACCACAGGTCCTTAATCCCTTATTCCCATTTCCAAAATCCAAAACACTCTGGAATTCCAAAGGTGTTTATTCATAAAGTTTCCAGCTATGTCATTTGGTGGCAAAATTGAACTGCATAGACGTGAGGCTGCTTGTAGTCTTAACGCATCCCATTGCATGGACAGGGTCCTGTGTTTCCTGCAGAAACATGAAAATCCCTGATGACAGGGTGCTCCTCCGGCCACACCGAGGGAGGTGGGAACACGTGGGATGCAGAATCTACCTTTCCGAAATCTAAGACATTCTGAATCCCAAAGCACACCGGGCCCCAAGGGCTTCAGCTCAGATAAAGGGCTGTCTATCTGCACTGGCCTCTGTGAGAGGAACATGAGAGCAAAGCGAGGGGAAGTAACGGCATATGGGGGACACTAGCGCGGTCCCAGGGCCCCTATTTTGAGCAGGCCTAATCGAAACATGCGGTCTGTCAGCTGGAGAGAATAGCTGCTACGTAACTGTGCTGTACACATGTGGAGTCACGTAGAAGTCCCGGTACGTGAGGATTGGGGAAATCCTGACTTGCCTGCTGGAGAGGAACACTCAGCCCCGCCTACAATGCCAGCAGGACAATGAGGTCACAAACATACTACTGCAAGTTTTCCTAGCTCCTCCCTTTTATTTTAAGAATTACGATAAACTGAATTGTGGGTGTTTTTTTTTCCCCAACATTCATTTAATTTTCAGGGGGTGGGGGGAGAAAGATTATTTTAAAACAAACAAAAAAAGAGACAGGCAGTAAAGACTTACTACAGTAGTTCTCAAATTTGGCAGCACATAGAATCACTTGGGAAGCTCTTGAAACCACTGACCCCTAAGTCCGTCCCAGACCCACAGGACCTCCTGCAGAGGTTCCAATGAACATGGCATTCACAGGGCACCCAGGTCATTTTGATGTGTAGACAAGGTTGAGAAATACCGCCTTGATTTTTTTTTTTTAATTTTGAAAGAGAGAAAAAGAAAAAGACCTTTTCCCTATTTCTATACAAGGAATGAAGTAGCTATGATCCAGAAAAGCCCACACAGCGTAGTGAATACACGTTGCAGTTTTTGTTTGAATCACATAGGCTAACCACACAAAGGAAGTTTCATTTCTGCAAAAAACTATCAGTTTCTCTTTCATACTTATTGCTTGCAGTCCTAGACACATGAAGCCATTTGGGCCATTGATTTCTTTAATCTTCCCCATTGCTGAGGGCAGGGACATACCCTACATCAGTGGTTCTCAACCTTCTGGCCCTTTAAATACAGTTCCTCATGTTGTGACCCAACCATAAAATTA
Source organism: Myotis brandtii (assembly GCF_000412655.1). NCBI lineage: Eukaryota > Metazoa > Chordata > Mammalia > Chiroptera > Vespertilionidae > Myotis > Myotis brandtii. Next base: position 490,451 of record NW_005371106.1, on the reverse strand, counting down.
TTTTCGTTGCTACTTCATAACTGTAATTTTGCTACTGTTATGAATAGTCATGTAAATATCTGACATGCAGGATGTATTTTCATTGTTCACAACCCACAGGTTGAGAACCTCTGGGGGAATGCCTGCTGAATGTCAAAAGGAAAACCAACTTCCCAGAAATTCTCTGGTGTGTTGGATGGGATGTAGCAGAATCGGTATCTTGACAGGAGTCAACTTTTCTCTTTCTCCTGCTGGAGTGCCTAGGCCCTAAATTTCACATTCCTTAGATGTGTGTTCAAGCAATTTGGTTCTTTCTTCTTAACCATCTCAAAATGAAGAAAATGTTGCAAGCCAGTGTCTCTCTTCACTCCTTTAAAATATGGCCCCGCAAACACTTTGTCTTTGGCTGTAACATGTTTATCACCGCGAGCGCTGGGTTTCTTGGTGAGAGCTGACAATTCATCTGCTGCCAAGGGGAATGATCTCCAAACAGGAGTCACATCCTTCATGTGTTGTCCCATCAAACATATCTTCCAAGCTACCATTTTCTCTCCGCATTTGGACATTTTTCTCCCTTATTCTCAGGTCTCCTTCCTAGAGATGCTGCCTTGATCCCAGATTTAAATTGGTTTCCTTAGTAACGTTTTTCAGAACATCATGTGCTTTTTTTCTGTTCTTAGCACTCATCATAATTTAATTAAATGTTTATCTCTGTGCTTATTAAATATCTAAATATCTAGGTGATAGGATATTTGATGTCAGGAATCAAGTCTGGTTCTTGTTGTTGTTTAGTTTGCTTTGGTGTTTGTTTGAAGTTTTTGTTGGTTTGGTTTGGTTTTTATTTTTGGGTGTTGGTGGGGGAAGGGTCTTTCCTTTTTTATAAAAAATTAAATGCACCCAATCAATGCCTACTTCTAACCTATAGTGAATGATAAGTAAATATCCACTGAATCAATGAATTAAATATCCCCAAAAGTCAAGTAAACTGGGGCCATTGGATATGTTCACCAGAAAGTCACTGGAGAGTTTATGAAAAGGTTTAAGTAAAAGCAGACATAACTGGAAACCAGAAAGCAGCAGACTGAAGGGCTGGGGCCAAGGAAAAGGAGACATAGCACATTCACCTTTACGGAGCAGGACTTGCAATCATCATGGTAAAAACAAGAGCATCCAAATGCAAGATTCCAGTCATCGAGTCACACCTAACATGAACATTTATTTCAGAGTTGCGCATACCATCTACAGTATATATATATAAAAGCCTAAGCGACCGGAACACCAGAACAACCGGAACAGCTGGAATGACTGGAATGACCGGAACGACCGGTCGCTATGACGCGTACTGACCACCAGGAGGCAGATGCTCAATTCAGGAGCTGCCCCTGGTGGCCAGTGTGCTCCCACAGCCAACCTCCCCTGGTCCCTCCCCGTGGGCCAGTCAACCTTCTTCTGTCCCTCCCCCCGTCTGGCAGGCCCCATCCGGCAGTTGGCAGCCAGCATGAAGGCCGTGGCCAGCAGCCAGCAGTTGGCAGGAAGACCCTGGCCGGCAGCGGAAGGCCCCAATCGGCCCTGATCACCAGCCAGGCCTAAGGACCCACCCATGCACAAATTTCGTGCACCAGGCCTCTAGTATTTATATAATTGTGATGCAGAACAAGTATCTTAATGATGCTTTATTTGCTATGGCAAATTCTTAATTGCAGCTTGTTTTGTTGGCATTTATTTAAATATCAGTAAAATTCTCTTTCACAGATATTAAATTTTATAATCAACTAGGGGCACAATGCACAAATTCATGCACCTTGAAAGGAACTGTGGGCTGCAAGGCTGTGGTAGGCACAAGGGCAGGTCTTGGCCCATCCTCCGGGCCCCCGCCCGGCCCCTCTCCTCATGGCCCCCGGTCCCCTGTCTGCCAGCAGCCCCACTCCCGCCGCCGCTCTCACATGCTGACAGCACTGGCCCCACTCACACCCACTGATGATGCAGAGCAATTGGGAGTGGCACCAACAGTGGGTGCGAGTGGGGCCGGCACTGGTGCCATCAGCACCTGAGAGTGGCGGCTGCTGCCCCAATCACCCCTCAGTAGCAGGGAGAGGTGGAGAAGCCCTCAGGGGCTATCAGGGCTGGCAGCCACCGCTCCCACCCGCTGATGGGGCTGAGCAATCGGGACTGGCACCATGTACCGGCAGCAGGTGCGAGTGGCAGCTCTGGTGCCCCCCAATCACCCCTCAGTAGCAGGGAGAGGTGGAGAAGGCCTCAGGGGCTATCAGGGCTGGCAGCCACCACTCCCACCCGCTGATGGGGCTGAGCAATTGGGACTGAAACCATGTACTGGCAGCAGGTTCGAGTGGCAGCTCTGGTGCCAGCTGTGGGTGTGAGCAGGGCTGGCACTGGCAGTGGGTGCGAGCAGCGGCTCTGGCACCAGCAGCAGGTGTGAGCGGGGCTGGCACCGGTAGCAGGTACGAGCACTGGGCAGGACCGCGGCATGTGGGAGTAAAGAATTTTCAGTAACCACCAGAGGCTGGCCCCAATGACAGCGACTGATGCCTCGCCTTGGTCTGGTGCCCCACTCACCTGCTCCACCATCCCACCATGGCCAACGCCCGCCATGTTTCTTACATGCCCCTGGTGGTCAGCACACATCATAGTGGCCAGTTGTTCCACCATTCGGTCTATTTGCATATTAGCCTTTTATTATATAAGATCATTCAGAAAGCCTTCTTTAATGAACTTTTCCTTCAAATTTTCATATGCTTAGCAGGCCCATTTATGTGCCCTGTGAGATCTAAGAATTGATTTTAGGTGATATATTGACTATGTTCGTTCTCCCAAAGCACATTCTTCCTAAGAGTTTGAAAGCATTCATCTGCATTGATCCTAGTTATTGTACAGTGGGGTCAAGCCACAATAATGCCTGGTGCCTGCCAACCCCATGCCAATTCCTGTCAAGCATTCTCCAGTTCCTCGCATCTTTACTCAAATACAATAAATTCCATCCATACATTCCATGAGTCAGTCAGCCAACACTTGAGCAAATGTCAACTGTGAATCACATCTGGGAATCAAATGATATATATCACTATGAAGATGAGTAACACTATGGAGTTTATAGTCCAAGTGAAGAAGCAGACATGAAAGCAAGCAGGAATAGTAAAGAGTTACAGCAGCTCTGATGGTGGCAAGTATAATTTATAGAGGAAAAGGTTGGAGTGTGAGGTGATAGGATGGCAAGAAGAGCTTCCTGACTTGAATTGTATCTTAAAAACTGAGTAAAGGGAGGTTGGAGTGGGAGGAGTAATGGAAAGAGAGACCCAGAGGCATGAAACAGCATGGCTTGGGGAACATGTAGAGTCTTAGGCATCTGGAAGATTATTAGGCATGAGGTGAGAAGTGAGGCTGGAGAGGCAAGCTGAGACCAGATCGTGGAGTTTCTTGTGTGCTGTGCTGAACAGTTTGGATTATATTATCTTGGTAATGTGGCATCTCGGTAGTGTTTTGAGGAGGGTGTGACTTGGTGAGATACATGTATTTGAGAGTTCACTCTAGCAGTCGTCTACAGCTTAAATTAGAAATCTTGGGGCCTGGATACATTTTATTCATTTATTCAAACATTTTAAAGTACCTTTTAAGTGCCAGATAATGTCCTAAATTCTACAAATACAGCAATGAGCCAAGGAGACAAGATCTCTGCTCTCACAGCATCCTGGCAGAGACAGATAGATAATAACCAGGCAAGTGACTAGAAAAGCAAGAAAAATAGAAAATAGTGTTAAGTACAGTGCCAAAATGAAAATAAGATGACATCAGAGAGTCCAGTGGCTACTTGTAGCTAAAAAGGACCTCTCTGAGCAAAATCTGAATGACAAGAAAAATCAGTGACTCTATGATTGGGGATAGAGCACTATCATTATCGCACCTAAACATTTAATAATTCCTTAAGATCATCAAATGTCCACTCAGCATTTAACCTTCCCAATATATTTTCCAGAAGTTTGAATGAAGACTCAGATAAGCTCCATCTACTGCAGTTGATTGTTGTGCTCTCTAAGTCTCTTTCAGTCTATAGATTCCCTTTTCAACTTCCTTTTCCCCCAGCCTCTTTTATGTTGAAATTGAACAATGGGCCAGGAACTATGCTAGATGCTTAATGGATACCTCCCTATTTATTCATCATCAGGACCGCTCACAAGTAGATATTATAGTTACCTAGATACAAGATCAGGAAATGAAGGCTTAGAAAAATGAATACACTGCAGTGGCAGATCTAGTTTAAGTCTGCAGACCTACTTGACTCCAAAGGCCACGTTCTTTCTGCCAGCTATGGCCTCCCAAGTCACTGTGTGCTTGACCTCCAAAGCCCACGAGGACCTGTGTCTAATTTTGAAATGCTATCCAAGCATCCCAGAAATCTGGGTTTCTATAATGGATGCAGGAAAGAGCATCAAACCTTGTAACCACTGAGAAGTTTTGAAATGTTTGGGACCTGTATCATTCCCACAAAAGCAACAGCCATTGCCTGAACAGCAGCTGGGAGACCATTCCCTCAGCCCTGACTTCAGGTATCAGCTTTTAGCCTTTCATGGAGGAGAGGGGAAAGAAGAGGTTGCTGTGAGTGATCAGGCAGTGCCACAAGGAGACAGAGATCCAACGTGGCAGCACTCATATTTGCATCCCTGTCCTCAAGCTTTGCAGAGTGGCCCCTACTGAACAATAACCCTGAAATAATGGAAGATTCCATTTTTCTTTAAAAAAATAAATACCTTAAAAACCTTATAACAAAACAAGTCTAAAGCAGTTGCAGTGTCTCAGATAATATTTTGATTAGGGATTGCATTCTTGGTCAAAAAGCCATCTCAGAAAAAAAATAAAGACCAGTCCAACAATATATCAAAAAACAAAAATACAGCTAAAGTTTGCAATTAATTAAAATAATAAAATAATATTCCAAGGCTATAAATGAGCATAAATTTGCTTTTCATATCAATGTTTAAAGCTGTCCCAATTTACTATAATTGCATGTAGAGCTTATAAACAATATAATCCTACTGAATCTCAACATTATGATTGTTACACTTGTATTCAATCTCCCAGACCTGGGTCTATCATTTGCATGTTACTTTTTTAGATATATGGTAAAAGCTAACTGCATGCCTAAGTAAAAAGTTGATTATAATTCTGTTTTCATTCAAAGCACATTTAATGAGCCCATCTTGGCTGGCAGGTCCAGTGTTAGATGCTAGATACTAGAGATTTAATAATTAATAAAACGAGGTCACTGCCATCAAGTGGCTCAGCCATATAGAGAGCCCACATGAAAAGGAAGACAAACAATATAGTGCAGTTAGTGCTGAGTGTACAGGAAAGCTTCACAGAAGACACCATATATGAACTGATGATTGAAGGATGATGAGGATGGTGATGATGATGATAGTGGTGGTGGTAGCAGCTATCTTTACTGTGCCATCTATAATAATAAAAGGGTAATATGCTAATTAGACCAGACGTCCTTCCAGACGAAGCCGGGGCCAGAGCGAAGCCCAGGTCCCGGGTGCCTGCCGGCAGTTGGAGGGAAGCTCAGGTCCCAGGTGCCGGAGGGAAGCCAGTGCCGGCAGCTGGGGGAAGGAAGCCCTACTCTTGCACGAATTTTCATGCATTGGGCCTCTAGTCAATATATATAAAAGCCTAATATGCTAAGTGTCCAATGACCGGTCTCTATGACATGCACTGACCTCCAGGGGGTAGACACTCTGACCAGTAGGTTAGCTTGCTGCTGGGGTCCGACCGATTGGGACTGGGTGAGATGGGCCAGACACACCCTGGAGCCTTCCCACAGTCCCTCCCTGGCCCTGATGGGCCCCCATTGGGACTGGGGGACACGGGCTGAACATTCCCTGGAGCCAACCTCCTGTGGTTCCTCCCCCACCTCTAAAATATTTCTTCTAATTAATTTCCTTTCAATGTGTACAAATTTGTGCACCAGGACTGTAGTGTTTATATATTATCTCATTGCATTCTCACAACAGTCCATCAAGACCAGCTTTACCCACATTTACCAAGGAAATAACTGAGATCTAAGAAGTTAGGAATTCTACCTAATGTTGCACAAGGGGTAAGTAGAATCAAAACCACCTACCAAAACTTCTGGTTAACCCAAAATTTGTGGTTCCAACAATAGCTTTCTATACTAATATTCAGCCTCCCTGCCCAGGGGTTTGTCAGGTGAACTGGTGGAGGGAAGACAGCCCAGGCAAAGGGCTTGTTGTTTATGAAGGCTTTGAAGTAAGGGACAGCAGTCCCATTCACATAAAGTAGAGCCTGGTGGAGAGTAGAAAACTATTATAGTTTCTGCTAAAAGCTTTTTGTGTTACAGAGAGATACACTAAACTAGATCTTACACCTTGCAACCTGACTCAAACTGAGAATCATAGGGAAAAAATAAAGCGAGCCCCAAACATTAAACATACAAAAAAGATAATTCTGGAAAAAGTGTTGGGAAGGAATTGGAATAGATGATCATTAGAGTTTATTTACAGTGAAGCTGAAAACTAAATATATTACCTTTCTATCTTCTAAACTGCAAGCAACTTTCAGGCAGAAACTGATGACCAGACTGTGTGGTTTATTAATTACTTAATGTATTCATTTATTTGACAAATATTTCTCGGGTGCTTCTCTGTGGCAGACACTGTTCTGGGCACTGCAGAGGCGGAGGTGAAGAAGGCATGAAGCCTCCCTCACCCAAGGCATCGTCTGGAGGAGGAGATTGACACCTCAACATGTACCAATAAGGTGTGCACTGCCAGCAGACAGCAGCACAGGTGCAGGGCAGGCCTGTTCTCATGCCTGCAGGTGGCTCACACTGGGGCACAGGGGGTTGCCTCCAGCAGTTCTTTAGCACAATGCAAAAACTGCACTGGGGTTTGAATTTAGAGGTTACTGAATTAAAAATTAGATTCATAAGGAGATTGAGTAATCAGAATAAGAGCAGACAAAAGCCAGTGGGAGATGATTTTTCTGAATTTAATATACTTTCTCTTTCATTAAGCCTCAGATGACTGCTCTGTGGGGCCTAATGTGCCACAATTATAATATTTCAACTGTATGTCCACTGAGAATCTACCTTTACATGATATTACAGATAATATTGAAAAATATGGTTGCTTTGGAAAAAGAAAAAGAAGAAAAAGAGCATAAAACCTTGTAATTATTTAAATCAATTATAATATTTCAACTGTATGTCCACTGAGAATCTCCCTTTACATGATATTACAGATAATATTGAAAAAATATGTTTGCTTTGGAAAAAGAAAAAGAAGAAAAAGAATATTAAACCTTGTAATTATTTAAAGATTTTCATTTTTTAAATTTTCTTAAACTAAAAGCTACCTGTGAGGGTCTTGATTTCCAAGTGGAGAACCTAGAGGATGAAATAATTGTTAAAAGTATAATATTAATTAAAGCAAATGAATTATCTGACAAAATAAATCAGAAAATGAATCAACATCAAGGGCACAAAAGGCTAATGAACACAGCAAGGGTGGGCTGCTGGCTGAAGGCTCCAGGATGGCGCTTCAAATGGAAGATAGGCCTCTGTCTCTCCCCGAGAAAGCCTGTGTGCATATCAGCGGGCAAGAGAGGTGCACATGGAGGGAGGCCAGCTGCAATGGGCCATGAGAAATGGAACCAAATTTTCTCCAGGTCTTCCAATTCAGCGATTGTCCCCTTCTAGCCTCCTCTCCCTGTCTGGGGCCCTGGTAACTGGCACTCCCAGAGTTCACTCTGTAAAGTCCCAGTATAAAGTGGGGCTGCAGTGATATAAACATAAGACAATGTGGAGGTTCCTTCCCATAGTGGCTCATAAGAACATGTTACTCTTACAAAGGTTTGGCAATGATGATCAACTATATAAAAGCAGCAACAACAAGAACAAAAAAAGAGTGGCAAATTAGAGTAAATCCCCGTGGTTTGATTCACACGTGTGACTAAGCAGTCCTTCATCCATCCAAACGCATCACTCCAGGAATGTTCTCATCTCATCCTACACCCTCAGTTTTGCCTTGTCTATGAGTTGGGTGGTTTCCAGCACATACATGCATAGTTTCATCTTCATCACCTCATCTTATAAAAAATGTCCTCTCTGGACTCTACTTCCCCCATTCAGCTACTGCCCATTTCTCTGCTCTCCTCTGCAGCAAAACTCCTTGAAAGATTTGACTATTCAGGATTCACTGTTTTCTCCTCCAATTATCTGTCACCACATTCTAATCAGACTTTTGCCACCACCACCCCCACCCCACCCCCAAACTGCCTCTCCAAGGTCATTAATCTCCGTGTTGCTGAGTTCAATGGTCAAAGCTCAATCCTCCTCCCACTTGATGCATCAGCGACATTGGATACAGTTGATTACATTCAACTTCTTGGAAACGCTTTCTTCACTTGGCATGCAGTGCTACACACTGGCTGCCTCCTTTCCTGGCTTATCCTCTTCCCCAAGCCCAGCACTTGGTTCTTGGACCTCTCCTATTTCTCCACGCGGTCTCTTGGGATCTCATGGCTTTAAATACTATCTATGTGTGGATGACTGCCAGACTATACTTCCACACTGGACCTCTCCCCTGAAATCTTGGCTCATGCATCCAACCATCTACTCAGCAATTCCATTTGAGATGCTGTTTAGACAAACAGTATCTCAAAATGAATGTGCTCATGACTGAACTCCTGATCTTCCTGCCATCCTCAAATGTAGATCACTTTCCATCTCAGTCAATACCATCCGTCCTTTCACTAGTTTAAACCAAAAATCTCAGAATTAGTGTCCGGTTTCCTCAGATGTGTTTCCTTTACCCAAATATAGAGAGGTCCTAGTAAAATGCCATGGGTTTTTTTGAGGAAGGACCCCGTGCTACAAGCACCATAAACCTTCCTCCTAGTCTCCCCCAAGGAGATGTGCTCCTTTACCCGGATGACTGTGCACTACAGAACTGTAAATACCCAAAATTGGGGGGGATTACTGAAAACTGGCTTTGAGTTGACACTCATTACTGAGAACCCAAAAATGCCACTGTGGTTTGCCAGACTAAATAAGAACCTCTGTAATTTTGGCCTAAGTCTCTCATAAGCCCAGGGGTCCAGAGACCCATCCTGTGACAAATATCATTAGAAAACTTTTTTAAAAAATAAGATATGAACCTTGATTTTATAGTGGCTTATTTTAAGTATTGCTTTCATTGGATACATTTTGTGTTTTTGTTTATGCTTGTGTTCAGGGTAGTTGGCCATGTTTATGTTTTGATATGGACCCTCAGATGCAGTTAATCTTAGGAGAAAAGTGTCTTCTGTAGATATTAAGTTTAATTATAAACATTTCAACCAGGTCTGCCAGTCTTGAAAGGTGATGATCTCACCGCAATGTGCCTTGGCCCTTGAGCCAACGTGAACCCAACAAGAGGATCCCGGGGCCACTGAGGCAGAGAGCGGCACGGAGGACCTCTCTGAAGGCATGTTCCGTCACTGCTGATGCAGCACAGCCCCAGGTTGGACCTCCAGTGGAGGTTTCTATTCTGGTTCCTGAATAGAAGGCTTTGACCCTCATGCTGCAGCCTCCCCTCCCAGTGCTTTACACCAGTGGGATAATGAGGGCTAGGCATCCTGACGGGGGACCTGGAGACTCTCTGTCCCCTCCACTTCCCACCCCCTTGATTCAGTCCTGGTACTTTCTCTAACAGCTTGGTAAACTTCCATCTCTCTTTAGTTTCAACAAGTATTTTTTGAGCACACTATAAACAAGACCCCTGTTCTGGTCTTCTTTGGGGGGATACATTTTTCCAAGATTTCCCTCAGGTCTGGTGAGTGAACCAAAGCTCTAGGACTTTGACTTCTAAAGGCTTCACATTCAGAGACTGTCTGCAATAGTCCTTAGGCAGTGCTGACCCGTGGCCTGGTTTCCATCAGGCTGAGGCAAAAATTAGAGATAAGAGCAATAGAGTGATTTTCCAGTGAAGCTAAATCCATTCCATTTAGAATGTTGTTTTTTGTCTTGATACATACTTCCTCTTTTTAGTTTAAAAGTGGCCTTTCTTTTATGAAATAACTAGAGGCCTGCTGCACGAAGAGATTCATGCAATAGGCCTTCCCTTCCCCTGGCTGCCGGCGCCGGTTTTCCTCCAGCACCTGGGACCCAGGCCTTAGCTACATCCCTATGCATGCAAATTAACCGCCATCTTTGTTGGGTTAATTTGCATACTCTCCTGATTGGCTGGTGAGCGTAGCAGAGGGATGGTTAATTTACATGTTTGTCTATTATTAGGTAAGATAGTAGATGGCAGGGTTGGTTCTTTTCAATGTAATTACTTAAAAAATAAAATGTTGACAAACCTATGGCCCCCAAATAAATTAATGGAGATATGGCTATATGATGTGTTACTCTGTTAATTCAAGTATGTGGGGACCCCCATTCTCTGTGGTTTCCTTTCTGCAGCTCCAGGGATTATCCATGATGAAAGATATAATACAGTGCTTCTGCAGTCACCTCCCACTCTTTGCAAATGTATCTTGACCAGCAATGCAATTGGTCTGGTCATTCAAGGAGCCAGATTTACTTTGGAGGGATGTGGCTGCATAACACAGAGTCCTGCCCCAGGAGGCCAGAATGAGCTGCCTTGCAAAGTGTTGCTGAGCCTGGTGATTCTCAACCCTCCTAACCCTGACGGAGTCTGTCCCCACATTGCCAACTGATGTCATGAGCCTGAATACTTGGTCCCCCACGTATTCTACTGGGAAAACTCATCAGAGTGTCATTCTAAAAGAAAAATTCTCAGATACACATATAGTAAATGTCACAAAGTGGCCCTGAATCTGTCTTCAAAATTCAAAAGAAAAAAAGAATGAATATTGGAGGGTTTAATTTTACCAATGTCAACCCCAAAACAGACCAGTATTATCTTCACTTACATTATGCTGCTATCATCCAAAATTTTCAAGTGATTTCTGATGTTGTCATCCCCATTTAGGGATTAAAATTGTAGGCAGTGCACTATGAATCCAGGTTGTTTGGAAGTTGGGCTCGTTTGACATGGCACTTCACTTCTTTCCACCACAGTAGACAGCATGGGGTAAGGAATTTTGGTCTGTCTGACAGCAAAGATCAGAGTTGGAATCTTGACTGAAAATTACTTATTAGCTTTGTTACTTTCAGCAAGTTTTAACTTCTCTGAATCTCAGTTTCATCATTTGTAAGATGAATATTGTAAGAACAACAGCTCATGGTTTTAATGTGTCTGGCGTTAACTACTCAAGGAAGCTAGTCCTGTTTTTTAAAAATCGAATTAGACTTCAGATTTTCATTTCAAATGAACTTACATAAGATACCTTTTTTCTGTTTGTATTATTAAAAAAAAAAGTTGGGAGGAAGAGTCTTAATTTGTTTACAAATAAACCTGGAATGAAAAGGGTGTTGTGCTAAATGTTTTGCCTACTCATGATGCCAAATACGCACAGATACAAACCCCAAGTGGTCTCAGCTTTAATTTCACACCACTGTTGCTTTAACCAGTGTCCTTAGCACTGTGCATCAGTGCTGAGTCATGACTGACTCAGAGGTTTATAAATACTGCTGCTTGAATCACTTGAAGTTTTCTTCAGTGGTCCCTACCTCCTGCTCTAAGTTTCTGTTAGACCTGACCCTGCAAAGAGAATGATATGTGGCAAGTTCACTTACCACACTAGTGGGGCTGCTATGTCTCTGTGATATACATAATACATTTATAAGAAGGAACATTCTAAAAATAAGCTTAATGTATGCTCATTCAATTCACTAAATAACTGATGTAACTTGAAGACTGTAAGCTACAGTCATCAGTTTTCTCTAACAGCTTACTAAATGTCAGAAAGAACTGAAATGTTCTAAACTAAGACACCACTCTTAATTCCTTAAAGATAAATTAGAATGCACACATTTTTACAGAAAAAAATGTGGGGGGGGGGGGGGAAGAAGAGATTAAATGAGGTCAAATAAATCGTGACAGAAGTAGACTGTGGTGAGCACACAATGCAATATACAGATAGTGTATTATAAAGTGCACACTTGAAATTTATATAATACTAGAGGCCTGGTGCACGAATTCATGCACCAGTGGGGTCCCATGGCCTGGCCTGTGGGGATTGGGCTGAAACTGGCTCCCTGACATCCCCCGAGGGGTCCCGGATTGTGAGAGGGTGCGGGCCAGGCCAAGGGTCCCCACTGGTACATGATCAGGGCAGGGGAAGGATGTGGGAGGTTGGCCAGCCAAGGAGGGATTGTGGGAAGGCTCCAGGGCATGTCTGGCCCATCTCGCTCAGTCCTAATTGGCCAGACCCCAGCAGCAAGCTAACCTACCGGTCAGAGCGTCTACCCCCTGGTGGTCAGTGCAC
>NW_005371106.1:470949-478052 GCF_000412655.1 Myotis brandtii | reverse complement strand
CATGTCTGGCCCATCTCGCTCAGTCCTAATTGGCCAGACCCCAGCAGCAAGCTAACCTACCGGTCAGAGCGTCTGCCCCCTGGTGGTCAGTGCACATAATAGCAAGTGGTTGAGCAGCCTTAGCATATCATTAGCATATTGCACTTTGATTGGTTGAACAGCCTACCAGTTGACTGGACACTTAGCATATTAGGCTTTTATTATATAGGATTATCATCCAATGTTACCCCAATAAATTTGATTTACATTTTTTATTTAATGCTTCAAAAAGATAATGTAAATATATAATTCAAAATCTACATGTCATTTGGTAGCAATGGTTGAATAACACTCAAGAAGACAGCTAAAGTGCTAAGTTGAAAGCAGATGAAATGTAACTGCTGGTACATAAAATCGTTTCAGCAAGGGAGTTAGTGAAGGATCAGGGAGTGAGGAATCCTGTATAAAAAAGCCTAGTATGCTAAGTGTCCAACCATTCGTTCGACCATTTGACCAGTTGCTATGACACCCATTGACCACCGGGGGGCAGACGCTCCAACCAGTAGGCTAGCTTGCTGCTGGGGTCCGGCAGTCCCTTCCTGGCCAGCCAACTTCCCATGGTCCCTTCCCGGCCCTGATCATGCCTGGACTGCACCCTCTCACAATACAGGACCCCTTGGGGGATGTTGGAAAGCTGGTTTTGTCCCAATCCCTATGGGCCAGGCCGAGGGACCCCACCAGTGCACGAATCTGTGCACTGGGCCTCTAGTTATTGATATAATGCACAAGTCAACATTGTTAGGGTCAACTCATCATCTGTGCTAACAATAAATACAATAGCAAAGATAACCCAAAAATATTTTATATTTGCTCTTGTATTATAACATATTATTATTTGTAATAGATTTATCTTCCCACCATATTTAAGATTTGGGTATTCATTTCTGATGGATGGAGGTAGAAACCTAGTAGCACCCTCAAGGGCACAGGGAAGTCAGAGAGATAATACTTTTCCAGAGATATTTACAAAATAAATTGTGTCAGTAGGTGAGTAGGAGGTGAGGCCTGGGATGCTAAGAGCATGAAGGGAGGCCAATCACAATACTTGATTGCTCTGCAGGCCATCAGCCAGCCTTCAGGGGCCCAGGGATAATCAGGGTTGCAAACTCCCTACTGGCTGCATTTACTCTCCTTTCCCTCAGGCAAATACCCACCCTTAGCACTATTGTAGGTAGAGCATGTGGGTGACAGGCCTCAAAAAAGTAGCACCTCTTCTGAGAGCCAGAGCCAGAGAGTCCTGGGTGAGAGCCTCCTGGGCTTCTTTTGGGCCAGAGAAACCCTGAAGCCAGAAGTCACGGATATATGCTTTGACACATGCTTTGGATGCTTTTTTCTGGAAGCCCTGCAACTACCCTCAAAACTGAATGTATTGTAGAACAGAATTATGGCCCATGGTGGCAGAGTCTACACAGAACTCTGCTTCATGGTGTCCTGGGAAAAACCTTTCAACTATTGGCTATTCTAGTCAATAGAATGTATGTGCTTTTGAATACATTGGTAACATTGTCTATTATGTGTTCTGGACCATTAATGGAGCCTGAAATCAAAATTCAGATAGCATCGAGCTAGCTCGAATAAAGACTCTTATGCTTTTGCATCGGACATGGCTGGCTCCCTGCTGTGGTTTCTTGGGGATCCTGAAATCTGGGCATAACATCACCAATATATGCTTTGACACATGCTTTGGACGCTTTTTTCTGGAAGTCCTGCAACTACCCTCAAAACTGAATGTACTAATATTGTAGAACAGAATTATGGCCAATGGTGGCAGAGTCTACACAGAACTCTGCTTCATGGTGTCCTGGGAAAAACCTTTCAACTATTGGCTATTCTAGTCAATAGGATGTATGTGCTTTTGCATATGTTGGTAACGTTGTTTATTATGTGTTCTGGACTATCAGTGGAGCCTGAAATTCAAAATTCAGATAGAATTGTCTTTGCAGAAAATCTTAGTCAACATTTTTAAGGTGTCCAAAGAGGTGACATTGTGATTGCAAAAAGCCCAAGTGATCCAAAATCAAATATTTGTAAAAGATTAAATGGTTTGGAAAGAGACAAAATCTTTATCACTATAGTCCATCAGATTTCTTTAAAAGTCATATTATGTGCCAACAGATCATATTTGGTTAGAAGGTAACAACTTACAGAATTCTACAATTCCAGGTACTGTGGACCTATTCCACATGGCCTAATAAGAGGACATACTTCTTTGATATTTGGCCTCAGAGTGATTTTGAATTTCTACATGACAACGCTAATGGCCACAGATTTTCTGATTATTATTCTTTTAATTTAATTATTGTCTCCTGTTCAGGAGACTGTATTATTGCCACTGAAACCATGTATTTACCAACAAAATAATTACTATTCAATAAAAAAGGAGCACCTACAATTTGGTGGATAAGTCCAAAGAAAGTTAATATAGATTAATTGAAAAATGAATGAGCTAAGCCACATGCTGAGAATGACTGAAAGAAAGACCCAATTTGCAAAGTAATCCTTCCAATTCTTAGGAAGAAGATGAACTACAATTTATTAAAATTTCTCTGTAATATTAAATTCTAGGGAAGGAACAACTAGTTTCAAATCTGAAGCTGAGGGTCCTTAAGACTTTGATTAAATTTAGTTTAAAACCCTATCTGTGGACATTCTCTCCTCTCTCTCTCTCTCTCTCTCTCTCTCTCTCTCTGTCTCTCTCTCTCTCTTTCTCCCCCTGCCATATATATCCCTCAGAGACATAGCCTTAACCCCAAGAATCAATGAACACTCAAGTCAGCACAAGACCTCCAGGAGGAAGAGAGAGGGAGGAAGGGAGGGAGGTAATAAATGCTGAGCAGCCAAATAACTTTAACTGTCACACTTCCCAATTGGTACTAGTGAACAAATTCAGTAAGATGGAGATGACTTCTATCAGCCTTGAGGCTAATCAGAAAGCATACACATGAATAAGAAGTTTCAGTACTATTGCATCAGTTCTTTGAGAGAAATATAGATAAATCAGAGTACCTTTTGAGGTGGGGGGGGTGGGAGACAGAGAATCATTCTGATAAAACCATATAAAGAAATGTTGAAGGAACTAAGAATATTTAGTCAGGAGAAAAAGGTCTCAAGAGGGATTGGTTACCTGCCATTACACATTTGTCACATATTGGTGACTTTAGAGTCACTGTCTTCCCAAGAATTAGACTTGGAACCAGTGAGATTCAGAACCAAGAGATAAATGCAGAATAAATGAGAGGAGCTTGGATCTGCCTTCACTGGGAGTCAAATGCTGAAAGAATTCCTATTGTAAAAAAACAAAACAAACAAAAAGAAAAACATGGAAAAAGGTAAATCTGGGTTAGGATATTGTATTAGAAGAGAATTTAGTTGATATACCTATAGGAACAATAATAGCTCTACTTTTGAGAAAATACTGTATACTAGGCACTATGTTATACTCTTTAAATATGACTGTATCTCAAACGTTCACACCCCAGTATCCCTAATGCTAGAACAGAGAGAATGTCCACTCCAGATCCCGGAGCGGGCAGGGGAGGGGGGCGGCAAAACAAAAGGACCCATAGAAATGGTAAGATTGTTGGGGGTTCTTGAGTTTTAGATTAAAAATGTATGGGGCCGCCCTAGCCGGTTTGGCTCAGTGGATAGAGCGTCGGCCTACAGACTCAAGGGTCCCAGGTTTGATTCTGGACGGGGGCATGTACCTTGGTTGGGGGCACATCCCCAGTGGGGAGTGTGCAGGAGGCAGCTGATTGATGTTTCTCTCTCATCGATGTTTCTGACTCTATCCCTCTCCCTTCCTCTCTGTAAAAAATCAATAAAATATATTTAAGAAAAAAAATGTATGGGACCTTTAATTTTGCATTTATACTATGGCTTGTTTGGAAGCCTTTTGGGGCACCATTGCATAAATCTGGGGGTATGCATACTCCAGTTTCAGAAAGGCAGTCAAATATTTAGAAGGGCGTTTTCAAAATTATTTAGAACTGTCTGAAGATGGATTGGATTACACAAGAAAACTTGTATATAAACAGGGTGATTTCTGGGCTACCAAGAGTGAGGTCAAAACCATGCCCATGAGAAAAAGTAGAGTCCTTCAACTTAACCATCAGAGGCACACTCAATCCCTATCCTTCAGAATTATCCCCACACCGGAAGCTTCAGGCACAATGACCAGTAGCAAAAGGTCAAGGACCCATAGAAGCCTTAAAAAGGCTACCAAGTAGAAAACCCAACAGACAGGAGGAAATAACTATTTTGCTACTTAAACACGCTCTAAGTTCCGTTTCTCCTATTTTGATGGTGAACAATAACATGTTTGAGAAACTTTGTCAGTGAGCCAGAAAAACATTACATTTATTTACATTATTCAGACTTTAGAGCTGAAAGGAATCTTCAGATTCATTTAGTCTGACTTTCCTCATGTTGCAGTTGAGGGAGCTGAATTCCTGTGAAATAAAGTGGCTTGCCCAATTTCATTCCCAGGCGAACACTCTTTCTGCAATGACAAGGTGTGCTGTGGTGGAAAGAGAAGCTTTAACATGGTACACTGAGGCACAGCCAATGCCCTGGTCCTGTGACCCAGGGCATGTTGCTTATCATCTCTGAGCCCATTCCCTCATCTGTAAGGTGGGAATAATACCCACTTCATTGGATTCTTCCAACAACTTAAAGCAGGCAGAGCAATGCCCAACATATAGAGGTTGCTTACAAACATACTTTTGTTCTCCAATTTCCTGCCTTTCTTATTGGATCGTTTCTCAAGTCTTCCTGCTGGTAGATGGTTTTAATAAGAAGAATGGACTTTCCACGCCTCTTTCCACATCACACGATTGAGAGAGAGACACACAAAGAGTCAGAGAGATGGGCCAATGCGATGAGATGTTAAGTGTTGAGAAATCTGGATCTGGAGGATGTTAGAGTTCCTTGTACTTGACTTGCACATTTTCTGTTTAAGTGTAAAATAATTTCAAAACAAATAAGTGTTTAGTGGAAAGATAAATCCATACCGCCACATGTTTTTCTTCCATTCTAAAGCCCTGTTGTATAGCGACTGGACTAAGGTTTTTAACACCCATGCATCTGAAACTACATATTCGTAAGTGCACCCTTTCTAGCACTCTGTTCTAGAGGAAGTTAAGGTTTGCAATTAGCTTTTCATTTGTTGAACACATGACACAAAGAGGAACTGTGGCTAGGCTTGGGGAACAGGCTGGAACTTAAAAGTGCCTCGGTCTGAATGATATATGGATAGTCACCCCACATTAACCACCGATTAAGAAGAGGTCATGTGCTAAATTGGAAAAGTCCCAACGTCGGAGAAAGTAATTGAGAGTCTTTTGTCCCCAAAATAGCACAAATAGATTCCAGCTGAGAAAAAAAAAAAAAACCCAAATTTGTTTTTCTTTCACAGTGGTCTTGGGAAAGTAATTGAGAGTCTTTTGTCCCCAAAATAGCACAGATAGATTCCAGCTGAGAAAAAAAAAAACCCAAATTTGTTTTGCTTTCACAGTGGTCTTGGAAAAAAAGGAAGAAAAAAATGGAGCCTCATTTTCTGCTTCTTTAGGGAAAAAAATAGGCTCCACAAAAATGATCTCTAAAAACCACTTCGGGTTAATAGTTCTAAGAAACAAGCTTCAACTAAGACTTTTCTTAGAGGTCTCTATCCATGCATCTAGATATAATATAAGGTTGAAAGGAACATAAGGAATCTTCTCATCTAACCCTGCAAGACAGTCTTACTTGTCTTTTCTTTTCTTACCCAAATGTTTGCCCCTGTTGAGCCACTCCTCATCTGAGGCCTGAATTCTCTCTAACATTATCTCTGACACATGGCCATTGGCCAATGCATAGACTACCTACCTCCAAGGCCAAGACGCTCACTACTTCTGGAGGCAGCCCTATTTATTTTTCAGGCACCCATAACTGCTATTGGCTGTCTTAGGCTGAGCCAAAATATACTCCCTGTAATTGTACTCACCAGAGAAAAACACGTTAGGACACATGAGAAGTGGGTAGACAAAGGACAAAGCTATGTGATTTAACAGGCCATAGCGTGATAATGGCTCTCAAAGGTCTTTTTGAACTTCCATTTCACCAGATATGTAAAAATAATCTATGTGAGGCGAGAAGACAAAAATACTGACATTGTGAACAAAAGGAAATGGGGTGAAAGTGAACCAGGCCCCCCTATGAACAGGGAGAGTGTTCATGCTTTTTTATAAATAATGGGTGAGAGGGGCCAACGTCCAAACTATAAATGGCCTAAGGGTTCTCCTAGTAATGAAAGAGAGAATGTGAAAAACTCAAATGAATCACTGTCTTCATTCAGACTACAAGGCAGACGTGGCAGTGAAAAATGCGTCCCAAGAGTAAGGGTCGTGCCTATTAAGACAAGTGTAGAGTCGTTTCAAACACAGCTTCCCTGTGCTCTGATGAAAAGCCTGCTGGTCATTCTCTACAGGGAGTGTCCCATTCACTGCCTACTGCCCCGGGAGCAGGAGCAGAGGCCAGACTGAAAAGATAAGTTGTAAGTAAAGTGCATATAGAGTGGCCACCTGCCAAGGGTCAAGGGTTAGGTTTAGGGACATTATCTTATTGGTCTGTTTTTGTGCTGTGAGGGCATGAAATATTTCTGGTTGTACATAAAGAATGCATTTTTGTGGGGAAAAGAATGATGCTTCATCTCTCATTGACTGAAACCTTGAGCAAATTCCCTTTACCTTTTTGTAGTGTTATGTCCATCTGGGACTAAAAGGAGGGATGCAACACAGGCCTTCCATTGGGTCTATTCTATTGGATCTTGTATTTACCCATATTATTTTCTCTATCATGGATGCTCTGCCCCCCAAATTCTGAGAAGGGAATATGTAAGTTTTTCTACCAAAAACATTTCTCCTAGCAAATAGCTATGGTAACGGGCAACATTGTTGAGGCGTTTCTGGGAACCCCACATTTACTGTAGGTCTCTCATTGTTCTCAGCCAAAACCCAACATCGAGCTACTGAGGGAACAAGTTGGTTCCAGAGATTATGAGTCACTCACAAGACCTATAACCAACTTTC
>NW_005371106.1:464066-470862 GCF_000412655.1 Myotis brandtii | reverse complement strand
GGTTTCCTAAGCAAGTCCAACACCATGGCCAGTTTTCTTTATATTTAGGGTGATGATACTCAGACCCTATAATAGACCTGACACAGCAACTAAAAGTGTATCATGGGGTCTAAAAGTGGCCCTGAACAAGTTACTAAGCTTATTGGTGTCAGGGGATTGGCAGATATTTTGTAGCTAAGCACAATAAATCTCAGATCTAATATATTTTGCAGTTTATAAATAATTTTTTGCTTTATTTATTAAATATATTTGGATCTCTTGATTTTTTTTTAAAAAGTAGCATCAATTTAAAGGTTTGTAGCAATACACTGATCTTTGCCTTTTGTGCTTTTTTTTACATTGTAATTTATTGTGGTAAGAACACAACATGAGATACCCTGTAAACAAATTTTCAAGGTGATAATACCGTATTATGGACTATAGTTTGTGGGGAGGGGGAAATATGCCCCTGCCAAAGGTAATTCCCATTTTTTTTAGTTCTTATGGCTGGACTAACAATGAAATTGACACAAGAACAGATTAACAGGAGAAAAAACAATTTGACATGTGTACACGGGAGATCTTAAATGTCACTCAGAGAAATGACGAACCAATTGGCTTTTTATACTTTTAAACAAAAAATGAATAAATTTGTGAAGATTTGACAGGACAAAGAAACTTAAGTTTTGGTTACTCTTTCATGAGAATTCTAGGTAAAGTGTGGGTTTGGGTAGTAAATTAGTACAGAAGTACCAAGGTTTGTTGATAAAGCCTTCTTGGCCCTGGATTCTTAACTTTATCAATAAGGGTGTCTCTTTCACCATCACCACCTCCCTCAACCCCCACATCCCACCCAGGGAGCAAGGAGGGCATCTTTTACCGGGGAGATTTATTTCCTGCATTCAAGGAGACAAGAGAGGTCTTGAACCAGCTGCTTGTCAGAAAACTGTAATTGGGAGTCATCAATATGTCCTTTTCTAACTCTCTATCCCTCTCTCTCCCTTCCTCTCTGTAAAATATCAATAAAATATATTAAAAAAATAAGGGTGTCTCTTTCACCATCACCACCTCCCCCAACCCCCACATCCCACCCAGGGAGCAAGGAGGGCATCTTTTACCGGGGAGATTTATTTCCTGCATTCAAGGAGACAAGAGAGGTCTTGAACCAGCTGCTTGTCAGAAAACTGTAATTGGGAGTCATCAATATGTCCTAGTGGATGTTTGGGGGCAGTCTGCCTTGGTAAGGTACCTGGTTGTACAGCTGATCTCCAGAACTTGTTCATCTTCCTCAACTGAAAGGTTATGCTCATTGATGGGCAACTTCCCATTCCCTCCCCTCCCCAGGCCCTGGCAACCACTGCTGCACTCTTTGGTTCTATGAATTTGACTATTTTAGGTGCCTCATATAATTGTGCTTATGCAGTATTTGTCCTTCTGTGACTAGCTTATTTCACTTAGCATCATGCATTCAAGGTTTATCCATTTTGTTTTGTGTTGCAAATTTTCCATCTTTTTAAAGGCTGAATAGTATTCTATTGTATGTAGACACCACATTTTTTACCTGTTGATGGCATTTGGGTAGTTTCCACATCTTGCCTGTGAATAGCACTGCAATGAATGTGGGAGTGCTAATATCTTTTCAACATCCTGATTTCAATTCTTCAGGATAAATACCCAGAAGTGGGATTGCTGGATCACATGGTAGTTCCATTTGTAAAGGCTGAATAGTATTCTATTGTATGTAGACACCACATTTTTTACCTGTTGATGGCATTTGGGTAGTTTCCACATCTTGCCTGTGAATAGCACTGCAATGAATGTGGGAGTGCTAATATCTTTTCAACATCCTGATTTCAATTCTTCAGGATAAATACCCAGAAGTGGGATTGCTGGATCACATGGTAGTCCCATTTTTAATTTTTTGAGGAACTTTCATCCTGTTTTCCACAGACTGCGCCATGTTGCATTCCTACCAAGAGTGTGCAAGAGTTCTGATTTCTCCACATCTTTGCCAACACTTATCTGTGTTTTTGTTGGGTTGGTGTTTGTACTAGCCATTCAGACAAATGTGAGGTTTTACTCGAATTTCCCTGATGACCTTGAACATTTTGTTGGCTGTTTGTATGTCTTCTTTCGAGAAATGTCTGTGAAACTCCTTAGCCCATTTTTAATCAGATTATTTTATATCTAAAATTGTTATGATATCTTTCTGAATTTTACCTGTGCCAGCAAAAACCAAAGTAATAACTTGAATGGAAAATAATACAATAAGTAATAAGTAATAATATAAGAATAAACTGTTTCACTTTCTCAGAACTGTAAACCTAGTTTTGCCCAACCCTGTATATTAATTGTAGTAACTGAAAACAATTCCATCCTTGTGACTTTCATGAATTATATGAATTATGATTTATTTAATTTTTCCGATTTTCCAAATAATTCAACCATGTGCTATACCACTAAAGATAATTAACAATGTCTTAACTCTATATGTTGTCATTCTTCACCAAGTATTCCAAAGGAACTAAAATATTCCAAAGTATTCCCTAAAAAGAGCTATTATTTTTTCAGTTTTAATATAATTTTCCCACAAATCCACACTTCACCTGCTTTTTCTGTTTTTAGATTCTTTCTCTCTTCTCCGATCCAAGTTTCATGTTGTGCTTTCCTGTTCCTTTTCCAATAACCTTATCTTTTCTTTGTTTCTGATGGTTTCAACTCCCTCCCATTCATTGCATCTTCTTCGTGTCCCTCTCTGACATCTGCTGCTGTGGGTTTCCTTTGTGTCCCCGGCTTCAATGCGTGGCTTCCCTCCCATTCTCCTCCCTCCCTCACTGTCCTCCCTTTTTTCGAGCTTCTTTGTCTTTTGTGCTGCTGATCAGAGCCACTCAGGCTTTGAGAAGATGGCGAGGAGTCAGAATTCTAGCCGCAGCTAATGATCCAACCGCTCTTTAAGCTGCAGGCAACTTGTAATGTTCAAGCAGGAAAGGGAAGCACAGAGAAAAGGCTCTGCCAGCACCTTTCCAGCAATGTCAGTGTTCTAGCGACGTAATAGGGACTAACTCTACCTAGTGCACAAATTGGCTTGCCTCATTCAACTAACACAGTGGTTCTCAACCTTCCTAATGCCGCGACCCTTTAATACAGTTCCTCATGTTGTGGTGACCCCCAACCATAAAATTATTGTCGTTGCTACTTCATAACTGTCATTTTGCTACTGTTATGAATCGTCATGTAAATATCTGATACGCAGGATGTATTTTCATTGTTACAAATTGAACATCATTAAAGCATAGTGATTAATCACAAAAACAATATGTGATTATATATGTGTTTTCCGATGGTCTTAGGTGACCCCTGTGAAAGGGTCGTTCGACCCACAGGTTGAGAACCGCTGAACTAACAGGTCTTCTTGTGGTCGGGCTCCTGGAGTGACTGCTGAAGGTCCTTTCCCCTCTAATGGAGCTGGGTTTGGTTTATGGTGTGTTGTGCTGTTTGGTTGTTTACCAAGAAAGCCATTTCACTTCTTGGGCTTTCTTCACCCACCTGCCTCGCTGGGAGATTTTCTAGTGCTTATTTGCGCTTCCATTGCGGAGACAAGGGTTTGTCCGTGCCTGGTGGTACCACCCTGGAGGGAATGTCAGGAAACAGGGGGTCACACACAGCAGTGCCAACACGGCCTCATGGGGCATTTTTCAAGCAGCCTTATCCCACCAGATCAACATGGACTTCTGAGCACTTAACAGTTCTCTGCCAGGTTTTGGAGATGATACAGGGATTTAGTAGATGTGTTCACTGTCCTCCAGGAGGCAGCAATTTAGGTGGGGCCACAAGACTAATACAAACCGAAGAGATAAAGTAATCAAGCAAGACCATCCGTGACTCAGTGAGGGAGACAGATTGTATGTGAAACCGAGGGTCCTTATAACTTTATTAAATTTAGCTTTAAGTCCTAGCTCTAGAAATCATCAAGGGGATGGGGGAGACAGAGAGGGGGGCGGGTGGGGAGGAGAGATTGGCTTTTTCTACAATAACCAGCAACAGAAGACAGTAGCTGAGACCTGGCGAATGGTAACATGAGTCCAGACCTCCAGCCGGCTGAAGATAACATCCGAAGTTATGTTTCCGTTCCTGAGTCCTTAGGTGGAATGACTCCCTGGCTACTTCCTGAGACTAGATACAGGGACATTGTAAAAACCTCGGAGCTGTCCTCAAGACTTGAAGAAATGATTCACCACCCTTATCTCACCTTGACCAATTAGCTCCCATGTCCCTGAGCCCCCTAACCTATGGTGTCTTGTGATTTACCCCTAAATAATCTATAACCTACATGTCATTGGGGAGTTCAGGCTTTTGAGCATTAGCTTCCCCTTTCGGATGGCACCATTCATATGAAAATAACCAGTATTTCTCCACTGCTAATCGAGGTGTCTGCTGTTT
Source organism: Myotis brandtii (assembly GCF_000412655.1). Lineage (NCBI taxonomy): Eukaryota > Metazoa > Chordata > Mammalia > Chiroptera > Vespertilionidae > Myotis > Myotis brandtii. Next base: position 466,443 of record NW_005371106.1, on the reverse strand, counting down.
GGCTCTGCTAGTACTGGTGGACAAACTCTTTCTGTTCTGTAACATAAAAGTAGCTGGGGTTGAGATAAAGGTAACATCAGGGTTGACTTGGAAAAACAGGAAGATCCTCTGGCTTTGAGCTGGGCCAGGAAGGGTAGCATTAGATAAGGACCCTGGGAGGTCAAGAGGATTCTAGGCCACAGGGATCACACTACATGTTGGAGTGCCCCAGGTACCTGTCCTTGGCCCTTTTTTCTTCTCTACCTGTATTCTTCCTCATGGCTTTACTGCTACCTAATCTAATGGGTTACTGATTCAAATATATGACTCAAGCCAGGATCTTCCTATTCCAAACGCGTACTTTTGTTTACTTGATATTTCTAATGGTTGTCTGATAAACATTTCCACCTTGACATAACCAAAATAAAATTCTTTTTTTCCCCCCTAAAACCCACTCTCCCCCCAAAACTTACCTATGTAATGAAATTGCACCACCAGTCACCAGTTGCTTAAGGCTGAGAATCTGGGTGGGGGTAGGGGGGGGTCATTCTTAATTCTTCTCCTTCCCTTGTACCCATTTCCAATCAGTAAGTCTGATGTTCAGCTCTAAAGCATGTCACATATACCGCCAGTCCCCACATGTCTGTCACTATAACCCTAATCCAAGCCACCATTATCTCTCCTAAACTATGTAATAACCTCCACCTGATCAGCCTGCCTCCACCATTGACCCTATAGGCCTATTATCTGCACAACAGTCAGAGCAATCTTTTCTAAGGTGAGAATCAGGGCATTTGCTCTCCATTCCAATAGAATAAAATCCAACTCCTTATCACAGCTCTGCCTGACCTGACTCCTGCCTCCTTCTCTAACCTCAGCTCTCACCACTCGGCTCCATTCACACTGGCCTTTCAATCCTTCAAATCTCCCAAGCTGAGTCCAGCCTCGGCCTTTGCACCAGCTGTTGCCTCCATCTGGAAAGCTCTCTCCAATCTTTGTGTGACTCCCTTCTCCATTTAGTCTCTTCAGCTCAAATGTCTTCTCAGAGAAAAATTTCTCTAGTCTAGCTAAAACACAACAGCAAAAATCCTTCCCTATCCTTCCTCGCTATCTAATTGCTATGTTTTCTTTTCTTCACAAAAGTTATCTGGAATTATACTGTATGTGAATTTTTTTTTTTAGTTTATTATTTTTTGCCTCCACTGAGTGTAAGCTGTGTGAGTACAAGTACTTTCTCTAGTGCTAACCAAGTGCTCAACAGATGATTGTTCATGAAGGAAGCTGGTGTGGAATGAGGCCCTGTAAGCATGAGGAGAAATTCAGTCAGGAGGAGGGCTCACAGGCTTGGCAGGGCACAGAGCTCAAGGGTGAGGTGGAGCTCACAGAATGCATCCTGTGCACACACCCTACAGTGGGGCCTTGACTTACGAGTTTAATTCGTTCCAAGACCTAGCTCGTTAAGGAGCTTGTTAAGGAGCTCGTTAACTCAAATTACTCTATCAACTCAATGCAAAAAAATCCGCAGAGAGACAGCTGGTATCTCAAAAAACTGGTTAGTCGGGACACTCGTAGGTCAAGGCCCCACTGTATATCCTCATCCAAGCAATTTGGATTTTGGACTCTGGTGAAGCCCTCATAGAGAAGGGTTCAAATACAATGCATGCCTCTGGCATTTCTATACTTACTGAGGACGCATGCAGACTACCACAATGGTAGGTCACTCCACCCGTCTGACAGAAAGATGACTAGGACCGAAAGCAGGTCTTTTCCTACACGCTTTGAACTTATTGTTGTATTTGGTCCTCATAGCAATTACATTATAAAGTAGGTCTTGTTTTTCCCCTTTTATAGATGAGAAAAATGGACCTCAGAGAGGGAATGTGATGCCTATAGTCACAGGGCTGCTAAGTGGCAGGGGAAGAATTCAAACACAGGACAGCTTGATGCCAAGGCCAGTTGCAGCTCCCAGCCAGCCACACTTCCCATGGGAGGAAACAGCCATAGTGATGAGTCAAGAGCTGGCTTATCAGGGGCAGAGGGTCTGGTCACCGTGCCCTCCAGGAGGCAGCAGCACTCTGACAGAAGCAGGCAGTTCTGAGCTCTGTTGCTGTGGTAGGAAGCAGTGAAGGAGGCGGCGGCTGGGCACTTGCATGGTGTCTATAAAACAATTTCCACTCCCCTATGAACTCACCTTGAGCTAGAGAAAGGATGTGGCAGAAATGAAGTTTGAGGGCTAGAGCCACTGGAGTGAATGAAGGAAGTACTGCATGGATTTCATTATTGCATGTGTCACCCAGGTCCTAACGGTGGTCCTGACTCCTCGTCCAGCTTTGGCCCCAATAGACCCTCTCTTGTCATCATGTATCTTTCCTTCATAGCACTTAGCATCCTTATACTT
>NW_005371106.1:445003-462305 GCF_000412655.1 Myotis brandtii | reverse complement strand
ACTAGTGGCCTGATGCACGAAATTCGTGCACAGGGGTGGTGTTCCTCAATCCTGCCTGCACTGTCTCCAACCTGGGACCCCTTGGGGAATGTCCGACTGCTGGTTTAGGACTATGTCCTAACCGGCAGTCAGGCATCCCTCTCGAAATCCAGGACTGCTGTCTCCTAACCGCTCAACTGCCTGCTGGCCTGCTTGCCCCCAACTGCCCCATCTTGCTGGCCTGATCGCCCCCATCTGCCCCCACACCAGCCTGCTCACCCGCAACTTCCCCGCCTGCCAGCCTGATTGCCAACTGTTCCCCCTCGCTGGCCTGCTCACCTCCAACTGGTCCCCCCAGCTGGCCTGATCACCCCCAACTGCCCTCCCCTCATGGCCTGATCACCCCTAACCTCCTCTGCCTCGGCCCTGCCACCATGGCTTTGTCTGGAAGGACATCTGGAAGGTCTCCTGGAAGGTATCCCAGTCTAATTAGCATATTACCCTTTTATTTGTATAGATAAAGCCCTTCCTGTCAGGTCAAAGGAAGCCAATTTTTCATCAACTTTTTAAGCCAATATCACTACTGTGCGATTCTCTGCTGCTGAACCTCCATTATGTAGGAAACTTGAAAAATTCAATATGTAAACTATTTAATTTTCCAGTGACTCAAAAAAATACATTTTTATTCCCAATATTTATTATTAAGTATCTTTCTAAAATGAGAGTCCATTTTTCAGTCCCAGTGAGCATGGACTAGTGGTCCTGATTTACTCTATTTTTCACATAATTAGGAACCTCACAATATTGTGGGATGAGAATTCTGAAGAGTAATTATAACTAGAGCCAAGGCCCTTACTCTGGGGTTCCTGACTGAGCGTCACAGTTTATGAGCACAGTTATCACAATATTATTGCCTATATTCCCAATGCTGTACTTGACATCCCCGTGACCATTTTTTCTGACTACCAATTGGTTCTTCTTAATCCCTTCACCTTTTCACCCAGCCCTCACCCCCCTGCCCTCTGGCAACGCAGCCTGTTCTCTGTATCTAAGTCTGTTTCTATTTTGTTTTTTTTTCATTAATTTTGTTCTTTAGATCCCACATATACATTAAGTCATATGGGAATACATTTTTGTTGTGTAATTCCTTTTGCATAAAGTATTTTTTTTAAAAAAAAGAAACAAGCAAGAAATGCTTATTTAGATTCCTCTGGAATGTGAGCTCCATGTGAGCGGGGAGTTCGTTCCTTTTGTTCCCTGCTGTATCCCATCCCTTAGAACAGTGCCCAGTCCCAAAATGGCCTTCAGTGCCTGCTGAATTCAATGACAGGACACAGGTAGAGAACGAACATGTCTCTTTCCAGCCTAAAATAATCAACAACCAAAAACTGTTAGTAATGTTGTGTTCATATTGTGGAATTTCTTTTCATAGGTGCCTGTTATAAATCACAGTGACATATAGGAAATATGGTTCTAAATGCGAAAACAATAATTGTAGTGAGCCTGGGTATGACACATGGTGTCTTACTTGTCATAGAATTGATATGAGTCAGAAGAGGTTTGGAGTTAAATCTGACTTTTAAAAAATGACTCCTGCCAATTACATTCACTTCCAAAGGAACATGATTACCCCACAGTCCCACTCAGGGACAGCAGCCAGGTTTCCTAACACAGAACCTAGCGCTCCTGACTGTAGCTGATTGTACCCGATGGGAGCCAATCTCAGGGCAGCTCATCTCTGGGTTGACCAACAGTCTATCACTGTTTCAAAAAGATGAGCTGCACCAGAGTTCTTTCAGGTATAAGGAATTAAATGGAAACGGACAGACTGAGCAATTGATAGCAGAAGTAAAAACTAAAAATTAAGAACTGTCAGAAAGTAAGAGGGGGGAAGACTAGCAGAGTGAACCAGGGTATTTCTAAAGCCAAAAGCAGCCCCTGTTGAAAATCATCCAGTCAACCTCCTTATTTTGTAAGTGAGAAATATGACGAGGTTGGTATTTTCCCAAGGTCAACAAGAGTGATGGGGAGGGAAGCAATGGTATTTTCACCATCCGTTGGTGCTTTTCTGATTCTTAGAATGCAGTGATCCAGGGGCAGAGGGGAATAAACAACTCCCAGGATGTGAAGGCACAGGCTAAAGCAGGTTACCTTAAGTGCAAAATTCCTGTTTTAGATTTACTCCAAAAATGTTGTCGTCTATGCCATGGTGTCTCTGTTGTAATATACACACAATACTATTTAAATGCATGCTATATGAAAGACTGTCATATTTGGTCTCATGGTTCTAAGCTCTGCCCAGCACACTGACCAGCCTCCCGATTTGAGAAGAATGCCTGTGTCTGTCCAGGACTCTCTTCTTTCCCAGAGCACATCTGGCAGCTTCAGATGGAGCTCTTCGAATGGTGAACTCTCTTTCTCTGAGCATATAATAGATACTCATTTGGACCAGACCTGGGAGATGAACTTTGGAAGGAATCTTGCATCCTAGGAGTCCCTCAAGCTTCCAGACTCCTCTTTAACAGCTGTTTCAGCAGCTTTGTCCCTCTTTTCATATGCTGTGAGAAGGCCACCCTCCTTCCACCCTCCTGGGGGTGCATATGTTCTCACTGACACCTTTCACCTCCGTGGGCTGTTCCCACTGCATTCCCAGTCTACCCGAGTGCTCCCCAAACAACATAGCTGCATTGCTACAATGCCCAAAGCACATTCACACATGAGTGTGAGACATTTCTGTTCTTAAATCTTCCTGGATCACGTTGGGGTCTTGTTCATATCTCTGCTGTTTCCGGGGTTTTCACCCCTTTGCTGGGGAACTACCTATACAAACTTTAAAGTCCTCCCACTGTCTTAGGCTGAACTGCTCAGATCTCTCTGGTTCTGCACTTCCTTTCAGGTCCATGTCCTGTGGGCGTCAGCTTCCATTGCCAAACAGGTCCATTCATGCATTTTTACTAAAGGAAAGAAGCATGGATCTAAGCGGAGTTTGCAGTATCACATAGATGAGTCAGGGTAAGCCTCATTGAAATGTGAGATTTCTGCAAAGACTTGAATGCAGTGGGCGGCTGGCCAAGAGGTTCTTTGGAGGAAGATCATCCTCGGAGGAAGAGCAAAAGTGCTCCAGCAGGAGAACCTGGCGTGTGTGCAGAGCAGAGTGAGCAAGGAGGGTGTAGTGGCGAAGGGGATGGGAACAGAAAGGGGACTGATCCTGACTGGATCAAAGCTTGGAGCATATGATGTGGGCTCTGGCTTTTCCTCTGAATGAAATAAAGCCATCTTAGGATTTTGAGCCAGAGAAGTGACATGATCTGATTGGTTTCCAAAGGACACTACTTGAACAGGCTAAGAAGATGTTCTTGTGGGTGGGCAGCCTGGCACGGATGTCTGAGCTAGGCCAAGCAGGGAAAAAAGGGTATCCCAGGTAGGGGCAACCTGGTGAGGGGGACTCAGAGTCTTGAGCATGAAATAAGGGAGATGTGTGGGGAGGGGTTTCCCAGAAAATAACCAGCATTCCTGATAAAATGCCTGATTCCAAGGTTCAGACAGGGAAAGTATAAGATGAGCCTGGAACATCTGTATCATAGAAAGAGAGAGAGAGAGAGAGAGAGAGAGAGAGAAACCACCAAGAAAATGTTCAAAGAATGATAGGAACATGGCAAAAGGATACAGAAGCCAACTTGAAAGAGCTCCCACTAACCAAATTAGGGACAATTTGAGCATCAAAATAAATAATTATAGTCACCTGTAAAAATAAAACAATAAAATTACATAAAATTAAAACAATATAGAAAACCATGAGTTCATACAGATACAAAAAATCCTATATAATAAAAGGCTAATATGAAAATCGACCAAACAGTGGAACAACCAGTTGCTATGATGTGCACTGACCACCAGGGGGCAGACGCTCAACCCAGGAGCTGTCCCCTGGTAGTCAGTGTGTTCCCACAGGGGGAGCACCAGAAGCTGGGCTCACTGCCTCTCCTGCCTCTGCGGCAGTGCTAAGGATGTCCGAGGGCTACAGACTGTGAGAGGGCGCAGGCCAGGCTGAGGGAACCGCCCTCCCCCATCCCCGAGTGCATGAATCTTGTGCACTGGGCCTCTAGTACATAAATAAATTGTGTGATGAGAAAAGGTATATTTACATAGTTTCCAAGTGACTTCATGCAAAATATTTATTAATTACAAAGGGGAAAGAAGTAACTTTATAGTGGATAACATTGGCAGGCACTAAGTGATCAAAATTAATCTTATCTGTAACAAAAAAATTGAAGTTCTGAATGCCACCTGATAAGATGCCTAAAGAAAAGCACAACTTATTTCTGTAATATACTTGCCAAAACAGCTTAATTTGAATCTGTTTATGAAGAAATGTGAGACAGACTCATATTGGGAACAATTTTATAAAATAACTGGTCTGTGATTTTCAAAAATATCAACATCTGGAAAGTCAAGAAGAGATGAGGAACAGTTCCAAACCAAAGTTGTCTAAAGAAACATGACAATTAAATTCAATGCCGGATTCTTTTGCTATAAAAGGCAATGGAATATTATTCAGTGCTAAAAGGAAATGAGGTGTCAATTTATGAAAACACATAGAGGAAACCTAAATTCATATTCCGAAGAGAAAGAAGCCAATCTGAAAAGGCTACATATTGTGTGATTCCAACAGAAAACTATGGAGACAGTGAAAAGATCAGTGGTTGCCAGGAGTTGAGGGGGTGGGTGAGTAGGAATGAATATATGGAGCATGGAGGATTTTTAGGGCCTGAAACTACTCTGTATGATACCATAATGGTGGATATGTCATATATCTGTCCAAACTCATGGAATGTACAAAACCAAGAGTGAACCCTCATGCATTCTTTGAACTTTGGGTGATAATGTGTCACTATAGATTCATCAATTATAGCAAATACTAGAGGCCCGATGCAAGAAATTCATGCAAGGGGCTCAGCCCTCGCTGCCGCCACGGCTTTGTCCGGAAGGTCGTCTGGTCTAATTAGCATATTATGCTTTTATTATTATAGATACCACTCTGGTGGAAGATGTTGCTAATGGGGGATATATGGGAATTCTATGTACTTTCTGCTCAATTTTCCTGTGAACCTAAACTTGCCCTAAAAAAAAAAATCTGTATATATAAAAGGCTAAGTAATTGTCCTACCAGTAGCTATGACACGCAATGACCACCAGGGGGCAGACACTCTGACTGGTAGCTACAACGTGCACTAACCACCAGGGGGCAGACGCTCAACACAAGAGCTGCCAAGCTACAGTGACTTGGCAGAGGCAGTTCTTGGGTGATGCACTTTGGAACCAGAAAGGAGGGAGCCCGATTCCAGGGTGCATCACCCAAGAACTACCCTCTCACAATCCAGGATGCCTTGGGGGATGTCAGAGAGCCAGTTTCAGCACAAACCCCACAGGCCAGGCTGAGGGACCAATGTCCCACCCCACCGGCCACCTTCTAATTAATTTTCTTTCACTGTGCATGAATCCGTGCACCGGGGCACTGGTAGTCTTATAAAAAGAGTGAATATTAAAAATAAATAGTTTTTTATTTACAACATCAAAATTTTAGCTCTGATAAACTGAATAATATTCTACAAAGAATATTATTCTCCTAAAGATATCAGAGACAAACAGTAGATTTGTTATACTGAATATAGCATTTGCTTTAAAATTAAATTCTCCATTTTTAAAAAATGTCACTTGTTTATAAGATAGCAGTTTTTTGTATTAATCTGAATTGTCCTGGATTTTACCTTCTTGTCTCCAGTGGCTCTCTATCTAGGATTCTAACCCAGACTGTGTTTAATGGGCTCAGACAAAAGCTGCCTAACTCTAGGACACAAATGTCGACTTAATCTTATGATTGGCAATCTGAAGTCAGAAATAGAGAAAAAGGAAGGGAATATTTTTACAGATTTTCACATAGTAAACAATATAGACATAGTAGAAAATTGTAGACATGTGATCAATATATGTTAAGAGGACATAATAGACATATAATTGGTAGTAATTCAATGATTAATAGGTCACTGAATTAATGAAAGAATAATTAGTTAAAGAATGGATGTGTTTATTAATTTGTAAAATGATTAAAATGCTCGGCTTATACTTAGTGCTTCTTTTCTTTCTGAAGTTTGGCTTTATTTTTTTTTTCTCATATTTTATTGTTTTTTTACAGAGAGGAAGGGATAGGAATAGAGAGTTAGAAACATCGATGAGAGAGAAACATTGATCAGCTGCCTCCTGCACACTCTCTACTGGGGATGTGCCCACAACCAAGGTACCTGCCCTTGGCTGGAATTGAACATGGGACCCTTGAGTCTGCAGGCTGACGCTCCATCCACTGAGCCAAACCGGTTAGGGCTTGGCTTTATTTTTAATTTCTTATTTAATTTATTGCCTAAGAGGACATTTTGCCTCGGATATTTACCCAACATTTAAATATTTTAAACATTTTTAAACCTATTCTGCTTTTCCCTTACTGTCAATAATGTCATCATTCTGTTGTTATGGTATAGTATGTGTTGAGCCCCATGAACCCTGACAGTGGAGCAAAGAGCTTAACACTGTGATTGTTGCCCAAGAATAGAGTGTTTGGGATGAGCAATCTGTTGTTATGGTATAGTATGTGTTGAGCCCCATGAATCCTGACAGTGGAGCAGAGCTTAACACTGTGATTGTCGCCCGAGAATAGAGTGTTTGGGGTGAGCAAAAAAGGGATTAAGAAGTACAAATTGCCCGTTATAAAAACAGTCACAGAGATGTAAAATACAGCATACGGAAGTTTTCGGTCATTTTTTTTACACAGGTTTTCAATTCCTTGCTCTATCTCTTTTCCTTCTGGCACTCCGAGCCTCCTTACACAAAAGTATCTTCATACTTTTGGATTCTTTTTTCTTTTTTTTTCTGTTCTGATTGGGTGTTTTCTGCTTTCTTATCTTCTAAATCTCTGATTTGATCTTCTGCTTCATTACTCCACTCTTGATTCCCTCTAATATAGTCTTCATTTCGGTTCATGTAATTTTCATTTTTTTCTGTTTTCCTTTAAATGTTTCTACTTTCCTTTTTATGTTTCCTATCTCTTTGTTGAAGTTCTCACTAAGTTCATCTATTTTTTCAACCCTCTGTCTCCCTTGGCCACAATCCCCACTGGTTTTTACAGCCAGAAGTTGTGGGGACTTCTCTTCCCAGCACTGGAACCCTTGACTGGGGCCCTGGTGTTGGCCTGAGACCCCTCCATCCTCAGGGAGAACCTCCATAGATGAGATATTCCTCCTGATTTTTATCCACCACACCTGGGAATGGGCCCAGCCTGTTCTGAGTCTCCACCTCTCCTACCAGTCTTTATATGACTGTTTATATCCTTAGTTGTAGTATTTCTGTTAGCTAGATTTCAGGTGGTTCTGAATGATGGATTTGTTTTGTTTTGTTCTGTTTTTTTTGTAGTTTTGTTGTAATTTTTATGTGGTTGTGGGAGAATGGGAATACTGTGTTTACCTATGCCACCATCATAACCAGAAGTTGGTTCATTCCCCACCCCCCATAGAAATATTGTTTTGTTCCAGAAGCATTTGTTAAAAATACTTTTTTAATCCATTGAATTGACTTGGTGCCTTGGTAAAAAAATTATATATATATAAGATACATGTAATCATACATGTTGAGCATATATGTAAGAACCTATTTCTGCGTTCCCTATTCTGTTCCACTGATTTGTCTATCCTTAAAACCATACTACACTGTCTTTATTATTGCAGCTTTATAATAAATCTTTAAATTGAAAAGTAATTTTTCAAGATTGTTTTGGCTATTTCAGTTCCTTTGCATTTCCATATAAATTTTAGAATGAACATGTAAATTTCTACAAAAAACTGGTTGAAGTGTAATAGAGACGTATTGAATCCATAAATTAATTTTGAAAAATGGGTATCTAAATAATATTACCTTTGAATCCATAAACATTTATTTAGAAATTTGTTATATCCAAAATATCTTCTAAAAATCAACAATAAAATACAACCAACTAAAAAATGAGCAAAAGATTTAAACATTCACTTAAAGAAAGAAGACACATACATAGCCAATGAGCCCATGAAAAAGTGCTCAATGTCATCATGGAACTGTTAATTAAAACCACAGTGAGACAGCACTTCACCCACACTAGAATGGCTTAATCAAAGATTGGCTACACAAAATATTGGAGCTGGTGAGAAGCAGTTAGAACTCTCATACATTGCTTGTGGGCATATGAAATGGTATAACCACTTTGGATGAATCTTTGGCACTAACTTATAAAGGTAAACAGAAATTTGCCTATGAACCAGTAATACCACTCCTAGATATTTTCCAATGACAACTGAAACACATGTTATCAAAAATAAAAAATTTTATGGGAATACTTATGGAAACCGTATAATGTCCAAATATGGGAACAACCCCCAATGTTCATTATCATGAGAATGAATAAACAATTGTATATTTATACAATGGAATATTACTCAGCAGTAAAAAGAAGCAACTACTGACACAGGCCACATGTATGAATCTCACAGACATTTCGTTAAGCAAAAGAACCCAGACACAATAGAATGCATAATGTGTTTTCATTTAAGCGAAGTCCAAGAACCGGCAAAACTAATCAACAAGAATCAAAGTCAGAAAGCAGTTGCCTCTGGAAAGGGATTTAAGGGAATTTTCTGAGGTTATAGTAATACCCTTCCTACATCCTCCACCCCCTCAGCACATTAATTCATTCCTTTGTTCATTATGTAATTATTTCCTTTCTCTTCTATATATTCTGAATCTCATCCTCTCCACTGACTCCCCTCTGGCCATATATGGGTGTCACAGTTCCCCCACCCCAATTTAGAAGTCCACCCTGAACTCAGTGTCTCTTTCTGGCTTCCGTCTTCTGGGCTTCCCTTCACAATCAGGCTTTTAAAAGACTAATCTATATCCCCAACCCCCACTTCCATTCACACCAGTAAAGAGAGAGACTCTGTATCCTACTATGTGATTGATTTTTGCCTTTTTTTTTTTTTTGTATAGATGTGTAGAAAACAGGAAAACTGAACTAAGAAAAAAAGATAAGGATAGTGCTGCAGGGAAAAAACAGACTTTCTCCGGGTATGCAAAAACACACAATGAACGAAATAGCAACTGGATCCCTATGTACAAAGCACTCTATTAGGTTTAGTTATTGGGTGTTTAAGAGAGAATTCTTGTTCATAACCTATTGTTGGCTGTAAATATAAATCTCACTACCAGAAACAAACAAAAATGATAAAGGCAAAGGTTCTTAAAGGCAAGGTTCTTAGAATTATATCAAAGAATCTTCTGGTTTTTTAGGTCAGATAAGATACTGGCAACCAAGAATAAGGAATAAAGACTGTTGCCTCCCTGGCCAGGTAGTTCAGTTGGTTAGTGTTGTCCGGTTCAATCCCTGGTCAAGGCACATCAGGAATCAACTAATGAGTGCATAAGTAAGTGGAACAACAAATCTCTCTCTCTCCTCAATTTTTAAAATTATAAATAATTATATATGTTGCCAGGTGAATCTAAGCTCTAATTTTTTATCATCAAAGGAGAATCGTGCCCATTTAAAGAAAACTTAAAACCCAGGGCAGTTTGGGGCTTTGCTTATTTATTTGGGTGCAAAGTACCCTATGGATCAGGTAGGACTCCCAGTGGACCCTAATCTCAAGTTGAATAAGCCCCTCCCAGATGCCTCCTCCCTCCAGGAGGGGGTGCAGTTAATTTCCTCACCATTCCCTGAGGCCAAGACTCCACTCCTGCATCTGGGCACTTATCACAATGCAAGGACGTCTGGGAGCTGCAGGAACAGGGGCAACATTCAGCATTGTAGAATGAAAGGATGAATGAATGGATTGTTTCTCTAGTTTCCAGCACATAGATGAAATTTTATGAATACTTGTTGAATGAATAAATAAATTCAATCCAATAGATAATGGCACAAAATTACTGGCCTTGCACTTATAATTTCAACTTTTCCCCACTGCCATCCCCAGCCCACACCCCCCTCCCCACACTCACCCCCATCCTTTGAAAGCATTTGAGGGTTCAGTTAAGGATGAAGTCCATAACTAATCATGTTTTCATCTAGGATCATTTCAGAGCCAAATGAAGGTAAAAGCAAACAACTTGGATAGCCACCTCAGGAGTGCTGTGGAGTGCATAGTCTTTCTTGCTTTCTATCTTGATTCATTTATCCATCCTTTCAACAAATAGCTATTGAAAAACCACTGTTTGTGCTATACAGGGTCCTAGTCCCTGGGGGCAGAGCAATGGAGAAGTCAACAAGATCCCCTTTGCTCTTATGGAATGTGTCTCTTCATTCATTCAAGTGACAAATACTGAGGGGCTTCTGTGTACCAGGTTCTTTACTGAGCAGTGAATATACATTCCTGCCTCCATGATACTTATATACTAGTAGAGGAAAAAAACAGAAAAATAAATAAATAACTCATATTGTATAGAAGATAATAAATCCTGCATGGGGGGGTTGACAGGGGATTGGAGGGTAGTGAAACAGAGAAGGGAATAGGGGCATGCAATTTTAAATAAGGAGATCAAGGCAGAACTCACTGAGAAAGTGCTGTTGGAGCCAAGTCCTGGAGGAGTGAGGGAGCAAGATGCTTAGGGAAGAGCATTCCAGGAAGAAGAAAGCAAATATAAAGGGCCTGAGCTTGGAACACTTGTAGCGTGTTCAAGAAGCAGCAAGGAGCTCAATATGGCTGAACCACAGCAAATAAGGAGGAGAAAAGAGATGAGGTGGGGGAAGAGGAAACAGCAGCAAGGAGCTCAATATGGCTGAACCACAGCAAATGAGGAGAAAAGAGATGAGGTGGGGAAGAGGAAATTGAGTTGGGCCTCGTTGGCCATTTTACAGATTTTTCCCTTTTCTCTGACTGAGATAGGAAGCCATCAGATGATTTCCAGCAGAGGATTAGCAGGCAGTGACCCAGGTTTTGTCAGGACCGCTCTGGTGGCTGAGCTGAGAACACGCTGTGGGCGGCAGGGAAATGGTGTGGTAGCTTTGGCGCTTGTATGCTGATGGAGATGCTCTAGGGAAAAGATGAAAATGATGCTCCAAGGAAAAGAAAGGATAATTTCAGGAGAAGTGACCTTAAGCAATCCAGAGAAATAGCTCTGTAGCTAAATGGAGGGGGTAGGGAAACAGGGTTAGCCAATAGTCTTGAGGGGAAGGCAGAGTCTATGGGCATAGATAAACATAAATAGTTAAAAAATGTGGTGGTGGGAGCTTTTGTTCTTTCTCTCACATTTGCCTCAGTTTTTCAGTAATGTGGGAAGCAAGGCCATTGACTGAAAATGAAGATGGAGCAGGGGGGTGATATATTTGAGGAGAAAAAAGTTGTCCCTGCATGAATGCATCTTTAAATAATCCCTTGAAACATTCACAAAACAATACACATAGTCCTAAAATGTGGGCTATAGATATGGTTCCAGAAAAAAAAAAAGGCACCAGAAGATATTTTTACACACACAGCATATGCAAAGCCATCTGAGTACAACAACATGTACAAACAAAGTAACACGATTTGGCACATTTCCATGAAGCAACGAGCACTGTAAGTGAGTTATCTAAATGCTACTGAGTTTTGACTGAGGCAAACATCTCTTTATTACTGGAAGTCATTTAAATGTAGGTCATTGCAATTGGGAGTTAATGCTGTAGTGTAAAACACATGTCCAGAGTTGAGCAAGTGAGAAGCATTGGTTAAGGAACATGATTGTAGGATCTGCCTACAATAACACGGAATTCCAGCCTAATCCAGTTCTGTGTTTTACCTGAAATTCCCAGGATTTTTTTAACCCTCTCTTCTCTGGTATTAGGTCAGCCCACAATTCCACTACAGGAAAACATGCCTAGAGTACACTCAGTACCACAGCTAGATTTTACCAACTGGGTAAGACAACTTCAGAGTGCAACATGCGAACAGTTTGTGTAAATTAAAAACCCAAATGCATCTGTCTATTAAGTATTTTTAAACCTGAAACATTTTAAAGCATTACGCACTTCCTTGATACTTGGGAGCCTGCCCCCCAACCCAAACTTTGACAACATTTTCCAGCATCTAAGGCTGTTGGTGCATCAGGCTGGGCTGTGTATGGTTGGTATGCACAGGTGTCCCACAGCACAGAGAGCATTTAACCAAGTGGACAAGTGGACGTGGGCGGGAACCAGCAGTGAAAGGGACAGTCAAGAAGCCATAGGTCCTTGCTCGTGGCCTTCAGCAATCTGGGGACTTACCTTGGAAGTAAGTAGCCTCATCTTGGAAGCTTTGGAGATGATAGCCCTAGAATTTTTATCTGTTATCATTTTTTTTTTCATTTTTAACTGAGTGGATTTTAACTTTTTAAATTTCTCAATCTTGACTTAACTGCATTTTAACATATTATTATCTTTTTTATTTTTAAAGAGAGGAAGAGAGAGAGAGAGAGAGAGAGAGAGAGAAACATCGATATGAGAGAGAAACATGGATCAGTTGCCTCCTGCACATGCCCTAAGCAGGAATCAAACTTGCAACCTGAGCATGTGCCCTGACCAGGAATTGAACCCGCCACTTTTGGGTGTATGGGGCGATGCTCTAACAAACTGAGCCACACTGGCCAGGGCTTGTTATACTTATTTTTACAATGTCTTTGCATATGATGATTTTCTTTTATCTTAATTATATCTACTCTATTTTATCTTCCTTACTACTTAACTTTTACATTTTAATATTTTAACAATATTCAAAGCCTATATTTTTTTCTCATTTTTAGTCACTTTTAATTCTCTTACTACTTTGTATAATAGTTATATGTTTATTTCATATATATACACATATATTTATATATACTTTTTCTTTAGTTGCAGGATCGTTTGGCTTCCTGGATTGTTACTAGAGATGGCAATCTGGCTTCCTGCAAGTCTGATTTACAGGCAGCCGGCTTCCAGGACTGAGTATTCTAGATTAGGGAACTGGTTTCCTGGGCACATTGCTGCATGTGTGAGTCAGCTTTGCATTTACACATGGCCTGGCCATTGTCTTTTTGTATGTCAGCCTCTCATATTTCATTATGTTTATGGATAAATATATTTATATGCATTGACAAGTATTTTTCATTCGTATTGTTTGTAAAATGGCCAGTTTGTATTTTGTGTAAAAAATAAAGCTATTTGCCCTGCCGGTGTGGCTCAGTGGTTGAGCATCAACTCAGGAACCAAGAGGTCACCGGTTAGATTCCCTGTCAGGGCACATGCTCAGGTTGTGGGCTCAATCCCCAGTAGGGGTACACAGGTGATCGATGATGTTTCTTTCTCATCAATGTTTCTATCTCTCTATCCCACTCCCTTCCACTCTCTCTAAAAAAATAAATAAATAAAATAAAGCTCTCTGAAGCTGCAGCGAGCTCTTCCTGCAAAGGGGACATATCAGACCTCAGCCAGTCATTGCCAGGTCACTGCAGGAGAGGGCTCACTGCTCTCCTGGTGCTTTGAGTCCACACACACCAAGACGTTTGGTCACATTCAGGCAACCCCATGCCTCAGTTCAGGACACATGTAAACCACTGGATTCCTAGCTGGGGAAGGAAGGGGAGGGAAGGGAAGGGAAGGGAAGGGAAGGGAAGGTGACTTTTTAGTGCGAGTGGAAGGGAACGGGAGAGACACAGAGAGAGAAACATCGATATGAGAGAGAAACATGGATCAGTTGCCTCCTGCACATGCCCTAAGCAGGAATCAAACTTGCAACCTGAGCATGTGCCCTGACCAGGAATTGAACCCGCCACTTTTGGGTGTATGGGGCGATGCTCTAACAAACTGAGCCACACTGGCCAGGGCTTGTTATACTTATTTTTACAATGTCTTTGCATATGATGATTTTCTTTTATCTTAATTATATCTACTCTATTTTATCTTCCTTACTACTTAACTTTTACATTTTAATATTTTAACAATATTCAAAGCCTATATTTTTTTCTCATTTTTAGTCACTTTTAATTCTCTTACTACTTTGTATAATAGTTATATGTTTATTTCATATATATACACATATATTTATATATACTTTTTCTTTAGTTGCAGGATCGTTTGGCTTCCTGGATTGTTACTAGAGATGGCAATCTGGCTTCCTGCAAGTCTGATTTACAGGCAGCCGGCTTCCAGGACTGAGTATTCTAGATTAGGGAACTGGTTTCCTGGGCACATTGCTGCATGTGTGAGTCAGCTTTGCATTTACACATGGCCTGGCCATTGTCTTTTTGTATGTCAGCCTCTCATATTTCATTATGTTTATGGATAAATATATTTATATGCATTGACAAGTATTTTTCATTCGTATTGTTTGTAAAATGGCCAGTTTGTATTTTGTGTAAAAAATAAAGCTATTTGCCCTGCCGGTGTGGCTCAGTGGTTGAGCATCAACTCAGGAACCAAGAGGTCACCGGTTAGATTCCCTGTCAGGGCACATGCTCAGGTTGTGGGCTCAATCCCCAGTAGGGGTACACAGGTGATCGATGATGTTTCTTTCTCATCAATGTTTCTATCTCTCTATCCCACTCCCTTCCACTCTCTCTAAAAAAATAAATAAATAAAATAAAGCTCTCTGAAGCTGCAGCGAGCTCTTCCTGCAAAGGGGACATATCAGACCTCAGCCAGTCATTGCCAGGTCACTGCAGGAGAGGGCTCACTGCTCTCCTGGTGCTTTGAGTCCACACACACGTTTGGTCACATTCAGGCAACCCCATGCTTCAGTTCAGGACACATGTAAACCACTGGATTCCTAGCTGGGGAAGGAAGGGGAGGGAAGGGAAGGGAAGGGAAGGGAAGGGAAGGGAAGGGAAGGGAAGGGAAGGGAAGAAAAGGAAAAGGGAAGAAAAGGAAAAGGGAAAGAAAAAGAGGAGCTCTCACATCTGATTTTAGAACCAGACAGTGGTTCACTGGAGCAACTCCAGCAGGGAGAGTAGAGCAGGCACCTCCATCACTACTTCTTACAACTTTAAATGCCCTGTCATTTGCCCCTTCCTTCTGGAGGCAGCAAGTGGCTCTGGGCCAAGCTGCAGGAACTCAATATAGATTCTGATTATTTATGTTCACACAACATGAGGGTAGGCACGGTGGTCCTCTGACAAGTCAGATGATAACTTCTAGTGGTAAGTGCTCTGCCCCACTGCTTTTTAATTTATACATTCATAATTTGAAATTACTTTAGATGTCCTGTAGGATGTCGCCTCCCACATATAATAATAAGACAAGTATCCTCCTGCATGCTATTAATAAGGTTTTGTTATGAACAGGGAATGGTTCATAATACTGAGTCTCTCTATTGCCAAGAAAGAGAGGCTCAGTATTATGGGAAAGCATTATCTTTGAGAGTTTCTAAAATTAAACTCCAAATTTTAACATAAAACAACCACTTATCATAAATTAATTTGATTTGTTATCTATAGGTACATTTTGCTGTTATTTTAGCCCGGAAAACATCCCTGGAAAGCTCTAAAATCCATCTCTTCCTTGTTACCAACTCTGCAACTCTCTTGGTCTTGAATGCTTCTTGATTAGACAACTACATCAGAGTTCTAACAAGTCTCCATGCTTCTGGTCTGTCTCATCCTGGCTTATGAACCATTCAACAAACCCGTTCTGCTCACACCAGTGAGTGAAAAGTCCCACCACATAGCAGTTCCGCTGCAGCTGGTAGCTTCCATCCTTGGAATTTCCTCAGACGGTCTGTTCCATGTTACTCCTGGACATAACCCTACCAGAGTTGGGTAGTATCACTTGATCTTTTATGGTGAAAGAAGAAGCATGTGTTCTATAGTTTGGACCCAATGTTATGAGAGTTTCTCTAGGACCCTGAAGATTCCTGCCCATTCTCCAGGAATTCTGAAATAGAAAGGTTATGGTGGGAAAGAAGGGAAGGAAAAGAAAGCAATTTAAAAAGATAGTAACTGATGGATTTCCCAAGTAAAAAAAATAATAAAACTTGCTTTGATAACATTTTCAAATATATGAGCTACCAGGAAAGAAACTATAAATGATAAATTATTATACAAAGTTAGGAGAGTATGAAAATTTGTACCCAGTGATATAGGCTCTGTAAGTGATGTCATAAGGAAACATCATGCTAGGAGGCAAGCTGGCAGTTGGATCAGCTAGGAAGAGATGACACCATAGAATTGTCATTATTAGTAGTTATACTAAGGTGTGCATAACTTTGTGTTTTTGTTGTTTTATCTCTTAATGAAGGGGAAATAAGATTTTTTTGCATGGCATCAGAGAATAAATAGAACCCTGAGATTCATTTAACAACTTACATAGCTGATTATGTATGCCTTTGATGGTTCTATTGATTTAAAATTTTAATTCTGAAGAGTTGTATTAGGAAGAAGAAAATGTTTTTTCCCCCAACCTCCATGTCTCAGAGGTGCTGTACTTATGATCCTCTGATCCATTTCCATGTAGAGGCAGAAATGATCAGCCAAGAGTGTACTGAAAGAGCTTATGTGTTAATAATAAGATGACAATTTGACTGCTATTGTTTTTTATTTTCAAAGCGCATATCAATGTCACCCAGCCACAGAGACCACTAGTGTATAAGGCTCTGGACAGAGAGGGTGACCTTTGTATCCCTAGTTCCTTGCACAGTATCTGACCCATATAATTATTGAATGAAAAAAACCGACAAATTGATTAATGTTAGAGTGGATCCAAAAGATATGTACGGGAAAATTTTAACATTACTCCTGGACATAACCCTACCAGAGTTGGGTAGTATCACTTGATCTTTTATGGTGAAAAAGAGGAAGCATGTGTTCTATAGTTTGGACCCAATGTTATGAGAGTTCCTGCCCATTCTCCAGGAATTCTGAAATAGAAAGGTTATGGTGGGAAAGAAGGGAAGGAAAAGAAAGCAATTTAAAAAGATAGTAACTGATGGATTTCCCAAGTAAAAAAAATAATAAAACTTGCTTTGATAACATTTTCAAATATATGAGCTACCAGGAAAGAAACTATAAATGATAAATTATTATACAAAGTTAGGAGAGTATGAAAATTTGTACCCAGTGATATAGGCTCTGTAAGTGATGCCATAAGGAAACATCATGCTAGGAGGCAAGCTGGCAGTTGGATCAGCTAGGAAGAGATGACACCATAGAATTGTCATTATTAGAGTTATATTAAGGTGTTCATAACTTTGTGTTTTTTTTGTTTTATCTCTTAATGAAGGGGAAATAAGATTTTTTTGCATGGCATCAGAGAATAAATAGAACCCTGAGATTC
>NW_005371106.1:429282-444237 GCF_000412655.1 Myotis brandtii | reverse complement strand
AATGGCTCCTCTGTGTATAACACATCCAACAGCAACTTGGGCTTACTCCTCACAGGTGGCAGGACACCATGACCTTCCTGTGACATTATGCCCTATATATATAAAAAAAATTAAATTAAAATAAAACAGAACTCAGAATGTCCTGGCTATTCTGAGAGAAACTGGGTAAGCTTTCTCCTTTCTAGTAACATAAGTCAAAATTGTAGCCCAGCAGCTCACTTCTCCGGGTCCTCTGTTCCGGCTCACAGTAAAATCTCTGTCTAGTCATCTTCAGGCAATATGGTCACTACAATTTTTACTTGCTATCTTTTGAGTTAACAAGCCAATTCCTCCATCTCTTCTTGCTTTTTCTCTATTTTCTTTAGGCTTAAGCCTTTTACGTGATAAATTCTTAGTCTTATTATTTTACTCATTCATTCAACAAATTGTATTGAGATGTATTGAAAGTCTCCTATGTGCCAAGTATTGTGCTATCTATTGAAGATCATGAATAAGACAGAAACAATCATGGGGCTTACGATTTTAACTAGGAATCAACACATGCTAGGTTTTCTTTAGCTCTTTTCCAAATCAACAATTTCTCTCTCAAAAATTCCAGGCTCTTTGCAACTCTGTCAGCCTCCTTTATTGGTCTTTCCACATCTTATTACCAACAGAATATAATTCTAGGTGTTGAATTTGAGTTCATTGGTAAAGGTTAGAGGTTCTTGATGTCTGGCAGAACTAGTTTTAAATGCTGGCTTCAAACCATTAACTAGTTGTATGACTTTGGGTAAGTTACTTAACATATCTGAATAAAGTTATTGTAAAGACTGAATGAGATAATATATTTTACAAGTTTCAACATTGTTCTAAGTGCTTTACATGTATTAACTCATTTACCCCATTCCATAAGAAATTTAGGTATAAATATATCACCATTTTACAGTGACTTCTACCAGCCCATGCCTCCCCTACATGCCACACTCTGTACTTTTCAATCACAACATAAAGGCAGCTTGCTTGCCATGGCTGGCCTTGAAGTGTTACTAGCCCCAAGCATGCAGCCCTTAGGCCTTTCTGAAGGGGACCTCAAGCTGAGTGTGGCTGCTTGGCTCAGATCAGTAGCCTGCAACACTTTGCACTGGTTGCAAGCACAGCTCTGCATTTTAATCCCACAAAGTTGGGTTTGCTGGCATTAAGGGCATGGTGCAAAGCACAGCTCTTTAGTTTCCAAATGAATGAAAATGACACATTGAAAGCAAGGCTGGTCACAGCATTGAGCTGGAAAGCAATAATGACTCACAGGAAAGGCAGAGACTGAGTAAGCAGCAACGAAAGGCCACTCATCCCTTTATTCTCATCATTTGGGGAAATATGGTCTCACTATGGAACAACCACAAACATATGGACAAACATCTCCCAGGCTTTTGAGGATAGTCTAATTCCATCTGCTTTATAGTTCTCTAACTTCTAAATTAGCTGCACTAGGAGTTGGGAGAGAATGTATAAGGGCCATGGACATTAGAAATTTTTACATGTGGCATGCATCTGGGTCACAGCTGGCATTGCTAATCAATTGTGAAATGACTATTAGATAGCTTTGATAAGACAGTGTGCTATGTACAGCCTAGATGCTGGGCCACAAACATATTCCACTGGTGACAAAAAGAGACTGGAGCTTCTTTCTGCATATCTGTACTGTCAGAGTTCTAGACAGAAATCTAAAACAAACAAACAAAATTACTAAGAATAAATAAAATAGTGTTACTCCTCCCTTGTCTCTATTATTATTAGTAGTAGTAATAGTAGTTAGTATTATAGTAATACTACCTAATCTTGGCAAATCTTAAGCACAAAAATAGAATACATACGCTTTTCCTTAAACTTATTCATTGTTTTTTTATGGGCAAGCATTTATTCAATGTATTAATAATTATCTCTGCACAACAGAAAACACATCTTGATTTTTAATGCTAGTAAAAGTTCAAAATTTTGAACTAACAATCTATTTACATAATATTTCTCAAGGGAGAAGAGTTAAAGTATCTAATGAATCAGTACTGTCTTCACTTTCTTGGGGACTTCTCAGGAATTGATCAGAACTGGGAGCTAAGAACAAATGTATAGAAGATTGAAAGTTATATGCTAAACTATCTTATAATAACTAAATCAAAGGTTTATTGACCAATATGAAGCATTCTGAGAAGATAAACCTTGTATACATTTTTCATGTTTCTGGCTTTCCAGCATCTAAAGCTTTTGCTCTGCATGAGAAACCTTAAGAGGCAGAGCCCACCTACCGCTACAGAACCTGAACTTACCAGGTACTAGCTTGCTTAGCTAACATGCTGGCACATGACCTAGACTCCTCGGACTGGGTGCACTCACCTCCAATTCTGAACCAGGAGCTAGTGACCAAAGAAGAAGGAACCTCATAGAGTCCAGTGTGGCAATCGTAGCAGCAGGGACAGAAGCTACATCCATTTTCCAGAGGCAGCAGGCACAGATGTTCTAGTGGCCGTCTCTACTGCCAGCATCAGGCTAGAGGTTGGACAAGCAGTGGTACCTACACCTATCAACAGAGATACTGACATCTTCCTGGGCTATTTCTGTGGTGTGATGTTAGACATGGTGCCTGGCTCTAGAGCCTCCAAGCCTGGTTTTCAGCCCTTCTAGAGCTTATGTCAGATACCCAATATTCTTTAATAAATTCTATTGTATGAGACCAGGATCCTGTCTATTTCCATGTATTTACCTTTTAAAATATTGGACACATTACTCCAGCTATATATTATAGATCGAGAAGCTGGGTAGTTTCTTCTAGGTTAAGAGAGAAGAAAACGGAAACGTAAGCACCAAGAGGCAGTTGGCAACCATCGCAAAAACATTTGCTATCAGATTTGGGCTTTCTCACTCTGAATTCTAGAATGTATTTCCAGGCAGCAATAAGTATATTTGACATGTCATGTACATTGCATTTATTAACTGTTCCCTCTTACTTTTCCAGAGTCCTCACACTATAATATGGCTTCCAGCTTGTTCTTTTCCACCCTGACTGGCCCACTTGGGGTGCTTGATGGGGTGATTCCCATCCACAGAGAACAGCTTTAAAATCCTAGGCCAACCTTCTTTTTCCATTGGACTTTCCCTCATTGTACTCCTTCTCTTTCCACTTTCCTTAGTATGATGTCTTGTGTCTTTGAAGAAGAGCCTTGACTAGCTCTTTTTCCCCTTTCACCCTGACCCTTTCACAGGGGTCGCCTAAGACCATCGGAAAATACATATATAATTACATATTGTTTTTGTGATTAATCACTATGCTTTAATTATGTTCAATTTGTAACAATGAAAATACATCCTGCATATCAGATATTTACATTACGATTCATAACAGTAGCAAAATTACAGTTATGAAGTAGCAACGAAAATAATTTTATGGTTGGGGGTCACCACAACATGAGGAACTGTATTAAAGGGTCGCGGCATTAGGAAGGTTGAGAACCACTGGTCTATCTGGACCCTATACCTCTGTTGATGCAGCAAAGACTCACCGCATCCCAGGCCCCACCCCTGCCCCCTGCTGAGTCATATCAACCCAACGGAACCTGAAGTTTTTCTCACAGGTGCTGCTGACATGCCATTATCTCCCCCAACTGCTCCTCGACATTTCCTTTCCTTGAACCCAAGGGCAGAGCTGAACTTTAAAAAAAAAAAATTGCAGTGAAATTTACATAACATAAAAATTTACCGTTTTATCTTTTAACTGACTTGAGAGAGAGAGAGGAAGGTGGGGGAGAGAGAGAAACATCAATACGGTGATCCACTTATTTATGCATCCACTGATTGCTTCTTGCATG
This sequence comes from Myotis brandtii, assembly GCF_000412655.1. Lineage (NCBI taxonomy): Eukaryota > Metazoa > Chordata > Mammalia > Chiroptera > Vespertilionidae > Myotis > Myotis brandtii. The sequence continues at coordinate 440,398 of NW_005371106.1, read as the reverse complement.
TGCCCTGACCAGTTATCGAACCCAAAACCTTGGTGTGTCAGGATGACACTCTACCCAGCCTGGGCCAAAATTTACCATTTAAATATAAACAATTCAGCTGCATCCAGTGCATTCGCACTGTTGTGCCACCAGCACCTCTCTCTAGTCCCAGAGCGTTTCCATCACCCTAAAGGAGGCCTGTCCCCAGGAGGGACTGTCACTCCCCTCCCCTCCCCTTAAGCCAGTGATGGCGAACCTTTTGAGCTCGGCGTGTCAGCATTTTGAAAAACCCTAATTTAACTCTGGTGCCGTGTCACATATAGAAATTTTTTTATATTTGCAACCGTAGTAAAACAAAGATTTATATTTTTGATATTTATTTTACATATTTAAATGCCATTTAACAAAGAAAAAATCAACCAAAAAAAATGAGTTTGCGTGTCACCTCTGACACGTGTGTCATAGGTTCGCCATCACTGGCCTAGAGTCACTTCTAATGAGAAGGAAACTGCTCCATCTTTGAGCCTCTGCTGACAGGGCAGCTCTGCCCAACCGAGGTGGTTTGGTCACCCCCCTCTCTAGCCTCCACTGATTGAATAAGGATGGGCAGCTATCCCCAAAGGAAACCAATCCACAGACTGGTCAGCAGTCTGCGAGGTGGCATGACACAAAAAGTTTTGACTCAACAGAGGTGACCTGAGTCAACTCAATTCTAGCTGCGTCTTGTTCCTTCAAACCTAGAGACCCTGATTGACTCAGCATTTCTGTAGATAACTGTTGTATACGCTATTCTGATGAACTGACCGAGCGGAACAACCCCGTTCAACTTTCTATTTTACTCTTACATAAACATGTCCTAACAGAACAAGACATCACATGTTTGGAAGTTCCCAATCTTCTTCACCTCTGATAACTACTTTTCTCCTAGAAACATTCATCTAGTGCAGTGGTTCTCAACCTTCCTAATGCCGCGACCCTTTAATACAGTTCCTCATGTTGTGGTGACCCCCAACCATAAAATTATTTTCGTTGCTACTTCATAACTGTAATTTTGCTACTGTTATGAATCGTCATGTAAATATCTGATATGCAGGATGTATTTTCATTGTTACAAATTGAACATAATTAAAGCATAGTGATTAATCACAAAAACAATATGTGATTATATATGTGTTTTCCGATGGTCTTAGGCAACTCCTGTGAAAGGGTCATTCGACCCCCAAAGGGGTCGTGACCCACAGGTTGAGAACCGCTGATCTAGTGGATCTCATGGTCACAAACTGTCTTGGTCCTCTTTCTACTTTTTGGTCCCTCCTTCCTGTACATGCTAGATAGCATTCTGAGCACTTTACATAAACTATCTGATGTAAGCCTCATTACAACCCCATAAGGTAAATACTGTTGGTATCTTCATGTACAGATGAAGAAGATGAGGTGGTCGTTTGGATCAGGGTGGAGGCAGCGGAGAAAAGAGGGAAGATTACGGATATAATTTGAAAGCAGAACAAACAAGGCCTGGTTTCCAGGTTAGATGTGGAAGTGAGGGAAGGGAAGAATCATGGATGATGCTTAAGGAAGAGTGAATTTTGCTGCCATTTGCCCAACCTGTTGATCATCTCTAACTGGATGCTCCAGAAGCAACTCCAGAAGACAAGTTCAACATGTCTGAAATGGAATTTATCATTTTTCCCATAAGACCTGCTCCTCCTTTTAATATTTTCTTTTTCAAAGAGTATTACCATCACAGTTATTAAGTGGCAGGTACTTTACAGAGAGGGGTGCAAAAGAGAGAAGCAACTAAACTATGCTACAGATCTTCCTAGGCATTTAAATTTTTCTCCGTCTTATTCATATACTTACTAGGTTTGTAACTCCCTCGCTTGACCATAAGCTTTTCAGGGGCAGCGATTGTGTCTGTAATTAGAGCTGACATTTACTGAGTATTTTCCAAATGTCAGGGCTTGTGTTAAACACTTTGCATGCATCATCCCCTGTCGTTCTCCCAACAGCTTTCTGAGACAGGGACTAGCACAGTGGTAAAGAGGGCGGGCTCAACTGCCTGGGTTCAATGATCTGGGGGAAGTTACTCAACTTTTCTGTGCCTTGGTTATCACATTCGACTGTGGGAGCACAGAGCAGGGACAACTAACCCAGATAGATGAGATTAGAGAAGGCTTTCTAGAAAGGAGTGAATTGCTCAGCTGAATCTTTATTCACAAAGCATTAAGGGAAAGGTGTTATGGGCAGAGCGAGCAGCCTATGTAGAAGCCCGGAAGTAAACAAAAGCATAGAGCCTTTCTATACTCACCATGTGCTTTACCAAAGACAAAGAAGGATCGCAAACTCAAATACTGACAAGAACCAGGCGGGTAAAGTAAGTAAGAGAGGTTAGTCAGCGGTACGATAAAGGGAAGGAAGACATGAGGTCTGGGGCAAACAAGCACAAAAGACCTATCTAAAGGACCAGCCTCCACTCCCGCCAAGCTCCTTCCCTCTCACTAAGCTCCACTGCTCCTCATTCTCTTCCTTGAACTCCATTTCTGGCACCACAAACCTGCGCTAACATGGCTCCTTCACTTGCCAGTTCCTCTACCTACAATGTGCTTTGCATGGCTGGCTCCTTTGCATCATTTCGACTCAAATGCGATTCAAAAGAGGCTTTCCCTGACCCCTACCCATGAGCCAGTCCCAAACCTGCTAGTACCCAACTCCAATTTCTTCCTTCAGAGCCTCTGCTAGAATGTGAAATTGTTATTTGTTTGTGTGTGTATTTGTTGAATTGTATACTGGTTGTATATAATATGAGCTCCATTGGAGCAGGAAACTTCTCCAGCACCTACAATAATGGCTGACATACAGTAGGATTCCCTTCCCCCACAAAAATCCTTCAATTCATTTTGAGTAAATAAATATAATGTGCTTTTATTGTACGCCTACCCAGTGCCAGCTGATATGGGCTGCCGATATGGATTTGGCAAACATCGAATGTAGGTAGTAGTTAATGCCACAGGAATGGGTGAGAAAACCCAGACAAGTGTGTGGAGCCATAAAATAATGGGTCAGAAAGGAATTCTTTGTAGGAGTGGACAGAAGAAAAGTCCTAAAGAGACTGATCAGGACAGATAAGGAGGAGCCAGGAGAGAAGTGGTAACAAAAGGCAGCAGAAAACAGAGTCCATGATGGAATCAGCTTGATTAGATAACCTGCTTCTGGCTTATTATGATGTGCAGCAGGTACCTGGACAGCTAAGGCCTCTGTCATTACTTTGTCTCAGTGTTAGACCCATCCGGGGAATTCTGAAGAAAGCCTCACCTCCATAGCTACTGTCTGTCTGGGTTCCACATGATATCTCCCAACAGTGATGCCACACCTGTTCTCTCTCCTTCTACCTTGTTGAAATAAACTCTCCTGAATTTTCATCTTCAGATAAATAAATTCCCATTAAGATAGGCATCTTATCAGAAGAACATATATACATAGCATTTTTAGAAATGCTTAAAAAAATAAAAAGCAAAGCTAGGAGATGGATAGTGACCAGAATGTATGTGAAGGGAGGTTATGCGTGATATTCTACATAAGGTGTTGAGGGATGGCCTCTGTAATAAGGTGGCATTTGAGCAGAAATCTGAAGAACATTAGGGAGCAAGCCCTGTGGATGTTTGGGGAAAAGTGTTCCAGAGAGCAGAGAGAGCAAGAACGCCAGTGTGGCTCATGGACAATGAGTGGCAGTAGATGAGGAGTTGGCAGTGTACAAGATAGACTAAGGGAAGCAGTAACTGGCTTTGGCTTAGGAATCCTCCAAGTTCACCTTAGGAGGTAGTGGTACATCCTCACAATGGCACAGAGTGAGTGCTCAGTAAACGTCTGTTGAATAAATGAATTCCTGAGGAGAACAGAGAATTATTTTCAGATCCCTGTCCTAGGTATCACGGCCGACTGAGTTAGCCCCGAACTCAGGCACATTTGGCACTTGATCATATTTAATTTAGTGTTTTCTCTAGATTTTTATTTTCAAATGTGTGTCTTACCTTTCTGGGAAAATATTTGGTTTATTTAAGATGTGAACCATGTCTTTTATTTTAGGATTCCAAATCTAGTGGTGGAATTCAATAAAGACACGCTTGATCTAATCAAATCAATAAAGCTAGTGGAATAGAGATGTAGAACAGAAGAAAATGAAAAAATTGTAAGGGTGGTTATCTCTGGTTGATGGGATGACTGGTCATTTGTATTTTTGAAACCTTATGTTTTGTTGTGCCTTAAGTTTTTTCTACAGTGAGCATGTATTATCATATGATCTCACTTATATATGGAATCTAATGAACAAAGTAATTTAACAAACAAAATAGAAACAGAAACATAGATAACAGAGAACAGACTGACAGTTATCAGAAGGTAGGTGGTTTGGGGTGGGAGGTAGATGAAAAAAGGTGATGGGATATATATATAACTCATAGACACAGAAAACAGTATGGTGATAGCCAGAAGGAAAGGGGCTGGCGGGGGAAGGTGGATGGAGGCAAATGGGAGATAAATGGGGACTGAAAGAGACTTTACTTTGGGTGATAGGCCCACAATGCAGTGCGCAGATGATGTTTTGTTGAGTTGAACATTTGAAACCTGTATGGTTTTGTCAACCAATGTCACCCCAATAAACTCAATAAAAATTTTCTACAATGAGCATGCATTCTTTTATCATTTAAAATAATACATTAGAATACTAAAAGGTGCTAGATACTAAAGCCAGTGAAATCCACCGCCATTAACCCTTGTTCAAGATCCCTATAGCTGAAGTATCTGAGTCTCAATTTCACTATTGGGGGGCTACATGTATAAAAGAGTCTTAGAAAATTACAGCCCCTACTTTTATGCGAAATAACTGACCGCCAAGACACTACAAGTAATTGTATAGGCCCAATCCTACCAACACTCTAAAATGTCCTCACAAACACATAGTTTAGCAAAGCAAACCACAGAAAGTGGTGATCATACATTTTGGTAAGAACAGTGTCTTTAGTAAACAAGTTGTTCTTGCCAAAGCTTAATGAACATTTAACTGCCTCTTGTAGTTTTCCAAAATAAAATGATAAATTCCTGAATTTCTCTAGCAAAATCTCCATTAAAAAGTAGGGACTGCCAAAGACAGAAAATGTTCACTATTCAAAAGACAGATGGCTTAATCCTTTTCAATAAGCCAGGGTTCTGCATATGAAACTCAAATACTAGAGGAAGTCACAAGGGACTAAAGACACATTTTAGGGGACTACTAACATTCTTTCAAACAAGGTAAATGTTTTGATCAAACTGAAGGCCCTGAGACATAGTCTTATTCTACCTCTGCCTAAGTTAACACTTGGTGCTCTGGACTGACCAGATAATAGATAAAACTGAAGAAAAATCGTTTATCTAAAATCAGACCTACCAAAACCAGTAACGGTCATCAGATCCAGTCTATTTATCTCTTCAGAGTCAATTACTCCCTTCCTAGGTCTGTAGCTCTCACTTATGGGGCACATGGAGATCTGCTTACCATTTCCTGCCTGGATGGACTCTTCATTTCTGACTCTTGCATGCTCTTTGGCTGAATATTCCTGGAGTTTCCACCTTCGAACAAAAATAGCTGACAGTGTAAATTTCCCAGGGATGTGAGTACTTGAAACCAGCTAAGTTAGCTAGATGAATCTCTCTGACTAGGCTCACTTACCTATGTCCTAGCTCAGACTCTGAAACCAACGGAGATGCTAAGTCAATGACTTGCCCAACCTAACCACCACCAGCAGACCTGCTCGGATGATAATCCTGCCCTTCCTGTAAACTGTAGCCCTAATTATGCAGCTGTCTCTTCTATTTTATTGTTATGATGTTTGTTACTTGTTTGGGGGAATTGTTTTATTTTAATGTGTTTGCTGGCTAGTTATTTTTCTTTTTTTTAAGCCAAGCCCCTACCTCATTCTGCTAGTCGGTTCCTTGACTTGTTACCTACCCCATGCTTAAGTATTTTTCTAATTCTCCAGTTCCTTTGAGGTTTGAATTCTGCTTTGCCCACTGTTTCAGAGACTGGAGTCTTGAATCGTGGTTCCCATGGCCATGTCTTTACTACCTTCTAACAGATTAATACCTAACCAGCAGCCAGAAGCTGGAGAGTCACTGGCTGCTGTGGTCCCTAGAGTCTGGGACCAACCTGAGTGCCTTCCATGTGCCAGGCACGGAGAACTGAGGATGCTGCGGGGAGCCAGACAGAGAGCGCTCCTGCCTTCGTGGAGCTTACATTTTTGATGTAGGGAAACACGATAAAATAAACAAGCAAACATAATTCTAAGTCATGAGTATTATGGAAAAAATGCTCCTTCTGCCCCATGCCTACTGCTGACCTTCTGTGACACCTGAAGTTGATATGAACTTCTCTCCTATCAGCTAATGAGAACTTCCCTAAATGTTCCCCTTGGTTAAAACAGTCCCCATCAAAAATCTTTTAGAATCTGTGTTTGAAACTTTCGACAATTAAGTTGTAAAATCAGTGACTAACCCCACTAATGCTGGCTGGGAATCCTTTAGCAATCATGGGATCTCCCCTTCCACATGATCATAGGAATCTTTCCTCTCACTGGGAAGCCCCGGACTCCACACGTGCCACTCACAGGACTCCCGCACTTCCTCTTCTTTGTGGCTGTGGTACTACTTGAGAAAAGCAATATTTGTTTATTTATAGAATCAAGAAGAAAGGCAAGAAAAATAGTAACACATCACCAATAAATGTAGACTTCAAAAATATTTTCTGAATAGCTAATGCAAGTACCCACTTTGAAATTCAAAAGCTATAAAAGGGTATAAAGTAAAAAGAATCTCTCCTCTACCTTTCCTTCTTAGTCATCCAATTGTTTAGCCCAGGACAACCATCATTACCAGTTTCTTATATGTCCTTCCAAAAATATTATATCCATACTAGGGGCCTGATGCACGAAATTCGTGCAAGAGGAGGCCTTCCTTCCCCCAGCTGCCGGCACCGGCTTCCCTCTGGCACCCAGGACCCGGGCTTCCCTCACAGCCCGGCTTCATCTGGAAGGTCATCTGGAAGGACGTCTGGTTTAATTAGCATATTACGCTTTTATTATAGATGTAAGCAAATGCAGACATCCTTTTTCTTTCACACAAATAGTCACTTACTATACACACTATTATTCACATTAATTTTTCCATAAACAATGGATCTTATAGTTTATTCCATACACATAAAGCCACTTCATTCTTTTTATTTTATAATGTTTTTTATTGATTTCAGAGAGAGGAAGGGAGAGGGAGAGAGAGAGAAGCATCAATGATGAGAGAGAATCATTGATCTGCTGCCTCCTGCATGCCTCCCACTAGGGATCCAGCCTGCAACTCAGGCATGTGCTCTGGCTGAAAATTGAACTGTGACCTCCTGGTTCATGGGTCGATGCTCAGCCACTGAGCCAACCTGGATGGGCCACTTCATTCTTTTAAATAGGTAAATGGCATTCTAATGTATAAAGGTAATACAATTTATTTAAATAGTCTCCTATTAATGGACATTTAGTTTGATTCTATTTTTTTTGCCTTTGCAAATAGCTGGAATTAATATTCTTGTGACATAGCTTTTAGTGTAAAATGCACTCTACCCTGGAAATTCTATAATTCTGTTTCCAACTATCTCGATTTTGTACATGTGCAATTCTGTATACCAATTTCCTTTTGAAATAATAGGTGCTTGCAGAGGTATGCCTGAAATTCTGTGTTGAAATAAAAATTTCAAAACTTCTGGGCAGGGTGAACTGCACTGACAGGTGTTGTCCTTGTCAAGATGGCGAAGTGCCTCCTTAAGAGCATTTTTTTTCATTCTATTATTGCTTCTTTCCTCAAAATTCCTCTGTTGGTCAACTATAGTGAAAGCCGGGCAGCCATGCTGTCTGATTCAGGTAGAAAACCCAGGTCCTGGCTGCCCAGCACAGCATATTGAAAACCTTGCTGTTGTGGCTCGCTGGTGGCCTCCCACAAGTGCTGAAAAGGAGTCATGCTGCTAGTCTGGAATCTTGTGGCAACTCATCAAAAGAGAGAAGCTCTGGGATTGGTCAACAGCACATATCTCGTGCCCTTTAGTTTCCTTTCCCTAAGAACTCAGTTTTAAAAAGCAACTCTGCCCAGTCACTGAAGCACATGGTCAAGAATGAGTTTCATGCCTTTGTATCTCTCTTATGTAGATCATGTGCTTAGGAAATGGTTGTTTAAGGTAACGATATTAAGGAGACTTTACATTTCATAGACCGTTGGAATAACCGGAACTTCTTTGAAAGACATACAAGAAACTGTGAATGGAAAATCACTGTAGTCTGGCGATGTGGGTGAAGCTCTTCAGAGAAAATCAAGTGCTAGCCAAAGAGCTGGAGATGAAGGTGCTCCCAAGGGATTTCTGACATTTTTCCAACTACGGTAAGTGTTTTGGCAAAAATGGTAGAGGCAGGAGACATGAGAACAAGAAAAATAATTATCTTTCACCCCCAAGTGTAGACACTGGGTTCACCCACTTTTTATGAGAAAACTTCTAAGGATGCCACTAGAAAAGCTCTGGATTGAGGCGGAAGTAGGTGCTGGGGTGTGTACCAGTTTTGAACCCGAGGGTGACCTACAGTCCCTTGAGGTCATAGGTAAGGTGGCTGGGCAATTAGAAGTTCCAGGTTGAGGCAGCCAGATGAGATGTGGTGGGCACCTGAAACTGTCTTTTAAGGTTCAAAGGTGAATCTAGGTGTGTGGTAGTCCACCCAGGAGCTATAGTTTAGAAAGAAGTGCCGCCCTTGCAATCATGTTCCCTCCAACCTGTCCTTTCCAAAGCATTTGCTTTCAACCAGTGAGGCTGCTCAAGGTCTTGCCTGTTATGGAGTCACAGCCACTCGAAGTTTTAAATTATGGGCAATTCAGTCACAACTCAAGGTCCAGACTAGACTTTATAACTCAAATACAGATTGGCTATGTTTTGAGGTTTTGCTATTAGACATTGAAAGGTTGATCTTCAATTTTCCCTGACATTCTCTCTCTCTTTATGCCGTTCCACTGATACGCCCTTCCTTGTACTCTCTGCTTATCAAAACATTATTCCTCAACGTTTTCCAGCTTACACGCCCCTTTTTGAAACTCAGAGTCACCTTCCATGCAGACTCCCCAACCACTCCAACCTAAAGAGATCCCTCTGAACCTTCATTGCATTTATTACCCAGACACGCATTGAACACTTGTAAATTATCTTTTCTTTTAATTTTCCTGTTTTCGTCTCCCCAACTACACAGGAAGGTAATAAAGGGCAGTACCTTATTCACATAAGGTTCCTGATTCTAGATTCAGACTGCCTACATTTCAATCCTTATATTGTTACTGACTGACTGTAATTTTGGTCTGGTTTTGGTTTTTTTTTTTCATCTGTAAAATGGAAATCATGATAGCTATTCTCTCATAGGGGTTTTGTGGGAATTGTATGAGAGAACACGTGCAAAGTGCTTAGAATAGTGCATTCACTACATGTTAGCAGTTATAATAATTACCCAGTCTCTTACCTCCAAAGGACCTAATACAGTGCCCTGGTCTATAGCCATGCTGAGTCGATATTGAGTGGAACTTAGCTGAGTCTGTTGAGGGAAATAAGGTCGATTGCAGGAGTGGATATTGTGGAGTAGGGGAACTCCCTGGCTTTTAAAAAATCATGCCAATGAAGCCATCACTTACTGCTGTCAGCCACGCAGGCTAAGTTCCCACCCCTCCCTAGTGCTGCTCAAGAGACTTTTGAGGGTTTGGCTCAGTAATAGGAGATGCTTTTCCAAAGCAAGCTTCCCTTCCTGGCAATAAAAACAAGGAACATGGCTGCAGAGAGCAGGCTGCCAGACTTCCTAAGGGTCTTACAGATGGTACTAAAAATGTGGACCGGAGGGCTTTCGTGTGCTCAGAAAGAAGTCTAGGAGCCAGCTCTTTCATCTACTGTGCCCCAAGACTGGCCTACTGGACTGGAAAGCAGGCGCAGGGAGATGCTCCCCTCTCATCTCAGAGGTGTTGGGATGCCCACCGATACAGCCAGTGGAGCCCTCTCAGCTGGGACCCCATCATCAATAGCTAACGAGCAACAGATGCCAGCCAAACAGGCGAGGACCTCTGTGCTGCTCCCCGAAGCCATAGAGGCAGGTTTATTTTCTCCTAAAGAGAGAGAAAGAGAACAGTGAACTAGAAAATATAAAGTCTGAGCCACAATAAGCATCGTGGACATCACTACGATTAAGTAGTCCAAGCAAATCCAACAATTCCAGGCTTAAACCACAGATGCCCTATTGAAAACAATTCAGAGAGGCAAGAAATAATTCTACTGAAGGTGAGAAAGTGTTATCAAAGGCATGACCTCTGTTCCAGTGAAACAAATATGTGCTCTGGATGCCAACAGATCCGAGTCCTTCATATGCGAGCTGTGTAATGTGGGGAAATTCTTCCAACCTCAATTTTCTGACTGATAAAGGGGATCAACACCACATGGCTGTGGTGAACCTTAAATGAGAAAATGCAGTTAGACCAGGCAACCTAGTGTGTGGCACACAGTAGGGGCGCAATCCACATGCATTCCCTTCCCTTTCACTCTAAAGAGCTGCTGCCTCCTGCCCGAGGCTAGCAGTGAGGCGCCTGGTGACCATCCCACGGGCCGGTGAATTCGAGTATGTGAGCATTTCCGAAATGCTGACCTCGATTGTGCGGGATGTTGTACAAGTCACAAAAGTTGTTCCCGTGGCTGTTCACACCCGCAGCCCAGGAGCCCACGCCCGTGTTGCAGGCTGTCCCCTCCCAACCTCCCGACAGAGATCTGGGTTGATCCCAGGTTTAACCTCGATGTCGACAGATTGCCATTTCCAACCAGACCGGCTTCCTTGCTGAGTGAAGTCCTTGCCCTGGAAGAAATCCCAACTGCTTCGTGTGTTTAAATTCCCTTTCTGGTCTGGCTAATGATGGCCGCGGGTTTTCCTCGTTACGGGTTTATGGATACGAAGCGAACGGCCACGGGGAACCTGCCCTAAGAAGTCAGACTCTCGATTTCCTGGGCTGCCCGGGGGTGATGCGTGCTTTCGCGGGGTGACGGTGCCGCCCGGAGGACGGGCGG
>NW_005371106.1:423409-428189 GCF_000412655.1 Myotis brandtii | reverse complement strand
CCCCCGGCCCCAGCCACTCGCCTTATGATCCGTCCATCCCGCACCCAAACGGCCCCCGCGCCCGGGCCGCTCAACGAAACCCCCCGTCCCCGCCTCTCGCGACCCTTCTGCTCCCCTCCCTTCAGTTCAGCGAATTCCCATTTCCCCCAGCGCTCATTTTAGCTGCGCTGCTTCTCCTATGAACTCGATACAAAGACGTGGTGCAAACATAACTCCAAGACGTGAATCCCACTTGTCTCCCCTAAACTCTCTCATCCTTCACCCCTTTTAGGTTCCTTAAAACACAGCCTCGCTCGATCTGGGTTCCTGGCCTTTCGGGTGACCAATAACAATCCTGATTTGTGCTCCGTGCATTGTGATAAAGAGGCGAAATGCTAATTCAGATTTAGGGGGAGTTTTCCTATTGGTTGCAAGACCGGGTTGGAATATCCCCAGGCCCACGAGGCCCTCCTAGATTCAGATCCTTTTTTTTTTTTCAATCATCTTAGAATGGATGCAAAAATACTTCGGGCTAAGTACTCTACATTTAGGAATTTGGAGAAGTTCTTCATTTCTTCACTTCATCATATTTTTCGAATAGAAAACAGTGGAAGGACCTCAAACATATTTTTTGGACTTTCCAAAAACCACAAGAAGTCACAATATATGTTTTATCTTTTTAAACTCAACATATTTAGGGTTCAGTGGGTATGACTTCCGTTGGTCACTTACACATACAGTTAACTTTAGTAGTAATTTTTAATATTGGTATTATTTAATATTTGAATATAAAAATAGTGGAACCAAATATTTGTGAAACTATCTTATTTTGATCATTGAAGAAGAGGCTTATTTCAGACTTGGCCTCTCGCTTCATCTATTTTCTTTCTATTTGGCATTCTTATTTTAAGTTACCTAAATCTGTCTACTTGAAGATACCCTAAAAACATCAGAATGGTCCGGTAACTGTCTATAATTCAGAATGTTTAATTGAGTGTTTTTACTTAATTTAAGAACAGGTTTTACTTTTCAAAGTAAGTTATAATTCTGTCTCTAGCATCTGGTCATCACAAAAGTACTTAATACTATAAGCAAAATAAAACAAACTTTTAAACAAAACAACAGCAAAAAAGAAGCCAGTATTTTCTAGCCTGCATTTTATAATGAAAATCTAATGAAACTATTTTATTATAATGGAAAATATTAAAGGATAGGAAACAGAAGCTTGGAGTGTGTACGCTGATGAGAGTTTTTACTAGTCACTTCCTTTTACTACATTTTTGTTTTAATTAGCAGACTAATAAAGATATCCTACTTTATATTAATGGCTTCTCTGGAGCTATGCTTTCATGGATTACATCTGCCAAATTGGAACCCAAGTGTTTAATGAAAATTGTATTTTTTTAAATTTTTTCATCCTACAACTAGGTTACCTCGTCTTCATTCTAGCAGCCCACAATGGTTTCTACGTTTAATTTTATTTTCTATAACAGATGTAAACGTGTTGCTATCATTTTATAGCTTTTTATGCCATTTTATATCTTTCATGTTTTTCGTTGTTCTTGTACGCAAATCCAGAAGAATTCTGCTTTCATTCTGGTTTGATTGCAGTTTTAAAGAAACAAGTTGTGAAGTGGGGTTTTTATTCTTTGGGTGTTAGAATCTAGGGTTGTACACTAATCTGCAGTCATTGTTCTTTTGAGACTGATAAACACTTCCCTCAGCAAATAATTATTTAGTGTCAAGTCTCTGTGCTATGTAAGGCCCCTGACCTGTAAAAGGAGATTATGAACAGAACACAGTGCCACATCAAATGTTCTCTGTGACAGGAGAGAAGTAAATGCAGGTCCTGGGGAAGGCTGCGTTCCAGGCCTCAGAGGTAGGATGCTAGTATGCTGGTACCTACCTTTGCATACCTTGGAGATATTGCAGGTTCCTTTCTAGACTACTACAATAAAGGAATCTTTTTGCTAGTGGAGGGTCTTGCTTTCAATTTGTAAAACAAAACAAAAACGCAACATTTGTGAGAAGCACAATAAAATGAGGTTTGCCTGTAGGTAGAGCTGGGTGGGAGTCATTTCTAAATGAATATGTGCTGTGAGTCAAGGGACCTTGGCAGGGAAGCAGGGCGTGGGTGGCCTAGTGTGTCCAAAGCATTAAGATGGGAGTAGTGGGTGATTAAGGTGGTGAAGATATTTTTTTTGAATTGTGCTTGGAAAGAGATATTAAGTAACAAGGTCAGTAAAGAAGACTTTATTAAATCACGATTCCAAATTTAAATAAAAAATATTGAGATTCTAGGGTTGGATCTCAAATATATCAGATTTTCTAAAAAATCTTCGTGGTTTTTTAAAATTATATTTGTATTGATTTCAGAGAGGAAGGAAGATGGAGAGAGAGAGAGAGACACATCAGTGATGAAAGAATCATTGACTGGCTGCCTTCTGCACACACCACTTAGGGGATCAAACCTCCAACCCTGGCACATGCCCTGACTGGGACTCAAACCCTGACCTCCTGGTTCACAGGTCTGCACTCAACCACTGAGCCACTCCAGCCAGGCTCTTCTTGTGTTTTAAGTGTTAATATGCCTCATGGACCTACAACATATAAAATCTCATGTCTTAAAAAGCTATAATGTGAGATTCATCAAAAACATGTTATAATCGTTGCTGTTTCACTATTGACAGTTCAGGGAAATAACCAACACTTGAGAAGGTATTTTTTTTTTAAATCTATTTAATCCCAAAATATATTCACTTTTTCATTCAGCATGATTTTCTCTTTAATTTTTCTATTTGACAGAGGATTGTTTTACTGTATTAAGATGAAAATAGAGTATAATCACCATAAAGCCTAGTATATATGATTTTATGTCACAACACTGACAGTAATTCTTATGCAGTGAACTAGCCTAAAGCAAAGCCCAGAAGCGCATTCTGAACAGTCAAAGCATTCTGCCTTTAAGGAAATTATCATATCGTATAGGGAATAAGAAGAAAAGCCCAAGGTCTCCCTGCTTGCCTTGGACATTTTCCCTGGCTACCCTCACCTTTTGCCTGGCTCAGCCTCGTTATTCAGGCCTCAGCTTTGATCTCAGTTGACTCCATTGTAGTTTAAGATGGATAACTTACTCTGCTGCGCATTGTTCTAAGTGCTCCACCTGTATTAATGCGTTTAATACTTACTACACTCCTACAAAAAACTATTTCATTACTCTTTTATTTTTTTCTGATGAGGAAACCAAACCACAATGTGGTTAAGTAACTTAATGGGCCTCACATTAATGGCCGAGCGAGAGTTCCAACATAGGCTGAGTCTGTTTTAGTCAAATATTTAGGTTTCTGGAACTTAGTACATGTTAATTAATGTGTCTATTATTGTGAGGTTTAAAATATATAATGGAATCATCTTCCTTGGGAGTTTGGTTCTTAAAAGATACATCTTTTTCTCCTATCACTGGAATTAATACTTTTTATAGAGCTTTGTATCCCCCCCTTCCCTTCCCTTTGTAATGTACACAAAGGATTTTCTTAGTGTGTGTTAAGAATATTTCAAATATTTTCTTCCTGAGAACCTGTCATTTTATTTAATCATTCTCCTGTTTCAGTTAAACATTTGGGTTTCTTTTGCCAGAATTTTAATATCATAATGCTTACGTTGACTATCCCAGTAAAATAATTTTTTTCTCTATGTTCTTAGGATGGATACCTAAAAGTAATCATCCAAGATAATAAGTATGCTTTAAGGCAGCGGTTCTCAACCTGTGGGCCGCGACCCCTTTGGGGGTCGAATGACCCTTTCACAAGGGTCGCCTAAGACCATCGGAAAACACATATATAATTACATATTGTTTTTGTGATTAATCACTATGCTTTAATTATGTTCAATTTGTAACAATGAAATTGGGGGTCACCACAACATGAGGAACTGTATTAAAGGGTAGCAGCATTAGGAAGGTTGAAAGCGACTGCTTTAAGGTTTTTGATGCCAAAAAGCTTTCCAGAAAAGTTGTGCTGATGTACACACCCATTAGCAAATCAAGAGTGCTGATTGCATACCATATTTGAATGCACAAAGTATTAGCACTTCAAAGTTTGACAATTAGTTAGATGAGCATTAATATCTAATTTAAATATTTTTTCTAACTTACATTTTAAATTATTAAAGTACTCCAAGTTGATTAAAAAGAAGCAAAGTTAAGAGAGTTAAAATCACCTAGAATCTCATTATCCAGAAATAATGTCTGTAAGTATTTTGATAAATATTTTCCTGACAATTTTTAATACCTGTAGTTATACTTTATAGAATTTTTACTTGGGTTTTAAAGTAAAAACACATAAGCATTTTCTAATTTCCTAGTTTTAGGCAAAATTATTTGCTTCTGTGTTTTCAAAATACTGTATATTTTCCATAACACTTGGCATATTTAGTGATACTTAAGTGTTTCTTCTTTGTTTCTTATTTTCTGCTTTCTGTGTCTCTGCTCTTCATCTAGAAAACAGAAAATACTACCTAGACCATAAGGATTACCGAATAATACAAAAATGTAGATAACAGTACCTTATACTGTGCCTAGGATTTTTTTTTTTAATATATTTATTGACTTTTTACAGAGAGGAAGGGAGAGGGATAGAGAGTTAGAAACATAGGTGAGAGAGAAACATCGATCAGGTATCTCTTGCACACCTCCTACTGGGGATGTGCCCGCAACCAAGGTACATGTCCTTGACCGGAATCGAACCTGGGACCCTTGAGTCTGCAGGCTGATGCTCTATCCACTGAGCGAAACCAGTTAGGG
>NW_005371106.1:419444-420259 GCF_000412655.1 Myotis brandtii | reverse complement strand
CTCTTGCACACCTCCTACTGGGGATGTGCCCGCAACCAAGGTACATGTCCTTGACCGGAATCGAACCTGGGACCCTTGAGTCTGCAGGCCGATGCTCTATCCACTGAGCGAAACCAGTTGGGGCTATGCCTAGGATTTTTTATATTGATCATAGTCTCTAGGCTCCCTGAGGGTAAGTCTCTGTGGTCCCAGTCTTCTACAGCATTTGGCACATAGTAGAAAACTTCATGAATGTGTTTTTATTATTAAAGGCCATCTAGTACTTTAAATAATAATCTGATGTGAGTAGGATGAACAAAAGCTAGTACATGATTAAGAGATTCACTCAATAACACAGCAAAAAGCACAACTGTTGTTAACCTAAACATTTGTAAGTTAACTTAGAATTCATAATGTGATTTCTTGAGGGGCATACATATTTGCCTTATCTACACTAATAAAAGAGAAACATGGTAATTAGCGTACGACCGCTACCCTTCCCATTGGCTAATCAGCATATCCTTATGCAAATTAACTGTCAGCCAAGATGGCAGCCGGCAGCCATGCACTGAAGTGAACAGGGAGGCTTGCTTGCTCCAGTGAAGGCTGACTCTAACGTTCCCCACCTGAGTTGCCGGCCTCTCAGCTGCAACTCTAAGCAACTATGTACTATGTTGCAAATAAGAAGCTAAACAAAACCCCAGAAACTGGCTTTCAGTCAGCCAGGTTCAGCCAGCCGGACCGCAACATTGTATCAAATACAGAAGGAAAAACAAAGGCCAGAAACCGGCTTTCAGCAGCCGAGGCCTCAGAGCTAAAGCTGGCCCAGAATAAAA
>NW_005371106.1:341806-418586 GCF_000412655.1 Myotis brandtii | reverse complement strand
AGGGCACAGGCTGGGCTGGGGGACCCCCCTCCCCTCCCGAGTGCACAAATTTTTGTGCACCAGGCCTCTAGTCCTATATAATAAAAGGCTAATATGCAAATCGACCGAACAGTGGAACAACCAGTTGCTATGACGTGCACTGACCACCAGGGGGCAGACGCTCAATGCAGAAGCTGTCCCCTGGTGGTCAGTGTGTTCCCATAGAGGGAGTGCCACTCAGCCAGAAGCTAGGCTCACAGCTGGCGAGTGCAGTGATGGTGGCGGGAGCCTCTGCCATCTCCGCGGCAGCACTAAGGAAGTCCAACTGCTGGGGAGTGGGCCTAAGCTGTCAGTCAGGCATCCCCCGAGGGCTCCCCAACTGCGAGAGGGCGCATAGGCTGAGGGACCCCCCCAAGTGCGCGAATCTTGTGCACCGGCCCCTCTAGTAAGAATATAATTAACTACCCCACTTAACAGAGGAAGGATATTATAAAAGTGAATTTTTCAAAAAGTTAGTCTTTAAAGTCTTTCAGTAGCAAACTATTTTAACTATTTTAAATGGAAGAATGTGTACACATGCATTTTATTTTTCTACCTTCAACTAATAGGTAGCCTGTAATTTCACTTATTATGAAATATAATAATAGCTAACATTTATTGGGCAGTAACGCTACACAAGGCATACTATTAAGCACTTATGTTACCTAATTTAGTTTTAAAACAATTCTATACAGTTTACACTGTTGTTTTGCCTACCTTCCATGTGATGGAGTGCATGCCTAGAGATATTAACCTTACCAAGGTTATTGAGGTTTCCGATTTATCCTAAACTAAATAGCAATAGCTGTCATGCTTTTTTTTACGATGGTGGGGATAGCAGAATTCCATGATTTTTATTGATTTATATCAGTGATTTTTGGTGTTTTCTCCTTGATGTTAGCTGTTCCTTGCTGACATTGTCACTCCCTCCTTCTATTATGCAGCAGGCATCTGCTGTGGACTATAAAACTGTATAACAACAGCTAATATTATTTCTAAAATAAAAGTTTTTAGGCAGTGATTAACGCTTTTAGGATGCTCACATAGTCTGGATTACAGAACTGAAAGATTGTACTGTGTGGCGGGCGGTTGGTGGGCCAGCCCTGCCCCGGTAGGGGGGGCTGATCAGGGGCGGGGCCAGCTGGGGGGAGGGGCTGCAGGCGGTTGGCCGTCCCCACCCCCTGGTTGAACTCCCAGTCGGGGGGACAATTTGTATATTAGCCTTTTATTATATAGGATGATTTAACAGTATCCATTGATTTGATTGGACAGAGATTTTGTTTTTTTCAGTCTAACTTATTCACTGGCTCTAAATTGTGTTAGAAATAATTGGGATTATCAGATACAAAATTTTCATAAAATCAAGTTTACTGTTATTGCTTTTAATGTCAGTTTATATTTTAGATTTTTTAAAGGGCCTTCCAATCTGTTACTTCATTGTCTTTTAGGGGCAGGCTAAAATTAGTTTTTGTTCTTCTTAGTCATCTGTACTCATTTTCTATTCAAAATTGTGTGGGCTTAATTTATCCTTATTGTGTGACTTAGTCTGTTTCAAATCTTAACTTTTTTGTCCAATTACAGGGAGCAGATTTCCCAAATAATTGAAGCTGCCTCCTCATTGTTGATTTATATGATACTTGTTTTATCTTTAAGTCTTCATTTTCTTTTATTGTCCCATTTAGGTCATACAAAATTGTCAACTTAAAAATTAGCCTGCTATATTTGGTCAAACATTTAATTAATTCACCCCTAATGCCTTGACAGGGCCAGACCAAATGATTTCCTGGGCCTTTTATGGCCTGCAGGCTGGACAGTCCCTACCCCTGAATTACAGAGTTATTTGGGAGAGAGTTTTAATTTATAGATACTGGGTTTTGGGTGTGCGTGTTTTTTTAAATTTGCTTCTAGCTATCTGCTGCTAACTTCTCATTTTTTATATCATGGTCATAGTATGTTTCCATTATGTTGGTTTGAATTTTTCCTAAGCCTTAAAAAGTTGGTTAGCATAAATGTCTGTCTATATCTCAACTTTGAAGTCAAGAAACTCATAGTGAATTATTTGAGCACTTGAAATAAGGGTCATTTTTATTGTTGTAGTTTAAATACTATATACCCTGGAGTTTAATACCATCATCATCATCATTTAAGCACTGTGGATAAGAGAAATAAATCCAACGCTTTGAATTGTCAGGGCTTTTTGTCATCTACCCTTTGTGGAAGGATAGAATGATGTAACTTTCAAAATAGGCTGATTTCCCAGTTTGTTTTAAAAGTGTTCGAGTTCCTTAAATGCGGTTTCTCTGCTTGTAGAACTTCATACCTCTCAGCCCTGGTGTTCTCCCTCTGCATGTTTCCTAGGATTTCCTCGGGAGTGGGAGGAGCCAGCAGCTGTGCTTCCTCCATGGCCCTCCTCATGCTCTTTACCAGTTTAATCATATTTCAGAGAGCATCTTCCAGATACTTCCCACTTTCAACCCCAGATTGGGGGGGAAATTAGCTCTTCTTTCCTGACCTGATTATGAATGGTATGAATAAAAAGGAATAGCAAAATTATCGGAATTAACTCCACATTCTTGAAAATGGATAGTGGTGGCAATTCTAGTGATTCCTGTAAGAAAATTAACCAAATGCTTTTCTTTTTTTCTGAAGAGGAAAAGATTTTTTCAAATTATTGCCCTTTTATTTCCTATTGAGTTCCCTATTTTTCAGTGTTCTTCTAGGTCTTTCAATTGCATTGAAGAGAGATCCTCTGATTGGTTCTAATGTCTTTTACCCCCATCCTCTTTTTAATAAGAACATCTGCAGGGAACATTCTTACTCAAAATTGAGGTTTGAGTAAGATTAGATTCGGAGTATAGGTAGTATATGTTTAAAGTACGGTGTTGAAAACACATCAGGAATCCAGCATATAAGAAAAATGCCACAAAATTAATTTTGTGATTTTAGTTGAAATAGGAAATTTGAGGGCTGGCCTCGGTGGCAGGGAAGCAGGAGCCAGGTTGGCAGCTGTGCCTTAGCTTGGAGACCCTCCAGTGGTGTGATAGCACCTGAGTGCAGACAAGGCAGGTGGAGAAAGCACGTGGAACTCCTGAGTGACAGCCAGAAGCCAAACTGCTTGCAGTTTGGCAAGCAGCGGGCTATGAGGTGCTGAGTCTTGGGCCTGATCATTCCTCAGAATAACAGATGGGTCGTAAATGTTTATTTCCTACTTTGATAGCAAATGAGTACTTAAGTTTCATGTGCATTTTAATTGGGTACTTATTTGATGATGAACACTTCAAATAGGCAGGACAGTTCAGCATGGATTTACATTTGGCCAAAGTTTTGAAATAATTTTCTTCTCACTGTGTATAGCCTCTTACTCAACTTTTTGTATTATCTCTTTAAAAGATAATAAGAGCCCTGACTGGTGTGCTCAGTAGTTAGAGCATCGGCCTGCTTACCCGAAGGATTGTGTGTTTGATTCCTGGTCAAGGGCACATACAGTGGGGCCTTGACTTACGGGTGTCCCGACTAACGAGTTTTTTGAGATACCAGCTGTCTCTCGGCCGATTTTTTGCATTGTGTTGATAGAGTAATTTGAGTTAACGAGCTCTTAACGAGCTCGGTCTCGGAACGAATTAAACTCGTAAGTCAAGGCCCCACTGTACCTCAGTTGGGGGTTCGACCAATAGATGTCTTTCTCATATCAATGTCTCTCTCCTCTCTCCTTTTTTGTTTCCCACTCTCCCTTACACTCTCTCTAAAAAAATCAACGGGGGGGGGGGTATGATACATTATCCTTGGGTGAGGATTAACAACAGGAAAAAAAGATAACCAGAATTATAATATGAAATAAAATAACCATTTACTTCTTTTAGAAATAATGGTTCTGAAGACTGACTAATTTGTTTAATTGCCAAATCTTTGCTTCCCACTAAAGTAACTTTTTGCTTAGCAAACCCACTGGGTTAAGAACCTTTCCCAAGAGTGAGAAATGGGGTAAGCTGATTCTATCCTCCCTGTACCTGATTCTGCCCGTGCACATGGTCACCCACATAGCAACACACACAGGTGAGGTGGAGGTCAGGTCAGGCATAAAGAAGGAGATTCAGGGACCAGAAGTATGCTGAGATTCTTATATTTAAGTCTCTATATCTAACCATTAAATGGTCATTTGGTTCAAGAAGCTATCCTTATAATATCAATCACACCTTCCTTCATACAGTAAACCCTCAATTTTCAGACCTCAGTTTAACAGACTTCTGATTTAACTGAGAAAATTTCCAGTCCATATGTCATATTGTGAAAATTAACACCCTGTTAATTTTAAAAAGCTTTTAACCAAGATTTGCTTATAATTAAATTGACGGGGTGTTTTTTGTTATGAATTCAGTTATTTTTAACAAATTTTAGCAAATAGGCCATATGTTGGAGAAAAAACTAGTAATTTCACCGACATAAATAAAATTACATATCTACAACCATAGTCTACATATTTAAATTCCAGAGTCACAGCTCGTAAGCAGTGTTTGGGAAATGATTAGCACGTGATCACACGAGGCGAGGCGAGTAGTAATTGGTTCTGTTGTCACATGGCTTGGGGTGACTTTCTGCGGCAGTTTTACCGCTGGTGGAAGTGGTTCTGACCTGCCCTGAGCCACGCCCCAACGGTGGGCATTTGTTTACTCAAGGGGACTGGTCAATGCACCCATTTACTGACCTATTCAGTGTAAATGTAAAATGACAGTAATACATATAGAAAGCTTTTCTGTGAGATTACACTTTTCATACATACTTAATTTTAATCGCACAAACATGTCTATATACGTAATAACAGGTAAACTAATCTGTCAATTTTTTAACATACGAATTTGGAAAACCTACTTTATTATATAACGGTCTTTAGCTTTAATGGACACACCCTCGCTTGAATTATTCCGTTATATCGAAGAACTGTACTTTAATGCTTAATAATTGCTTTAAGCTTACAAATATCCCAATACCCGCACTGATCTTTCATTTGGAGTTTTGATTTTTGGTGGGAGAGAGATTGGAAGGAGCAACAGGATGAGAGTGTTTAGACTGCCAAATGGCAGCAGTGAGCCTCTAGGGATCTTAAGAGCTGGGGAAGAAGATTGCAGATGGGTTGGAAAAGGAGGCAGAAGCGTGACACCAGCTCACCTCCTGCTCTCTGAGGACTGGCAGGTCCTGCCAGGTGTCTTTCTCACCTTTCACTCTTCACTCCCAGGCAGTCCTGGCCCGTGGGTCTCCTAGAGGCTGGGAACGACTGGCAAGGCTGAGGGGAGTAGTCAGAGGAGCCCTTCCCTGTTTTCCTTCTGGTTTTCACCAAGTTATTATCCCTTTCGTTATTCTCGTTCGTTCATTTAGTCATTCATAGATAAGCATCACTTTTTCCTCTCCTGCCCCACTGAATCCATTCTCCTGGTTTAAAGTTCTAACGGGGAAAAAAGAGAAAATGAAAAACTTATCCTTCCCTATCACCCTCCAAACTATCTTTCTATATCTTATTCCTTTCCTGTCACACTTATTAAAAGAACACTTATACTACCATCTCTTTTTCAGCACACACTTACCAGGATTTTTTTTTTCTTAATCAGGAGTTTTTAACCTGGATTCTGTGGTTCCCCTTTGCTATGGATATGAGTTTGGGCATTCTGTGATGCTGGGTGAGAAAAAATTTTTTATTATTATATTCATAATCTCTAAATGAAATTTAGCATTTTCCTTAATTATGAATGTAGGCAACAATCCCAATATTAATAACAGTATATATGACTTTGTTACCCACAGAAATCATAAACATTTTTCTGTCATGTTATAGTTGAAATAAATATTTTGAGTATCTTTCACTTTTAACTACAAAATCATTGTAGTGATAAGATCTGCTGCTATATCTTATCTTAATGTGTTAATGTAAAGGCATCTATTTCAGTATACCACAATTTTACATATTTTGATAACTGTACTTTAATATAATTGGTTTCTTTGTAATAAAATTCTGTTTATTAATTTATGTATTTAAAAGCATTACTTTGAATTTTTTTAACAGTTATTTAAGGGAGACTTCATTAGACTAAGAAAGTGATCAATAACACAAAAACATGGTTAAGCCTTACCAGTTTTGCTCAGTGGATAGAGCCTCAGCCTACAGACCCAATGGCCCCAGGTTCGATTCCAATAAAGGGCATGTACCTTGGTTTTAGGCTTCTCCCCGGCCTGGGTCCTGGTCAGGGCTCTTGCAGGAGGCAACCTGTCAGTGTGTTTCTCTCACATCGATATTTCTCTGTCTTTCCCTCTCTCTTTTACTCTCTCTAAAAATCAATGGAAAAATATCCTTGGGTGAGGGTTTAAAAAAAAATACATGGTTAAGAATAGCTGTCTGTTCATTCCACAGAAATAGCTCCCTCAATATCCTCAGTCATTCTGCAGTATATTTATATCATTTGATGCCATCAATTTTTTTTTATTACTTCCTCCTCTTCTGTCTTTAGTATTAAATCATTTCTGGGGTAGTTCAGTTGGGAAGAGCGTCGTCCTAGTTCACCAAGATTGTGGGTTCAATCCCTGGTCACGGCACATACAAGAATCAACCAATGAATGTATAAATAAGGGGACAGCAAATCCAATCATTTCTGGACCCATTGGCTCTATCTTAGAAAACGTCTCATATTTATTTCTCTTTTTTTCCATCATTTCCTGGAACCAAAGTTGAAACTCTAATATAGCATTCAAAACTTCCCATAAACTGGCCACTTTCTAGCCTCTCTTACACATAATCTATATATTTTATCATCTCTCACATCGCTGGGCCTTTGATTTTGTTGTTCTCTGGCCAAAAATCTGTCTTTCCCCACTCCTCTCCTTCCCCCTGCACAGACACACACACCATAGTGTATATAGGAATGTGTCGTCATCATCATTCAGTCCTTAGCTTACATGTCACCTCTCAGGACCTTCTCAAATCTGAGCCGCTGTCTTTGTCCCTCATACCTGACATATCACTATTAATAGCATTAATTTTGACATACCCTATGTTACATGGACATTCCTTTATCTGGTTTCCCTAGTATAAATTTTGTATTCCTTAGGATAGCAACTGTATTTATGTTTATCACCCATCTTCTTCACTTAGCATTATCCCTTTCTCATAATAAGCATTCAAATAAATGTTTTTGAATGAATACATGAATTCAT
The DNA here is from genome assembly GCF_000412655.1 of Myotis brandtii. NCBI lineage: Eukaryota > Metazoa > Chordata > Mammalia > Chiroptera > Vespertilionidae > Myotis > Myotis brandtii. Next base: position 411,371 of record NW_005371106.1, on the reverse strand, counting down.
TGAAAACTAATTTAACCTCTCATTTATTCTGATTGCGTAATCATGAACCATTCTGCTATGTTCCTGCCTTTCATCAGAATATTACTTATTAAATGTATTAGTTGTAAACAATTTTAAAATAAAATTTGATCAACTAGCTAACATCTATAAAAATGCCCTAAGAAGTAAGATAGTCTGTACTTAAATATTATTATCAATAAATTCCTCAGCCATTAAAATCTTAACAAAATAATTTTTTAACAATTATTTAAGGGAGATAATTATTATGGAGTTAATTTTTCAATAGTTAATAGCTTATAGATCTTAGAAAAAAAGGTAACTCTGAAAAGTGTTCAGTTTATTATTTTAGGATAATCTGTGGCTAAAAATTAAAAGATTATTGAGGTGGGAAGAGATGGCTGCTCTTTGTCTACAGCCATTTATTTTTAAGTAATTTCTCACAACCCACCACTTATAATCAGGGGTGGGGAAGGTCCGGCTCGCAGGCCGTATCATTTGGCCTGGCCCTGCCAAGGCAAACGCAGACAGGACTCGAAATTCAAATCTAAGAGCTTTTTTTCGTAACAACATAATTTTTAAGTTGATAATTTTGTATGGCCCGTGAATGATGTTTTAAATATCCTAATGGCCCTTGGCAGAAAAAAGATTCTCCACCCCTGAAAACTGAAAGAAATGTTTTCCACAAGAAACTCTTTGTTTCCTCTCAGGTGCCTGTTATATTTTCTTCTATTTATACTTCTATTTTCTCCCTCATCCTTTCACTCCTGCCCACCATCAAATTAATGTGTTTTTTCCTAAGCCATTGGTTTCCAACCATTTTTATACTTGTGTTCCTTAAAGCTTTCTAGCATCTTCTAATTAACCTCACTAGCTAAAGAACATTGGGGCCTTGACTTACGAGTGTCCCGACTAACGAGTTTTTTGAGATACCAGCTGTCTCTCGGCCGATTTTTTGCATTGAGTTGATACAGTAATTTGAGTTAACGAGCTCCTTAACGAGCTCGGTCTCGGAACGAATTAAACTCGTAAGTCAAGGCCCCACTGTATTCCATGACACTTAACTCATCAGTTTTTCTTACAAAAAAGGATAGGTATGTTTAGCTTTTCCAAACTAAATGTTATCCCCTTTCCCTCTGAGAGACATTGCTCTAAATTATTTATTTAACAAAATTCACATGGTTAAGGTCATGAAGAAAGACAGCAAAGGGCATTTGAACTTCAGGTCATTTGATATTTTGATTCTATGAACATGTGGTAAGAAGAACTAATGGCACATGGGACACATGATAATCTGTTTTTGTTGTTTTTTTGGGGGGGGGTGTTTATTTTGGGTTTTTTGCACAATCTTTCCCATCTATCTCTATATATAAAAGGTTAGTGTGCAAAGTGTCTCCATGGAAGTTCGACCAGGAATTCTATCGCTCACTATGACATGTGCTGACCTCCAGGAGGGTGGCGTGGAATGAAGGAAGGCCCCAGCCGGCAGCCGGCAGCCGGGGAAGGGAGGCGCTGATCGGCCCTGATTGCTGGCCTGGCCTAGGGGCCCTACCCGTGCATGAATCGTGAATTTCGTGCACTGGGCCTCTAGTTTAATAATAAAGAGAAAACTTTTAGAATTAAGTTAATGAGAAGATAAAATAAAGAAAATGAGGTATATTTTTTTTGTTTTTGTTTTTCAATTGCACTTTTAGTGTAAACTTCTTAAACACTTAATATTTACCAAATGCCAAGCCCTGTTCTAAATTATTATGCATATAATTCATTTAATTTTCATAATAACCCTATGCTGTTGGTGGTGTTGTTATCTCCATTTCATATTTGAAGAAACTGAGACACAGAGCAGTTAAATAACGTGTCCAGGTTAGCTGGGGGGAGGGATGCATGGTATAGTGTTAGTTCTTATATCCATAAGTTAGGAGATTTCCTTCTTCTCTTCCTCTTGTCTTTGAGCCACATGCTGGAGTAAACTCTGCCCTGACATTTATACTAAGGGTTCAGGGACACGTTTCAGAACAGCAGTAAATCAGAAATAGTGGTGCCTGTGTGGGAACACGTGGCCCAATCTAGCCTAGTTCCCTTTGGTACTCTGGGCAGTTGGTTTGCCATTGAGAAAAAGTTTGGATGAATACCGTACCACTTTTCTAATGTCAGCAAAACAGTGGTGCCCAAATGTGTCAAAGCAAGTAAGAGAAAATGACAATCTAGTCTTATGATTATGGATATAAAAAGTTTTAGGGAAATACCAGTATATATAATCCTTCCCAAATGTAATCATGTTTCTATATTAGGCAGTCTATTAATATACTTGACAGTATTAATAAGTCAAACAAATAATTATCATATATCATTTTAATGAAATTCACATTTCAGATTTTTTTCTTAAATCTTTCTGAAGGAGGAAAATGTATTTCTGTAAATGATTTGTAAAGGCTATATACCGTGTAATATATATATATATATATATATATATATATATATATATATATATACACAGTATATATGTATATAAACATTATTTCATGTAGCTAACACTGAGTGCTTAGTATATGCCTGCCACTGACCCAAGTGTTTCACATTGATTATCTCATTAAATTTTAAAACAACCATATTACATATTTTTTATAGTTGAGGAAACTGAGGCAAGGGGAGGTAAATTTGTCCAAGGTGATGTGTGTGTGTGTGTGTGTGTGTGTGTGTTGTATATCTGCGTGTGTACAACCTAACCAGCAATCAATATAATGCTTAATAATAAAACACTAGAGGCATTCCCATTAACATCAGGAACAACACAAAATAACCAGTGTTATTTAATATTACAATGTAATGAGATAAAAGTATGGCACAAGAGATGCAAACATTGATAAGGACGAGGCAATCTGATGATTTTATTTTGTGCCTGGGATCCCAAGAGCCTCAGTGAAACACTAGCAGAAACATTAGGGGTTGTAATGATAAATCCTGGCCAAAAATCTTTGGATGGGTTAGAAAAGGAGGCAAAAGAGTGACACCAGTGAACTGAAATACCGAATTCACTGAAGTTTGTACAAGAATAAGAATGGGAATAATTTTTTTAGATACCAACAATAACCAGATAGAAAATACAATGGGGAAAGAAAAACCCTCCAATCACAGCAGCAAGAACAAAAGCAAAATGTTTTTAATACAAGTTTAATAAGAAATTCATAAGTCCCCATTAAGAAATCTAGATAACTGTATTGAAAGATAGAGAAAATGTCAATAAATTGTTCTTGATTAATATAATCAGCAGTGCTTTTTAAGCAGGTATTACTGCAGTGCAGTCCCTGTCAAACTCCCAGTAACTTTTTGGTTAAAACTTGTCAAAACAATTCTAAAGTACTTGAAAGCATGTACATAGACAAACATCCATGCTAATAATATAAAAAGGAGAAAAACTAATGATAGAATATTTGCACATGCAAGGTACCCAACATATTATAAATCTACAGTTATTAATATACAGTGTTGGCACAGAAATAGGTAAAGATCGATGTAACACAATTGGAAGTGTGGAAGTAGGTCAAGCTTATTAGACATTAGTATAAAATAGGGTGATATCACTCCATCTGCTCAAAGCCCTCCAAAGGTTTCCCATCTCAGAATAAAAGCCAAGTTTGACCTATGACCTTGCTACTCAAAGTAGAGTCCATGGACCAATAGCAACAGCATCAGCTGTGATCTTGTTAAATGCGTTAATCTCAGACCCCACCCCAGTCTTCCTGAGTCAGAATCCTCAAGGTCCTCAGATCTTCAGATGCCACGTAAAGTTTGGGAAGCATTGCCCTTCAGAGTTCTACGTGTCCTGGCTTCTCGTGACCTTATCTTTCTGACTCATCCCCTTGCTCACTTCCTGCCAGTCATACTGGCCACCTTGCTGATCCATGAACACTCTCATTCAGGGGTTTGTACTTAATCCTCCCTCTTCCTGTTATATACTTCCTTTCACTTCATCTAGGCATCTGCACAAATATTGCCTTACCAGGGTAGACTTCCATGATTCAAAGATTCTTTAGCATTGACCATCACCTGATGTATATTTATTGTTTATATTCTCTCCCTCTCCCCCACCCCACCCCACCTTACACCGAAAGCTTGGTGAGGGAAGGACACTTGCTTTGTTCTTGCTGTAGTCCCAGTGCAGGGCCCTAGGAGGGTCCCAGTTGCCGAATAAAACTGGTATTAAAAATTGCAGGTAAGATCTCTATGAGTTCTGAAGAGGGAAAAATTACAGCCGATTCTTGTTTTCATTGTAGTTCTGTTCTGTAAAGTTGCTACAAATACTGAACCATTGCTCCTACAGGAAACACAGGATTTAGCCTCAGGTCAAAACATTTCCATGGACCAATCAGTACATAACCTTGTACATGTATTGCTGTTTAAAGACACCTTATTTAATATATACTGTTGATTCATTAACATTGAACTCACAACCAACAGCACTGTAACTTATGTCTTAAAAAAGCTTACCTAATACATAGTTTCTCCTTAAGGCACTTCACAGCATTCTTGCACTTAATAGATAGTACTTGAGCACTTGGGAGCATTTAAACAACAAATTCACCCACAAAAAGCACAAAAATGCAAAAAGTTAGCACTAAATAATCCTTTTTAAGATACTTGTTTACAGTAGGAGAGCTGAAAGAAGAAGGGGAAGTGTCACTTTGTTCAGCCTCAGTGGGAATGTTGTGTGTCTTGGGCAAGTCACATTTTCTGCCTCTCTGTGCAGACATGTCTGGAGAAAGACTCCAAAGCACCGTGAGTATTAATTTTGTGGTTACAAATTTTACTAAGTAGGCAAATTTGCAAATACAGAATCTGAATAATGAGAACCAACCATACATTCTTTCAATAAATATTTATTATGTTTCTATTATGTGTCATGCTCCCAGAATTATTCACCACTCAAAGATTTATCAGGTCTGTCGGTCACAGCCCCTCTGCTAGGGGCTGTACCTCCGTGGATGCCAGGAATTGGAAGAAAACATGAGTAGCCACAGGCATCTAGGAGAGACTTTATTCCAGTCTAAGTAGTCATTGCACATACAGTAGTCCTTGCTAACACGGCAGCAAACACAGGAGCTACTAGACAAAGTAGTTCTTCAAAGTACCCTCCACAAAGCAGCCGCTCACCAGCTGGTCAGCAACACATTTTTATACTAACTCAAATGAAAGAGGCTTCTTGTCACATAGTGACACCAGCGTGTGGGTTATAGAAAGGTATGCCTGCACAGTGCGTACAGTAGAACTGTGCTATTACCTTTGCACATGCGTATCGTGTGGGTTATAGAAAGGTATGCCTGCACAGTGCGTATGGCACATGGGCCTTGAACATCTGGCGTAGTCTGGTCAGGGTCCCCACAAGGTCCTAACCATGTCAAGCCTTGTGCAAAACTTAAATAATCCAAAGGTAAGTTGAAAAGTGTTCCAGGAAAGTTTTCATGGCAAAGTTGGGTGTTTAGCTGAGTCTTCAATGATAATGGGTAGGATTCTAACAAGTGAAGCTGTGGAGAAAGGTATTTTAGAAGAAAGAAACTATAAGTCAGTGTTCTTAAACTTGGCTACACATTAGAATCACTGGAGTATGGCAGGCTTCAGTTAGATTAAAAAATAAATAAATAAACCTCTAGGAGTGGAACTCTGGAATCCAAATATTGTATTTTCAACCTCCCCTGATGATTCCAATATGTAAGCAAATTGAGAGAACCACTGCTTTAAATACTCGGGTCTGGCTGGAGGTAGGTTATATAAAGTAAGTAAAGAACAAATCTGAAGAAGAGATTTTGGCCCCAAATTGAAGTGCCATCATTTATTTAGCACATATTTATTAAGTGCCTGTGTGTGCCAGGCACTCTGCTGGGCTCGGCAGATAAATCAGAAAGCAAAACACAGGATTTCACAAACAAATTGCATTGGCAGCTGTTCAGGATGATTCATATTCTAGATTTAACTAATTACAGTAGATGATGAGTCCTACTTAGAAGGAATCTTGTCCTAAATGCTCAAGATAATAAATTTTTTAAATATTTTTTATTGATTTCAGAGAGGAAGGGAGAGGGAGAGATAGATAGAAACATCAATAATGAGAGAGAATCATTGATCGGCTGCCCCCTGCACACTCTCTACTGGGGATCGAGTCCAAAACCCAGACATGTGTCCTGACTAGGAATCAAACTGTGACCTCCTGGTTCATAGGTCCATGCTCAACCACGGAGCCACACTGGCCAGGCCAGAATAACAAATTAATGTCTGAATTATTACCTCTCTTTCTAGTATGAATGGAACACTATGAAGGAAAAAATTTTTCATAAACTTTTGTGCTAATTTCACTGAGCATTTCTTCTAACAAGCGTTCTTTTTGTCAGCCTCTCCGTGTTTTCCAGTGTCTTGCACACCAGGACAGTTGTCTAAAATCAGTAGTGTGCAGTGATTTAAAATCAGTAATATGAGGGCCATTGGAAGTATTAACTCAAGCATTTTGTTTTTCCATCTTATAAGAATTGATATATAAGGAACTATTTTGTGACTTGATCATTAATAAGGATTCATATTTAGATCAAATTTATAATGAACAGAACTTTTATTGGGTGATAGATGGTTTGCAGTTCCTTTTGTATTATTTGCTGTATAGCATGCTTTATGTTTTCCTGAGTTCCTTTCCATTTAATATTCACATGCTACTATTACGCTCTCTTCTTGACCATTAGCAAGGACAGACAGACCTAATGAGAGGGCCCTGTTTTAGTTCTACCTAGTGCAATTATTCTTTATAGCCTAAATCTGTCCATTTCACTTTAGCAATGCTTTTGGTCAAGCAGCTTTGAGTTAGTTTGCTAAGCAGAATTATTTAATATTTAAAGAACAAGACATGCACCACCCTCAGCTTGCATGATGCACAGCCTGAAGGTGTGATGTGCAGATATCAGCACAACCGGGCAGAAAGTGAGGAATGTCATAGGGGAAGATTAAGTGCCGTGGCTCAGAAGAGAGGAGTTCTGACTAGGCTTTGATGATGATGATGTAAATACTGTCATTACCAGACGAGATAAAGTGTCATTTAACTACCACTCAGTTGTGATGTAATTCTGAGAATGTCTTGTATGTGTTTTATATAAAATTACATATTTTGGGTCCGTTTTTCCTCAGAGTTTCAGTTGTACTTAATATAACTGTGTTTGTTAACATGGATGATATCATGTGCTTTCTACTTCTTGTAAAATCATGTATGCCTTTTTTCCTCAGGAATTGTCTCTCCACTATTTCCTCATATATTAGCTGTTTAGCATCCTATTACACCAGCATTTCAGATGTGATTTGTATCCACTGACCTTTTCTAAGATTCCTTGTTCCTTGAGTATTTACAAGTTTTATAGGAATTTAAGATAATCTGTTTAAAGACTTATTTAATAAATTTTTTAAAATACTGAATGGAAAGCTAATCACTGGGAAATATTTGAAGTCTAAGAATATGGGTTATATTGTCACTTAAAATGACTACAGAAAAGTTCCTTTGTTTTTAGACCACTGGGAAGAAACTTAGTTTTTGTGGATTTATTTAGTTTATGTCTCTGAACCTTAAAGATAGTTGAGGGTTGTCTGCTCTTAGTGATAGGATACTGAAAGATTTTTATAAATCAAACCCTAAGAATTTTTATTTTGAGGAACATTATCTTCTTTCTTTATTACAGAATTTTGTTTTTCTTAACTTTATATGTATTTTAAAAGTAGTCTTGCCGTAACCGGTTTGGCTCAGTGGATAGAGCGTCGGCCTGTGGACTGAAAGGTCCCAGGTTCGATTCCGGTCAAGGGCATGTACCTTGGTTGTGGGCACATCCCCAGTGGGGGGTGTGCAGGAGGCAGCTGATCGATGTTTCTCTCTCATCGATGTTTCTAACTCTCTATCCCTCTCCCTTCCTCTCTGTAAAAAATCAATAAAATATATACTTTTAAAAAGTAGTCTTATCAGAGTTCATGTATCTGAATCTTTTTATCACTTTTTTTCCCTAAATAGTTCTTTATAACAAAACTTTTTACTGTTGAATATTGTTTGAGTGGGTCTTTTTCCTGCCTTAGGTTTGAACCCATTGAGAAATAGATAAAGGAGCCAAGCAGATGGACATCAAAATTGCAGGTCTTTTTCTTATGAAACTATTGTAGACCATGACTTAAGATCACAGCATAAAGAGCTTAGTTACATTGAACCTCCAAGTTAGAAAGATTTAACCACTCCACCTCAGGCAGTGCTGGAGAGCAAAGCAACCGTGCACTTACTCTGCACCTGGGCAGACCCCAATGAGAAGTATGTGAGTAAGGGGTGGGCTTTGCTCTCACAGCTCCTCTTCCCAGACTTTCCCATCAGATCAGTCATCCTAGGTGAGGAGGCAGAGGCCAAATGTTACTCCAATAGACACCACTCTGGCTGGGAAGTGGAAGCCAGCGAAGGAGACTGTGTGAAAAGCTCTCTATCATCGAGAGGGTTGGCTCACAGTGGCCTGGAATGGCGCAGGCAGCCCCAGTGGCAGAACCAGGGCTACCAAGCATTGCAAACAGCTGAGGGCTCTTTGATAAGCTCACCTGGTCACAAAAGAGGGAGAAAACCTAGCAGGGGAGCGATTTGTTTCTGTGAAGGCCTGCATTCCTGTTGGCAGAAACCTGTTGTTTTACTGGTCTTGTTTTTCACTCCGATGCCTTCTAGATGTCAGCATATTGCTGCACGTCGGTTTTTTCTTTGTGGATTACGGGTGAGTAAATGGCTCTGCCCTCAAGAAGGTTCCAGCCCGATTCATCAATAAGCGCTAATATTGTGCAGTATGGACTCTTCATGTTACAGCAGTTGGGCATCAATAAAAACTGAACTAGTCCAAGAAGGTTTTATGGAGAAAATAAACCCTGCGCTGGGCTTAGAACAGCAGAGGTGATCTGTGTGGGTGGTGAGGCAGTGCCAGGGAACACACAGGGTGACTTCACCTATGCCACCTTCCCCTTCAGTGAAATGGGAGGTAGACGATCACAGGGCCGGGGGGGCCCAGGTTGTAGAAAGAACCTTAACAGCCAAGCAGAGAATCAGACTCATGGTTTGCTACTGAGACTGTTTTTAAGCATGAGAGTAGTTGGTGTCAATGAAAGTTACTTTGGCAGGGATGTACTAGGGCAGTGATGGCGAACCTATGACACGCGTGTCAGAGGTGACATGCGAACTCATTTTTTTGGTTGATTTTTCTTTGTTAAATGGCATTTAAATATATAAAATAAATACCAAAATATAAATCGTTGCTTTACTATGGTTGCAAATATAAAAAAAATTGTATATGTGACACGGCACCAGAGTTAAGTTAGGGTTTTTCAAAATGCTGACACACCGAGCTCAAAAGGTTCGCCATCACTGTACTAGGGGCTACTCAAGGAAGAGTTAACTTAAGAAGCAAAAGTAAGCAAGGCCCGAAGAAAATAAAATATATTAAAGCTGTCATGGTCCATCCGACTTCCTAAATAGAGTAACCTAGAGATTAGAGTTGGTGCCTGATTGATTCTGCGCCATTCTTTTACATCATGTGTATAAAAGTAGGGTTTTGGCTGGGTGTTTGTAATTCTCAAAAATAAGTTTTTAACCTTTTAATTTTTTGGAGGACAATTGATAAAACTTGATGTAATAATCTTCTATATTCTATAGTGTTATTGTCAGACTTGAAAGAGATTGTATTAAAGGGGAACAAACCCGCATTAGGAGGCAGGTACCAGGAAGATGGCTTGGATCACTGACCGAGAATGGATTCCAAACATTAGCATCAAAGCTCAGGAGTTTCACATTCAGACTTCAGCAAGCCTACAAGGTCTTGTCATATAGTTGAAGTTTCAGATGTTAGACACTACCTTGTGTTCTTGTTTCTTCTGTGAAACTGCACAGTCATTTACTGGGGTGACCAGGCTGAGCCAGCAGCTGTTGGTACCGGCTCTGCGGTGGAAAGTGGACTAGGGAAGTGTGACTAAGAGAGACAGACCAGGGCCGTCTTTTCACCTACAGATGTTGTAATGTGCTTAACATTATCCAGTCCTAGCAGCACAGATAGTCTAAATACCACAGCAGGGTCTGATTAGCTTTTTCAGATCGCCGCCTTTATTTGCTGTTGGCGAAAAAGCTTAATCATTGCTGGAGATCAGGCTGCCTGCTGAGCTCTTCCTTCTTCTCTCTCATTCTTTGTGTTCACAGCGGCAGGAATTAGTGCGAGGATCCTCCTCCTCCTGAATTAAAGCTATAAAATAGTAACTATAGTAGCAAGGGATGAAGAGAAGAAAGAGAACCCAAGGGAAAGAAGGCTGTCTATTCATACTAAAGAGTTTCCTTTTTATACACAAAAGAAAAAGTTTTCAATCTGAATTCATAAATATTGACCGTAAACATTGATCTCTCCAGTCAGTGCAGTGTTTCAGTTTTATTAGGTTTCAGTTTTAACTGCTTTGCATGAATATGTTATATTTTTCATGCTTTTAAAATCAAACTCAGTTTTACCAGAAGTACATTTACTAAACCATATTAGTGGCCTTATTTATCTTTCTTCCCCCTTTCAGGGTTGATACTCATGAAATTGCAAAAAGAAGTAACAGCATACCACCAAAAAAGGAAATAAAAAAAGATAATTCTTATTTTCTTCATTTCTTTACGTTTCATGTGCTTACCCAATATATAAAAACTAAATTCTGTGTAATCACTTTATAATTTGCAGTAAACTATAGAATATTGGAAATTATTTTGAGTGGGCCTATGAAATTAGACTGTGGACTTAACTACTGCAGAAGCATAACTGAAGCCCTTGGCAGAGAGAAAACAATGGTTCTTGCTTTAAAAATTAGTTTGTCATTCAGAACCCAATAATCTCATTTAGTTAAAAAATATTTTCAGATTTTTAACTTTCCTGACATTTTTGAGATGGCATACCTTCAAGCTCTTTTGAGGAAAATATCTATAGACAAATGGTGAACTACTGTGTCATACTTTATATTTCCATTTTTTTCTGGAAACAACAATAATTTCTAGGCCTTTAGTAGGCATAAGGAATGCTCTCAGTGAGATAACTGAAAATTTTAACCATATAGAGTACATCTTCCTCTTATGTTGTACAGAGAGAAGAGCTTATTTATACTTTGGTGGCACAATAAGGATATGGCCAAGAGTCCCAACCAATATGATATTGTCCAAGTATTCATAAATGATCTTAATTATGAGTAGCCTCTGTATATGTGTGTGAAAGGAAAGATTGATTTTGACTGTTTGGGGGCTCTAACCAAATTTTGTGTCTTTAGAGTTCATGATTAAGTGTATAAGGGAAAAGCCGAGGTTCTGCATAAATCAGCCTGTGTCAGAAAATTGTAAGAGCAGCTTTTTGCCTTTGCTCTTTTAATTTGCACTGGAATGAAAAGGAGGTGCTCGAGTGTGTGCAGGTGCGTGTGCACATGCTGTATCACATAAGTAGGGAGCAGGACAGCCCCAGGTTTCCTTTTTCTGTGGTAGGGAAATCGTCTCACAACATCTGATGGTGTTTACATTTTTATTGAATTGTTTTCACCATCAGAGGCCACTCAAAATATGACTTATGCAGCCTCAGAAGCAAGTAGTCCCCAGCATTATAAATACTGCAGTCTGAAACTGACATAAATCAGGGATAACAAGCTTCCTCACTGAGGGGGCTGGTTTTTGTAGACTTTTATATCCTTCAAAAATACCACAATATTTCTTCTTTATAAAGTTAACTATTTGCTGAACTGGAATCTGAATATTACATCTTACAAATTTTATTAAGTACAAATACTTTGAACAGGTTTAAAGGTTTTGCTTTCATTAGTATCCATCATAAAATAATTTTACACTACCCTCTGACATACGTAAGATGGGCTGTCCTGGTGATTTTAGGTTGAAGTTAGTTTTGTCTAAATTATGCATTTCAGATGAGTCATTTGGCACAAAGTTGCACAAAACTTGTTTTGACTTATTACACTGTACTTTAGTGAACTTACTTGATAAAATCAATTGTTCGTAAACCCTTAAACCTTTGTTTTTAAAATATTAGTGTCATCATCTCTTTTCCTCTTTTTATTGTCTTGCAACAAATTAACCAATACTTACCAATATTTTAGACCTCCCAGTATTTCCAAGGAAATAGTTTTATTATAATCTGTCTCATTTCACCAGTAACTCAGTTATTACAGCAAAGGGATTGCTGCCGTCGTTAATTGCTACTTTGACACACATCATTTTCTTTCGTTCTCAAAAACAAAAAGCTATACTAAAGAATAGCCTCAACTTTTTGGAAACATGCAACTTTTACTCCTTTAAATGTAATTGGTTTCTTTGTTCCGTGCATTCTAAACAAGGAGGAAAAGCTGGTCTGCCCAAGCCAGGTGTTTCTTGTTGGCAGCCTGCTCCCTAATGACTGCTCTCAAAGAGCAGCTGCCTACTAGTCAGCTTTGTATGGCCTATTGTTGCCGCACACCCCTCGTTAATACACATGCTGCCCAGGGCAGACCCCAAGAGTGACATCAACTTGCTTATCTTAAAAACCTGGATGCAGGGTGCTGAGGTTGGCTTGCATCTGCCTGGCCAACTAATTGTGAGCTTTCTGGCCTATGATTGGCTGTTATTCCACTCGGTAGTAGGTTAAGCAAAGACATTGCCCGTCCATCTGTTCAACCATTCATTGTTTTTCTTGCCTGCCTGGAAGTCTGCAGCTAAAACTGTGTTAAGGAGTTACTGCTGAAGCTGCTACAGAAGCCAGTGTCTTTGTATTTTCTGCTAACGTGAGTATCTGTGCTACTTCCTGCCTTGGAAGTTAAACTTTAGTAAATATGCAAAGTATTAACTTGAACTCTGTAAAGGATAGAACGCACCTCAAATGAAAGCCTACAATTTACTACATAGTGCCGAAATACCAGAAAATTGAGTTCTTTCTGTAAAATATGTGAAGCGGATTTTTTTACATTTTTAACATTCTGGAGTTTTATAATTACTGCTCCATGAGCATTTGCCAGGTGTTAGGCGTGGCATGTAATCATTTGGTACTTAAAGATAAGTTATAACATGTTCTGATATTTCCGTAAACAACAAATTTAGATTTTTATCTTGTCACAATCTTATGTTTCTTATTGTGTCATTGTCAGACCTAGGTGCTGTAAAATAATAGTAATATCTGATAGATTTTTCCATTGCCTTAAAAACCTAGCTTGGGGAGATGGATTGATATTTCAAACAGCTTGTTTTAAATGTGATGATTAAGCATCCTGTTACTTTGTCAGAAGTTTCAGTATCCACATAGAATTACTAATTTCTTCTTCCCATCTTTTTCTTTCCTTGCCCTAGTTTCAGATATTAGATTGAAGATGTCATTTCAAGAACTATTGCTTTCAAGAGTTCTGTTATGGGGAAGGGGGGAGGAGACAAAGACTCCTCTCTCAGTTGGGAGAGAAAGAGAGAGCTTAAAGGGTTAAAAAGAGGTTTTCACTTCTACCACATGCCCTATTGTGTGAACATATGCATAAGACTATTGAAAGTTTTCAGAAGATGGGCAGGCCACCAGTTGCTGGTCTCCTGCAGTTCCAGTAGACATCTGTTGCCCTAGAGCATTAACCAATCTGTTCAAAGGGACATCCTTCCTTTGTTAGCTAGAGGGGCACAGACAACAGCACTCACTGAAATACAATGGTAATTAAATACACAGAGACTACAGCAGTAGGTATTTATTACATATTCATTATTTTATTTTTATTGTTCTCTTAGTATTACTTTTTGGATAACAACCAGAACCCACTTTATGGCTTTGTAACTTTACATTACAAACAAATAAATTGATTTAACAAGTTTATGGTTTAATATTCCTGATTAATATGAGGCTCTTTAGAATACAAAACAGATTTTACATTTGATTTGAGAAGAAGATTTTAGGATTATCCAAATCATCTAATGAGAATTTTCAGAAAATTTCACTAAAGGCATCAACTTGCTAAGATAAAGTTTTGTTTTGTTTTGGCCATTAAAATATTAGTTATAGCTCTTCATCATCTACAAACTTATGAAAACTTTGGTTTTTTTCAACAAATAGTATTATTTGCTTTTTCACTTATTAGGCATTTAGCAAGAAAAATTGTCTTCATTTCCAATACAATTTCTGAAGGGAATCTATAGCTTTATAAGTATAGAAATCTGTTTTCAGACAATTATATTTTTGCCCAATACTCCTTGTGTTCATGAGTATAGTATGTAAATGACAGTTATAATGGATTCCTGATACAAAGCTTAAAAATTAAGCCATATTTCTTGGATTGTTTTTTATAACTATCAGAGTATAAACTCTATGTTGCTGCTTAATGAACTGAAGAAAATTGCCCTTTTTAGTTCAGAGTTGATTAAAGTTATTTATATATGCTTGCACTTGAGTAAATACAAAACTTAAAAGTTAATAAATGGTGTAGAAATTAAGGAGAAAATATATTCTACCTTACATGTTATAACTTTTGTGACATTATTAGAGTCTTTGCTATCTTTTCTTTTTCAAAATTATATTGATCATTTTTAAGGCATTAAACAAAAAGATCATATACCATTCTTTATCGTAAGATTTCTTTTAATTGTAATTTTTACACATTACGTTAGATTGACAAGTACTGCAGCATATGAAAATATTTTTATCAGATTTTAAATCTTAGCATTTCAGTTTTTATTGAAAGATTTCAAGATACTGCTAAATTCTTTTTTTTTTAAGTGCCATATTAAGTTAGGGCAATCCTTTACTACCTTTACTAATTTCAAGTGAGTAAGGAAGCATTTTAGAGATTAAAGTCTAAAAAAACACACAAATCTTTACCATCCAGTTCAATACAAATCAGATTATTTCAGATTTGTATTATGCAGAGAGAGTATATGCAGTTTATAGGGCTGGCAAATGAACTCAGTTGACCTTATTTGTACTATTTCATATTTAGTCTATTGATTTATAGATACTAAAAATGATATAACTGTTTAATTTAAGATGATATTGAATAACTTTCTCTGAAGTAACCAATGAAGAGAGGCTTGTCAGTGTGAAAAAAAGTTAAAAACAAATCTTTTAAAAGAAAAATTATTTTGCAACAAAATCAAATGTGTTTTTT
Source organism: Myotis brandtii (assembly GCF_000412655.1). Lineage (NCBI taxonomy): Eukaryota > Metazoa > Chordata > Mammalia > Chiroptera > Vespertilionidae > Myotis > Myotis brandtii. Next base: position 396,221 of record NW_005371106.1, on the reverse strand, counting down.
TTTAAGTAGGTTAAATCAAGCTTACATTTATCCTTAATATTAAAAATCATATTTGCCCACCTGGCCTACGTGGCTCAGTGGTAGAGCATCGACCTATGAACCAAGATATCACAGTTCAATTCCTGGTTGGGGCATATGCCTGGGTTGTGGGCTCGATGCCCAGTGTAGGGCATGTAGGAGGCACCCAATCAGTGATTCTCTCATTGATGTTTCTGTCTCTCCCTCTTCTTTTCTCTCTGAAATCAATAAATATATATATTTTTTAAAATAATATTAGTCCAATTATTTCAAACTTTTGGTTTAAAGAGTACATATAAATTACATGATTTATCACAAGTTAAAGGTGTATGGTATTCACTAAATGCATTCACATGCAAATGAGTTTTATCTGGTTTAATATTGTAAGAAGCAAACAACTGATAATCCCATTTTTCTCTCTATGTATATAATATAATTACATAGCAGATTTACATAGTGTTATCCGTACTTTTTTATATTAGACTGAAGGTGATTAATAAAGTTTTAAGTACTTTTTAGGGTGACTAATTTTCAGTTTAAAAACTACAGTATCTGGTTTTGTTTCTTGGAAAAATTAAGAATTTTATTTATGCTGTAAACATAACATTTCATTCTAATTTTCCCCGCTGGCTGTATATTTTATAAGTATTTATCTTGTTTGAAACAGTCCATAACAAAAACACTGCTCAAAATTAAAATTATATTTCCTAGTTCAATTCAGAGATTTGGTCAGTGAATTATGATCTTGAAAAATTATCTCACAACAGCACTTCTGCAAAACCCAAACTTTTCAGGGGAGATAAAAACTGTTGCCCATTAACTACACTTCCTGCAGTCAGAGCAGATTGTGGGGTTTACAGAACAATGATGTCGGAGCTTCCAGATTGGTTTGGCAGCTGCATTGTTCTCGGAGGGTAAACCAGACGCACTTAAGTCCCAGTCTCTTTTATAGGCTTTTGTTCAAACCAAATTATGCTTTCACTGTGCTAGCCTTCAGGATGGCATGTTAAAGGAGTGCAGCTTAGCAACCAGCTTCTGGTTGCCAGGCAGCCCAGCTTCCAGTAGGTTTTCCTCTTTTAAAATACTTTTGGTGGGAGCTCTACGAAGGCCACAGTGCAGATTTTTCTTTTAACTATATCCTTTTATTAGGATGCTGTGGTGATTTGTTACTTGCATTATGGTGTCAGTGTATTACAGTAGTTAATAAATCAGTGAGTGTAAAGATTTGGTTCCAAAGTTTCTTTAATTCTAAATAATATGGTTCATGAATATCCATATTAATAGAAAAAAACTGAAATGGATACAGCCTCATCCTGGAGCAGATGTATATGGAGCTCTCCTAAGGAATATTTCTATCAGTTCAGGAGCCAGGAGAGTTTGATGTTTCTTTAAAACTAATGAGTGCTACGTTAGTAGAACAGTGATATTAAAATTACCTGTCTTCTCAAGGGGTAAAATCTGAAAAAACTCCTGTGTAAGTATGCAGGAGTTCTACACTGAAGGAATTTTAAGTGTATTGTATCAAGTGAAAGATTTCCATGTTCTCCTCTCTAGTATTTACCATTATTAATATAATTTATTTCATTGTGTAGCAATATTTTGCACTGGTAAGTTCACCAAGTATGCGTTCAGTGTGGGACTTAGAAAATCACTTAGCATTTTCTTTTAACATTTATATAATAGCTCCTTTCTAGTGTAAATAAGATGTTAAAGTGCTTTAGAATTAAATGTTTTTCCAGTATCTTTTTTTTAGGTTATATAAATAGATGTTTTATGACAGTCTCAGATTCAGCTGCCACTAGCTTACAATATCCATGGATATACACTGAGATTGCCTTAATAAGTAAACTACTGATGTAAATACAGTTCTTCCAATGAAGCACAAGAGAAAATAATTTTATTTTGCTAACCTGTTCCTAGTAGAGAAGTAACAATTATTCCCAATAGACTCTGAGGAAAATGGTAAAACAGCAGAAGCATTTTAAACAGTAATAGCAATTTTATAGGGGGGAAAGTAGGAGAAAAGATGACTTTTTAATTAAATGCAGATAATGGTTAGTTATCTGATATGATATAGGAATATTTTCTCCTATAAAATTCAAGAAATTAACATTTGTTCAATGTACATAATTATTTGCTGATTTTTTTTTTAAATTTTCACCCGAGGATATTTTTTCCATTGATTTCTAGAGCAAGTGGGAGAGAAGAAGGAATGAGGGGGGAGAGAGAGAAACATTGACGTGAGACACATTGATTGGTTACCTCCCCCATGTGTCCCTACCAGGGCTGGGGAACCTGCAAGCGAGTACATGCCCTTGACCAGGAATCGAGTCGACAACCCTTCAGTCTGAAGGCTGATGCTCTAACCACTGAGTAATTGGCCAGGGCTACTGCTAATTTTATGTGAAATATTTTCTCTGCTTTCTATAAATGTGTATAGACTAAAAGAGCTTTTCCCCACTTCCTGGAATGAAATAAACTCCAGTGTCCCTGGAGATAAATAAGGGCAGCATAACATTAAAAATTGCATCCTGTTACTGTGTTTAATATTTACAAAATAAGATTATTCGGGCAAACTATCTCTTAAATGGAATGTAATTGACTTTATAATTATTTAATTTCTTATTGGCTGTTGCTGAATCTGTGCTCTTTCAACTCAGTACTGGAATCATTTTTGAAATGTCTTTAGATTGTTTAAATTATTAATTTTATAATTAATGATACTTTTACAATTATAAATTAGTGTTTTCCTTCCTTTCCACATGGCTTTCTCTTTAAAAAAATTTTTACAATTTTTTATGAATTATCTTTTTAAATGTACATAAACTGTCATAGCATATCTAAAACATGCTTTTTGATAGTATTCTATATGTCACTCTAGAAACATACATAGTAGGCCTTTCTAACAGTTGAAAAAAATCTCTTCCATCCTGGTTGAGAAGCAGCATGATTTAGTGAGAAGAATAGGAGTTTTAGAGTCAGACAAAAATTGGTAAAAAAAATACGGTTCACTACTTATTACTTTGTTACCTTGGAGGGGTCACATGGCCTTTCTAATTTCTAACTTCATTTGCAAAACAAGGCTATCTTGGCAAGGGTGGTGAGGGTTGAGAGAATATGGGCTTAACATAATGAACATAGGTATTTATAGTTTGGTAATTCTCTTTCAACTTGTATATTGAGACAAATGAAACAAATATTAAATTCTAAATATTTTACATTTTTCTCTAGGAATACGGGGTGCTTTGCATTCAGGAATACAGAAAAAGCAGCAAAGTGGAGTCAGGTACACGGAACAGCTTCATGGGCTTGAAGGATCATCTGGGGCACGACCTAGGCCACCTTTGTGTGGAGAGCACTGACCCACAGTTAAGCACATCTGTACCTTGGTCAATGGTAGAAAAACCAACAATGGATAAAGTTAATTCCAGGAAGGCAGAAAAGGAGGTGTCTGAAGAGAATGCAAGCTCCGGTGACTCTGAAGAAAGCACAAATTCTGATCATGAGTCAGAACAATTGAGTAGCATTTCGGTAGAGCCATGCTTATTAACCAAGACTCACAGACAACTATGTAGGTCTCCCTGTTTAGAGCCTCATGTCCTCAAAGGCAGTGAAATCTTACAAGACTTTACACCCGAAGAGCCCCAGACGACATCCAAGGAAGTGAAGAAACCCCCTGACGTGGTGCGAGAATACCAAACAAAACTGGAGTTTGCACTTAAGTTAGGTTATTCTGAAGAACAGGTTCAGCTTGTGCTGAACAAACTTGGTACCGACGCTTTAATCAATGATATTTTGGGAGAACTTGTCAAACTTGGAAATAAAAGTGAGGCTGAACAAACAGTTAGTACAGTGAACAGTATAATTCGGGAAACGTCCTCCCTGGAATCTCAGCGGTCTGATTCTCCGATGCAAGAGATTGTCACCGATGATGGAGAAAACCTGAGACCAATCGTTATTGATGGCAGCAATGTGGCAATGAGGTAAGGGGGGAAATCATCAGTGATTACTACCAAGTATCTTTAAAATTTATTTCTAATTTTGTGACTGTTTCTCTTCTAACAGTTGTTAAAGTCAAGTTTATTCTGCATCCTAACATTAACTTACATATGTCATATTGTATCTCTTTAATGATCTATCTCTCTACTTCTAGAGTGGTCAGCCATTTTTTCCCCATTTGTCCCTAAATAGAGACCTCCTTCCCAGATATGTCTCTCTTTTTTTTTTTTTCTCTTCTGGCCCTATTACTATGCTATAAAAATTAGCATTTGTTCCTGGCTTAGTGTTAACCACTAGTTTTAAATGAAGAATTTGAGTACAATAATAGTCCACAATTTTGTTTGGCTCAGTGGATAGAGCGTCAACCTGTTGACTGAAGGGTCCTGGGTTCGATTCTGGTCAAGGGCACATGCCCGGGTTGTGGCCTCAATCCCCAGTAGGGAGCGTGCAGGAGGCAGCAGATCAATGATTCTCTCTCATCATTGATGTTTCTATCTCTCTCTCTCTCCCTCTTCCTTCCTCTCTGAAATCAATAAAATTATATTTTTAGAAAAGAAAAAAAAAACAGTTCTTTTAGAAAATAAACTATCTTTATGATTTGGGAACAAATAGTTTCAATTTTTATTTTACCTAAGAGATGTAATTCAAAAATAATTATTTAGGAACTGAGAGGGAAAAAACAAATGCAGAACTTCTAATGAAATATTTTTATAAAATATTTTATAAAAATTTTGATGGCTTAAAATTTAAAGTGCATCTAAATTCAATTAGTACAGTACAGATAACTGCCCACAATGTTTAGAACACTGGGGACATAAAGATATATGAAGGCATCAGTTATTCTTTTATAGAGCTCAGAATTTTATATATTGTTTCTTAAAAGGTGATCTAAGAACTTGTTAAAAATTTCAACAATAGCCCTAACCAGTTTGGCTCAGTGGATAGAGCGTCGGCCTGCGGACTGAAGGGTCCCAGGTTCGATTCCGGTCAAGGGCATGTGCCTTGGTTGCAGGCACATCCCCAATAGGAGATGTGCAGGAGGCAGCTGATCAATGTTTCTCTCTCATCAGTGTTTCTAACTCTCTACCTCTCTCCCTTCCTCTCTGTGAAAAATCAATAAAATATATTTTTTTAAAAAAATTTCAACAATAAAGATAAATTTTAAAAATAATTAAAGCACATTCTAGGACAGTGCTGTCCAATAGAAATATCATGTGTGGCACATGTGTCATTTAAATTTTCTGGTACCTCCCTCGGTCCCTCCCCCATCCTCCCTTCCATTCTCTCTAAAAGTCAATGGAAAAAATACCCTCCCATGAGGATTAAAAATTAAAAAAAGAAACAGGTAAAATGAATGTAAATAATAAATTTTGTTTAGCCTCATATAGCCAAAATATCACTATAGCATATAATCAATTAAAAAATTGTTAATGAGATATTTTGAATTGTTCCTTTCCTATGTCTTCAAGTTGGACATCTTACCCTCACAGCACACCTCTTTTCAGACTTTCAATACTGCATGTGCTCAATAGCCACATGTAGCTAGCACCTATTGCACAGTGTCGTTCTAGAGACCTACCTAGTCCACACACAGACCTGTCAAGTCCAGATCAAGGTATAGACATCTCCTTTTGTAAGCAGTACCTCACTATAATGATGCATACTGAAGTTTGAGCACCACTGTTTTTAGTAGGGGATAACAAGTACTTCTGGATAGGGTGTAAGAAGGATCAACTTGTCCAAATAACCTTTGTAGGTGGAAGCTATATTATCTTACTTGCAGTTATAAGCAAATGAAACTTGCAGGATTTAAATTACTTGCCCAAGGTAGAATATAGTATCAATCCAAATATGTCTGACTTCAAAATCTATACATTCTTTTTTAATATTTTTATTGATTTTAGATAGGAAAAGCGATAGAAATATCAATGATGAGAGAGAATCATTGATCAGCCTTCTCCTGCATGCCCCCCACTGGGGATCGAACCCGCACCCCAGGCCTGTGCTCTTTACCGGAATCTAACCTGGGACTCTTCAATCCACAGGCCGACGCTCCATCCACCTAGTCAAACCAGCCAGGGATATACATTTTTTTTTTTTTTTATCATATAATGAAAGACAAAAGCAAGTTGCAAAGGTTCAAGCCTGATCTTACAAGGCCTTGAATACCAGGCTAGGAAATTTAAGGTTGGCCCTAATCCAAAGGTAATTGAAGATTTTTTAGGAGGGCAATGTCAAGAGTAGAGTTATGCCTTAATGCTGATACCTGGCAGTGATGTTTAAAGTGGATTATAGGAGGTAGGAGATGAGTTTGGATGCAAACAACCGTTTTATAAAAGAGGGCTTTCAATGTCAGAGCAGTGTGCCCAGCCAGAGTGGCTCCATTATTTGAGCATCTTCCTATGCACCAAAGAGCAGCTGTTCATCAGGGCACATACCTGAGTTGGGGCTTGACCTCCCAGAGAGTTTCTCTTTCACATCAATGTCTCTCTCCCTCCCTCCCTTCCTCTCTCTAAGCATGTCCTTGGGTGAGGATTAAAATAGATGATAGATAGATAATAGATAGATGATAGATAGATAGATAGATAGATAGATAGATAGATAGATAGATGATAGATTGATAGATGATTGATAGATAATAGATAGATGATAGATAGATGGATGATAAATGATAGATAGATGATAGATAGATAATAAATGTATGTATGTATGTCATAGCGGTATGAAGTATGTATGTAACCTTGAGAGGTCTTTCAAAAAATAACCTCTCTGTTTAATCTTTTCCAAACATGGCCACATAATGATTTTTTTTTCTGATACTAATCCAGAACTAGTGAACAATTACAGGCAGTCCTCAGGTTACGTCGGACTCGACATACATCGTTTCGTGGTTACGTCGCCATCTCCCATTTACTTAGAAGAAAAAAGTTCCGTTATTTCAATGTATGTACATATGTGCTTTATGTTTTTTATTATTTATTTACCACAAGTAAAGGTCAGGAATTGTTATCTTTCTTTTAATTTTTTTTTTTACTGTTTCGCTTCATTACTGCTGTGTATGTGCTCCATGTGAGTGACGTAGGTGCTTATGTAGGTGGGTTCCAACTTACGGCGAAAATCGCGTTACGTTGCCCAGTAGGAACGGATCTCCGACGTAACCCGAGGACCTACTGTACCTTAGCATGATAATATGTAGGGTCCAAATTCCATGAATTTGGTAAGCGAGAGAGTAATAAGGGAAAGCGTAATAGGTCCTAGAAGAGCCCCAGCAACCATAGCCCAGTACCAGAATCATCAGAGGGGTTCTTACAAATCCAGGCCTCTACCCTCAGAGAATCTGACGTTTTTTTAAGTGCCAAGGTATTTCTAATGCATAGCTTGGGTCAATGAACCATTCAAGATTCACAGTGTGGATATCTACAGGTCAGGAGGTAAAAGAAAGTGATAATCCAGGGAGAAAGTATTGTGAAAAATGTGTTAGAAAAAAGCATAGTGTGCCCTGGCTGGTATGGCTCAGTTGGTTGGAGTGTCATCCCATATACCGAAGGGTGGCAGGTTCAATTCCAAGTCAGGGGTATGTACGGAAAGCAACCAATCAATGGTTCTCTCTTACATCAATATTTCTCTCTTCCCGCCCCCCCCCCTCAAATCAATAAATAAATAAGTATATCCTCAGGTGAGGATTAAAAAAAGGAAGAGCTCTAGGTGGTTTGGTTCAGTGGATGGAGCATCAGCCTGTGGACTGAAGGGTCCCAGGTTCAATTTCAGTCGAGGGCACATGCCTGGGTTGTGGGCTGGATCCCCAGTAGGGGGCGTGCAAGAGGCAGCCAATCAATGATTCTCATCACTGATGTTTCTATCTTCCTCTCCCTTCCTCTCTGAATTCAATAAAAATATATTTAGAAAGAAAGGAAGAAAGGAAGGGAAGGGAAGGGAAGGGAAGGGAAGGGAAGGGAAGGGAAGGGAAGGGAGGAAGGGGGAGAGAGAGAGAGAAGAAAGGAAGAAAGAAAGAAAGAAAGAAAGAAAGAAAGAAAGAAAGAAAGAAAGAAAGAAAGAAAGAAAGAGAAAAGCATAGTGTTAGAAAAACCAGGAGATATACAAATGGCATCAAATTCAAAGACTTTAAGGAGAAAATGCGGGTGTGTTGTACTAAAAAAAAGATCAGGGGACATGACAGCCAGGAAGTCCTTGTCTTCAAGAATGCCATATGATATTAAAGATAGAAGCCCAATTGCAGGAAGTCAAGAAATGAAGGAATAGCACTAGACTTTTATTCTAGAACTAGGGGCCCAGTGCACAAATTCATGCACCTTGAAAGGAACTGTGGGCAGAGAGGCTGTGGTGGGCACAGGAGCGGGTCTCGGCCCATCCTCTGCACCCTACCCAGCCCTTCCCACCACGGCCCCCTGTCTGCCAGCAGCCCCGCTCCTGCCACTGCTGTTCCCACGTGCTGATGGCACTGGCCCCGCTCACACCCGCTGATGGCACGGAGAGATTGGGGCTGGCGCCAGCAGCAGGTGCAAGTGGGGCCAGTACCATCAGCGGCTGCTGCCCCGATCGCCCCTCAGGAGCAGGGGGAGGTGGAGAAGCCCTGAGGGGCAATTGGGGCCGGCAGCCACTGCTCACACCCACTGACGGTGCCGAGTGATCGGAATCGGCACCGGGTGCCAGCAGCAGGTGCGAGCAGTGGCTCCAGTGCCGATGGCTACCAGCCCCGATCGCCCCTCGGGGCTTCTCCACCTCCCTCTGCTCCTGAGGGGAGATTGGGACCAGCAGCTGCCACTCACACCCGCTGACTACGCCGAGCGATCAGGGCTGGTGCCAGGTGCCGGCAGCAGGTGCAAGCAGCGGCTCTGGCGCTGGCAGCGGGTGTGAGCATCGGGCAGGACTGCAGCGCACAGGAGCAAAGAATTTTCAGTAACCACCAGAGTCTTTCCCCGATGACAGCGCCCGGCACCCCGCCTTGGTCTGGCACCCCTGCTCACCTGCTCCACTGTCCCGCCGTGGACAATGCCCGCCATGTTCCGTGCTCTGCTGCCTGCTGCCCATGCCCACTATGTTCATGCACCCCCCCCTGGTGGTCAGCACATGTCATAGCTGTTCAGTTGTTCCACTGTTTGGTCTATTTGCATATTAGGGTTTTATATAGATGATAGATAGATGATAGATAGATGATAGATAGATAGATAGATAGATAGATAGATAGATAGATAGATGTTGACAGAGGAAGGGGAGAAAGAGAAGGAAGAGAAGTTGGGAAAGGATTTTGTTTTGTTCTTAAGAATGAAACTATATTAGCTGAGGGGATGGGAAAGTCTCCACAGGAGAGGAGCTGACATATGAGTTAAAATTTTGAAGCAAAGTTCTAAAGGAGGAGACAAGAAAGGCCCAAGTAGGAGATTTGGCATTGGAGGAAATGCAGGCCTTGGAGGGGAAAGAGAGCTTTGGATTTATAAAACCTGGAAATGAACGTTTAAGATGGATATCATCAGGATAAATGATGGCACAGTTGGGTCAGCCTGATGTCAACTCACAGAACTGAAACCTAGTTCTCAATGGAAATGAAAAGTCCTTGAACAACTGAACATTGACCGAACACTCTAAACAACGCTCATCCCACATGGTGAAAATTATCCATAGCAGAGCTCTAGTGTAAACAAAGCGATGGCATAACTAAGGCATTTCAGATCTCTCCTTATGTAGTTATGAAAACAAACTTCCACCCCACACTGTTCTGCACGGCCATGTCCCTGCTGTCAATACGGGCGGTGCAGGTTCGGGCCTTCTCTCCGTCATGTACTTTAGTGGAAGTGCCGTAGGCATTCCAGGACTGAGCAAGCCGACAGGAAATTTTATTATAGCAGCATTTTACCGTCAGTCACAATAAAACAGACCACATCCATAACTTTGAAAGTACCGGGACTCATAAAAACTCATAGTAAACAGTTTACATTCTGCCATTTATGAGATCTACTGAAAGTAGCAAAGTCGTTTAAAAATGCATATCTACTTCAGATCCAGAATCTTAATTTAACAAAGATTGCAGAGAGATTTCACCCATTTCATGTCGCATAAAATATGACATGCTTTTACTTTTGAAATTAATTTCCTGCTCGTAAGCTTGGCAAACCTATTCTGTAATAAATGTATACGTATTGTAATAAGTCATAATAAGTAAATGTGGGGATGAGTTAAGAACAAAGTACTATTTTATTTCCTTCCTGATCTCTCAGATATATTCCCTATATAAGATAAATATATTTTCATTTCATTTAAATGCGAGCCATGGAACTGATATAAGTGATTCTTTAAATGTAAATTAAAAGTAGGAAAGCAAAGGCATTTTTATTAAAATTAGCTCAATAGACTTTTTAAAAAATGTAATTCTCTACAGAATTCTAAGTTATTTATACTCCCTAGCCTCAGTTTGCAAAATTAAAAGGGGAAATTTTTATATTGCAGGCTTGTTATTAGAGATAATTAATACCAGTTACCTGGCATGTCATAGGTACTGAGTAAATTGCAGTTGTTATTACCTTAAAGAACCTGAATATAGTAACTAATGTAATGAAAACTAGTTATTTGTTTTTTATTCAGTATTTAACAGTAGCAGTTTAGCAGCCCATTTTATTTTCACTGCAGTTTATAGCATCAGTTTTCAATGATGATTGCTACAGTTTCATAAAGGAGACATACGCTTAAGATCTAGATGACTCCAGAATTGCCCAGGGACAAGGTACATAGCTAGAGTATATAGCTGAGGGTCCCAAAATTTCAGGGATCCTGTATTGCCTTGGGGGAGCATACATCTAGTTTTGACTTATTTAATATCCTATTTCAAAATGTCACCTTAATAGAAGCTCTGGATATGTTTGTTGAATGAGCATAAATTGAGATAAATACCCAGAACGTAGTCTAGCATAATTTGTGACAGGTATTTCACTGCTAGATATAGGAGCAAAGAGGACATAGTACGCAAAAGTAAAAAAGAGGGTAAAGTAAGTTTAGAGAAAGCCCTAAACTTTTGCATATAAAATGTTAAGCATTCAAAAAGTGCTTGGTTTCTGAAACATGAAAAGAATGAAATCTGAGAGACCAAGATGGCGGCATAGGTAAACACTGGAGACTGCTGCCGCAAACAACCACTTCAAAAATACAACTAAAAGACGGAACGGACATCACCCAGAACCACAGGAAGGCTGGCTGAGGAGAGACTCTTCAACTAGAAGGAAAAATAACAGCACACCGAGGCTCAGAGGAGGCGCAGTGTGGAAAAAACTCAGGTGCGGAGGTGCGCGCGCAAAGCGGGCTGGTGGCTGAGAGCGCGGTTGTCGTTTTCGGTCAGGGGGGAGTCTCAGACTCTGAGCTCCAGATACGGGCGAATCGCTGGGGACTCGGACCCAAACGGGAGAAGCGGGAGTGTCTGGCATCAGTTGGAAGGCAGCTTTCCCTCCGAGGTTTGCAGCGGTTCCGGGGGTTCTGAGAAGCAGAGCCTCTGGGAACAGGACTGAGGGCACCATAACGGCTCCCTCCGCCCGCCCTGTTGAGCCCGCCCCGCCCAAGCCCTGCGCAGAGCCATTTGCCGGATCGCCGCAGGCAAAGGCTAGATTAGCGCCCCCCCAGAGGACAGAAGTTTTCCCACTGCAGCAGACACAGCTGATTCACACAGCCAGTCGGCCTGGTGGTCAAATCCCTCTAGTATTAACTACAACAATCAAGGCTCAACTAGAACAAGACTGCGCACAAAGACCACTAGGGGGTGCACCAAGAAAGCATAAAAAATGCGGAGACAAAAAAACATGACAGAAATGGAGGATATAGAGCTAAAAATCGCAATTTTGAGGGCTTGCAAAAATGTGCTAGAAGCTGTCAATAAACTTGAGGAGAGAGTCACGAAAACTAATGAGACCCTCGATGCTATGATAAAGAACCAACTAGAAATTAAGCATACACGGACTGAAATAAAGAATATTATACAGACACCCAATAGCAGACCAGAGGAGCGCAAGAATCAAGCCAAAGATTTGAAATGCGAAGAAGCAAAAAACACCCAACCGGAAAAGCAAAATGAAAAAAGAATCCGAAAATACGAAGATAGTGTAAGGAGCCTCTGGGACAGCTTCAAGCGTACAAACATCAGAATAATTGGGGTGCCAGAAGATGAGAGACAGCAAGATATTGAAAACCTATTTGAAGAAATAATGGCAGAAAACTTCCCCCACCTGGTGAAAGAAATGGACTTACAGGTCCAAGAAGCGCAGAGAACCCCAAACAAAAGGAATCCAAAGAGGACCACACCAAGACACATCATAATTAAAATGCCAAGAGCAAAAGACAAAGAGAGAATCTTAAAAGCAGCAAGAGAAAGAGACTCAATTACCTACAAGGGAATACCCATACGACTGTCAGCTGATTTCTCAACAGAAACTTTGCAGGCCAGAAGGGAATGGCAAGAAATATTCAAAGTGATGAATACCAAGAACCTACAACCAAGAATACTTTATCCAGCAAAGCTATCATTCAGAATTGAAGGTCAGATAAAGAGCTTCACAGATAAGGAAAAGCTAAAGGAGTTCATCACCACTAAACCAGTATTATACGAAATGCTGAAAGGTATCCTTTAAGAAGAGGAAGAAGAAAAAGGTAAAGATACAAATTGTGAACAACAAACATGCATCTATCAACAAGTGAATCTAAGAATCAAGTGAATAAATAATCTGATGTACAGAATGAACTGGTGATTATAATGAATCAGGGACATAGAAAGGGAATGGACTGACTATTCTTGGCGGGGAAAGGGGAATGGGAGATGCGGGAAGAAACTGGACAAAAATCGTGCACCTATGGATGAGGACAGTGGGTGGGGAGTGAGGGCGGAGGGTGGGGCGGGAACTGGGAGGAGGGGAGTTATGGGGGGGAAAAAAAGAGGAACAAATGTAACCTGAACAATAAAGATTTAATTAAAAAAAAAAAAAAAAGAATGAAATCTACATTTAGTGGAGCTGGGCTAAAGATTCCTGACAAAAAGCTGCAGTTAATTTTAATTCTTAAAAAAAAGAAAATAATTTAGCAAATTGGTCATTCAGCAAATGGGCCTCTTTCCTTAATAGGGCAGGTACTTGATTATGTAGATATACAATGAAATGTATATTCCAGATACAGACACAGAAATAAAGCATAATTAATATTTCTGAAATGAAATTCTATGATATTGAGATTTTTATTTCCTCTAAGTAGCTTTACAAGCCTTCACATTTGTGATTCCATTAAACTTGAGATGGTTTAGCAGTGAAGTAGAGAATTAAGTCAATCCACGTAGGTATAATAGTTTAAATTCATATTTTTCCTTAAACGAATCCAGCACTCTTTTAATCTGTGGTTTTACGTTAGATGACTTGTCAGTTCACTAATGATGTACAACCTTGTGAGCCATTGGGGATGGGAGTGTGACCAGTTGAGTGTCGTAGCCCTTGATTCCTGAAAGTCCTTGATTTCTTCAATATGCTTTCATGACTTTATTAAAATTAACTATAACTCTATATTCTACTTTAGCTTCTACCAGATGTTATAAAAGACTAGGGGCCTGGTGCACTAAATTTGTGCACGGGGGGTGAGGGTCCTTAGCCTGAGCTGCACCCTCTCCAATCTGGGAGCCCTCAGGAGATGTCCTACTGACGGCTTAGGCCTGCTCCCTCTGCAGACCTGCCTGCTTGATGCCACCGCAGACCCTGGTGTCTGCTCTCTGTGGGGGCCCTGCAGAGGACTGCTTGCCCCTTGCTGCCACAGCCAGGGGCAAGCAGGGCCCTACTGTCTGCTCACTCGCTGAGCGGTGTTGGGGTCCAACCCCAGCAGGTCCAGGGGTTCCCAAAAGTGTGGACGGAGTCGGCGAAGAATGAAGGTATGACACAGAGACAGCGTTCAGTTGATCAGCAGCCTAGCCAGGTTCTCTAGCCAGGTTCTACAGCCAGGTTCTACAGCCAGGTTCTGTGTTTATTTCTCCTGTTACATCTGTATTTATACCAGTTGATTTTAATCCTATCCATTCTATTCCAAAGGTTAGGGCGTTTCTTATCTCCATTCCAAGGTTACTCGATTGTTCTATTAAGCTACAAGGAAGTAACTGAAGGAGATTATCCTAAGTAAAGATTATGTAGCTTAAGTGTGATTGTTCATAGTTAAAGTGATTAACTACCCGCCTGGCATTTAGTTAAAGGGTTTTGTTCCCTCCCTAACTCCAGGGAATCCCCACCTGGGGAAACAACCTTTCTCGGAGAGGTGACCTTGGTTAAAACACATAGCGCTAAAAAGGGGAGCAAACATATTAAGAACAGTATGCCATATACGCCAGGTCCCTTGAAACATATGCTGTGCAGATGTTTCTTCCCTGCAGTGACTGTGTCAAGCAGCAAGGATGGACCGGCTTCTAGCAGAGCGGGACGTTCCCACCCCGCCCTGGCCTATCAGTGCATGTGTATGCAAATTAACGCACCATCTTTGTTGGGTTAATTTGCATACTCACTCCTGATTGGCTATGGAGCGTCACGAAGACATAGTCAATTTGCACCTTTCTCTTTTATTAGTGTAGATAAGAATGGTGAACAAGGAAAACCCAGAGTCTCAGCACTGCCTCTGCATTATGCTGTAGCACAAATTCTTCTGTTGGGTCAGAGAGGAAGCTGGACACTTTTCTTTTTTTTAAATATATTTTATTGATTTTTTACAGAGAGGAAGGGAGAGGAATAGAGAGTCAGAAACATCGATGAGAGAGAAACATCGATCAGCTGCCTCCTGCACACTCCCCACTGGGGACGTGCCCGCAACCAAGGTACATGCCCTTGACTGGAATCGAACCTGGGACCCTTGAGTCCGCAGGCCGATGCTCTATCCACTGAGCCAAACCAGTTAGGGCGACACTTTTCTTTTTGATATGAACAAACTATTGAAACTCCACCACCACCACACACCATTATAAGCTCTCTATCTTGGACACTGAAGCTAGGTTTCTGGGTTTAGATCAAATCTCCAGACGGTGGGTAAGCAATATTGGTGCATGTTTGTGTAGAGTATTAGGACAAATATTTTCTTTGCTAATAATCTCAGGTGGATCACTTTTAGCCAGTAGGATTCATGCTATTGAATTTAAGCAAGGAAGAAGTGGCATATCATTTGCCTTTAAGAAAGATCACTCTGCAGATAAATTTAGAGAATTTGAACACTAAGACTGGAGACAAGGAGACCTACTTATGCTTAAAAAATATATGTGCAAAGGTTAAATTGTAGACAACTCCTGGAAAAAAAGATGAACTAAGAATATTATGACTTTTCTCTACCAATCAAATGGTATAGAATAGAGAAATAAAGCAACCATTTTCTTGACAGTTTTCACTCCTCCCCCCACCCCCAAAAAAGGAACACGTCAGAAACCAGCTGCTGTTGGTATAAATCTGAGTGTTAACTGAATATAGAAAAGCACTCCGGGTCAGACCTTACCATCATTTTCTTAAAGTTGAACAGAAACCAGATATAGATTTTAGAATTAGAATATGAACAGAGAAAATGTATAAGTTTGCCCAGCCAGTGTGGTTCAGTGGTTGAGCATCAACCTATGAACCTAGAGATCAGGGTTCAATGTCCCCAGGTTGCAGGCTCGATCCCCAGTGGGGGATGTGCAGGAGGCAGCTGATCAATAATTCTCTCTCATCATTGATGTTTCTACCTCTCTATCCCTCCTTTCCTCTCTGAAATCAATAAAAATATATTTTAAAAAAAGAAAATGTATAAGTTGTGATAACCTTTCTATCAAGAACAGCCCATATATTTGTAAAATACAAGCAAAATTTAGCAGTCTGTAAAAATGGGTTTTAAGCTTCTGTTGAATCTTTTTAAAAGTGCAGAGCCTTTTGCCTCGTTTGTGAAGGCATAAGAAATTGAGAACTCCTTTCTATGTCAATTAAATATTGAAGGCCATTTTGCCTCCAGTTGTTTGGTGGATTTGCTGTCCTCTTGCCAGTTTGCCAGATAAGTGCAGCACTGACTTATCCTCCTGGACACCTAGTCTGCATGTTTGGTTTAGACTGTAGGAGAGATTACAATTGCCAGAGTTCATTCAAATTTGTTTTTTGTCCCTCAACGAAAGTTTATTGAAATTATCTGTCATGAACCTGTACAACCTAATGTGATAACTAGCCATATGTGGCAATCAAGCTTTTAAAATGTGTCTAGTCCAGTCCTGGCTGGGTGGCTCAGTTGGTTGGAGCATCATCCCATACACCAAAAGGTTGCAGGTTCAATTCTGGTAAGGGCACATTCATAGGTTGAGAGTTCAATCCCAGTTGGGAGGCATCCAATCAATGTTTCTTTATTACATCAGTGTTTCCCTCTCTCCTCTCTCTCTAAAAAAATTAATTGAAAAATGTCCTCAGGTGAGGATTAAAAATACATATCTAGTCCAAATTGAGATATTCTATAAATGTAAAATACATATCAGATTTTGAAAACTTAGTATAAAAATATGTAAAATAACTTTTATGTTGATTGTGTTAAAATGATCATTTTTGAAACATTGAGTTAAACACAATTTATTACTAAAATTAATGTCAACAGCTTTTTACTTTTTTAAAATGTGCTATTCTAGAGCATCTAAAATTATATATGTGGTTCGCATTGTATTTCTATTGGATAGCCTTTCATTGGAATATGTTTTAAGCCCCTTAGTAGGGACTTAATATTAATTAAATAATTAATTAAAGGACAGCTCACATTCCCTCTTAGGTAAGTGTCATAGGTATTACAGGTTACTTAGTGGTATACCATTTCTCTTACTGTTTTAAGGAAAATCCATAGAGAGTAAGAAAAGAATCAGAATCAGAACTAGTTTTTTTCCGTTGTTTAGTTAGATCACATGGAGTCTGACAAAGGCAAATATCAATTATATTCCACTGCATCTCTTTATAACCCTAAGTACATAATTCTAGTTGTCTTCAGTCATGAATTTTAATAGGCCAATGGTCAATAAACTTTACTGTTATCTCAAATGTGTTTGTTTAAACCCTAACCTAGCAAACATCAACATCAATAGTCCTATTTCATATGAATAAAGTTAATTACAGTTCACCTAACTAGTGTTAGTAATTATAAGAAATGGGAAAAGTTACTCAATTATAAGAAATAAGAAAAAAGTGACTAGAGTCAATGCTTTCTACTTTTGTTAATATTGAAGACATTTTTACATCTACTTAACAGATATGTTCTCTTCAGCTTTTTTAGACTGATCACCCCCTTGGATATGGATTAGCTACAAGTGCTTCCTATTATTAACTTTGGTTTCAAATTATGGACCTTATAAGGTCAAAGAAATCTGTCTCCTTTTCTTTTTCCTTACCCTCTCCCATTCTGAAAATTCTCTCTCTAAGCCAAACTGCTGTTATGTCTGTAACCAACTGGAGGCTAATAGTAGGTATTTCATGTCAAGACTTCCATGGTAATTTTGATGTCGGATATTTTCATTGTCCTAAATCATTAATTTCTTAGACTTTCTTTTCCTCCAAAGCAGTACAATCCTGCATATCTTTCATGGAAGCCCAGTATCTAAAACAAACAAAAGCAGAGATCGGTTTGAGTTGGGGTGCATAGGTGGAGCTGTGTTTCCCACTTAAACTTGCTTCCCCTGCCCCCAGAAGGGCCTCTGAGCCACACTGTGGAATTCTATTTGTAGCAGGGGAGCGTGGATTTAGTTTTTTAGTGGTATGTTCAGTATTTAGCATCCCGATAACTAGTTTTAGCCTCAAAGTAATCTTGGAAAAGAAATCAGAGATAAGAGATTTGAGCAGCTATAAGAGTGACAAAATAGCACCAATCAATTATAAGTAGTAAGTAAATTGTAGAAAGTAAAAGGAAGAATTCTAGATGCCATGAGTCAGCACATGAAGTTAATATGTTCTCAAATACAATATGAACTTTGCTTAGACAACAATGATAGGAAGTCAGGTGCCTGGTTTCCATACTGAAGGTGCTATCCAGCTGCAAGCCTTTCTCTGCTTCAGGGACATAGGCTGTAAGAATTTCTTTGTAACAGTCATCAAACATGGAAAATATATTAATGAAGAGCATTTTAAAGCCATTTTTCTAAGAATCCTTTGAAATTAAAATCTATTTTCATATGTCCAACTCTGTTTATGCATAATGAGGCTATATTTTCACTGCATTGGCCTACTCATCAAAGCCATCTCTATTTAGTAGTAG
This sequence comes from Myotis brandtii, assembly GCF_000412655.1. Taxonomy (NCBI): domain Eukaryota; kingdom Metazoa; phylum Chordata; class Mammalia; order Chiroptera; family Vespertilionidae; genus Myotis; species Myotis brandtii. The sequence continues at coordinate 377,963 of NW_005371106.1, read as the reverse complement.
TACTAGTTTTAGGAGGAGTAGCACTAATATTATATTCATTGGTAGTAGTATTAAATATGCCATTCTAGGTTTAATTTTTATAATTACATTTTAGATTTATGGAAAGACTTTTTATGAATAGCTTTTCTTTTATCATATTAGTACATAAATTTTAGAATATAAGAAAGTAAAAATCACCTATGGTTTTCAAGGTTCTGTATAACATTATAAGTAATATGTTAATTCAAAACAAAAACTAAAGCAAAATCAAATTGAGGAAATAAGATAATTAAAAAGAGATTCCTTTGTTCTCCCTTTTATTTTCAATGCCATGAAAAATAAAAAGAGGGGGTTCCCTTTAATAATAAATTACTTCATTCCCTTTTTTTAAATTTCCTTTTTTTTTATTGCTCCTTATGTTTGCCACTGGAAGAGAACAGTTATAATTCTGAAATAACTCTTCCTGTCCTGTGGTTAATCTAGAAAATGATATGTGTATATATAACTTAAGAAAGTATAATTTGTGAGATTATATCTCCTAGATATATCAAATACTAGGGTTCCATATTGAACTTCCAAAGTACATTAAAACATGTGTTTCCCTGCATTTTTCTCTGCATTACAAAATATGCCTTTATGACCTATTAACCATAATTGGTGATATATAATGGCACATTACTAAGCAAGTATACTTCAATTCTCTAGTGCAGCAGTTCTCAACCTGTGGGTCACAACCCCTTTGGGGGTCGAACGACCCTTTCACAGGGGTCGCCTAAGACCATCGGAAAACACATATATATAATTACATATTGTTTTTGTGATTAATCACTATGCTTTAATTATGTTCAATTTGTAACAATGAAAATACATCCTGCATATCAGATATTTACATTACGATTCATAACAGTAGCAAAATGACAGTTATGAAGTAGCAACGAAAATAATTTTATGGTTGGGGGTCACCACAACATGAGGAACTGTATTAAAGGGTCGTGGCATTAGGAAGGTTGAGAACCACTGCTCTAGGGGGAGTATATATGGTGTTGATAAAAGATGTAGCAAATATATTATTTTGACTGTTGATTGAATTGCCCTTCTGTTGAAGACAGAAAAGAATTTATATGGTTTTCAAATTAGTTATAGTAGTATATATGAATAAATTAAATATAATCCCATTAGATGTAAGGCAAAATAAGTTAGGGTAATAATGAAAAGTTATGCCAGTGAAAGTCTTACATTTGTCAAAGATAAATTGTGTTCATTTTAGCTTCCCTTGGTTTCCAATTTCAAATTCAAAGGGGGTTGCTGTCTCTGAAACTGAATGGGTATCGGTCCCTGGGTGGAAGTAATGGGACTTCAGTTACCCCTGTCCAGACTCCAGCAGCCCTTTCACAGCTCGGTCTGTAAATTAATTTCATCTGATTGTCTGAAATTATAATTCAATGAATTATAGAAATCTGTTGGGGAAGTTGCAATGACTAATAAATCAACAATAAGTTGCCATTGATGTTAGAAAGCCTCTAGAGTTCTCCAAACTTTGGCCCAGACCCCAGCACGGGTTTACTATCCGTATAGTTAGGTAAGCACATGTTCACTACCTCGGTGCCTTGTCTCCCAAGAGCTTCAAATACACTCTCCCTGGAGGGCAGCCCTTCGTTTATGCAGCAGGTCTCTTCCCAGCAGGTCACAGCATTAAGAAGACTGACTCCATCCTCTCACAGAGGACCTCTTTGCTCAGGGGCCTCATTGGAGAAAGAGCAGGTGGAAGGTTGTTCAGAGAGACCCACAATGTGTGTGTTTTTCTGGGTTTGGGTGAAACCAGAAAGGTCAGTAGAAAATGCAAGGCTCCAGGATCCATAAGAAAGGACAGGAGAAGATTAAGGCAGGAAAAAGAAATGTACATATGAAGGCTTCCCATTCCCAGCTCGGGGGCTCTCCAGTTATGTCCATTTTGCTCCTTAGTTTCCACTATTTACCAGTTATTTCCTGTCTGGTTTCTTGGGGGGAAGAGTCTCCTGGTGGAGGTAGTAAAGCTTCATAGTTAAGGAGGCCACATTCCTGCGTCTTCCCCAGTCTCTCAGCATTCCTCTTCCAGTGTCCTTGGCTTCTTACAGTGGTGTCATACTGACTCTCCATTCCGGAGTCCTCTTATTTGTTGGTGTTCCCAGAAAAAGGTTTCCTCCCTCTGTGAATAATTATAACTGGGCAGGTAACACTGCAGCCCTGCGTTTCTTTCTGTCTTCCCCTTTCTCCATTTCCCCCCAAAACTGGATTGCTATTGGCAGTACCTGAGAAACTGTCTATCCTTACCATCCAAGTACCTTTTCTCACTTCAATTCCAGCAAGAAGGCTACCACAGAGCTGGAGAATCCATCCCTGTTAAGTTAGAAAAGGCCCCAGTGATGAAATCAATGGGGACTCATGCAGCAGTGCCAGGGCAGCCCTTCCAGGTCACCTGCTGCAGAAGGATTTCAAAGACTGCCATCAGCAGTTCCCCGCAGTGGGTGTCCCAGGCCTGAGGAGCAGCCTGAGCTGGAGGAGGTGCCCGAGCCCAGGGTACTCCCTTGTGAGGGTTATCTTTGGCCCCATGATGCCTGTTTGATGAGTCGAGCTGAGTCATCAAGAGGCAAGACTCTTGCAGCAGCCAGTGTCCATCCTGCAGAGGCTGCAGATGGCAACGTGCTGGAGAGCCCTGGTGCATTTTGGCAGAGCTTTCCAAGCGCTGGAAGGTGACTCTTCGGGTGGGTAATGTGAACGAGGGAAAGGGGCGTATGCACTCTCACCACAGCTGATATACCCAGCAATCCTGGGGGAGAAAAGGGTTCGCTCCCTGTGTGAGCAGTGAGTTCACAGAAGGCGCGGGTCCCTGGGACTCCAAAGGAATAGGGCTGATTTTTTTTCACATTAAGATGAGAAGTAAGTTGGTTTGTATGGCACTGCAGTTTTAGTCTCATTTTGCTGTTTCCCTTTCTTCCAAGTTATCAGAGCAACCATTCGCCAACCTGAGGCCTTCATTCTAGGAGTCTTTTTATCTGAATCCTCAGACTCCTTGTTCCTTCCTGTTAATCATTTCTACTACCCTAGCGTTTTGCGTGTGGAGTGCCAGAGGATTCTCAAGGGTAGAATCCATATCAGAACATTTAGGTAGGGCTGGTAATTCTCTCTCTTCAAAGGGAAGTTACCCCCAAATCCTAAATCTATTGGGAACCATCCAGCCAAGCAATGGTCATCTCCCAGGTCCCAGACTGAGGCGAAGAAGGGTGAAAGGAGCAACAGCAGAGAAGGGTTGAGAACCTAGAGACAGAGAAAGGAGCTTTCAGTTTCTTAATTCTTTATGGCTGTCCAGTTCGTTCATTTCCTGGGATCCAGAGATACCAGTAGTCCTTTTACTTAATGAATGTCTTTTCTAAAATCTCTCTAAAGATACCAGGAAAGAGCTTTCCTCGGGCCATTGCAAAACAGGATTTTATAGGCTTGCCTGTTCCAAACATGACAGTAAGTTAAGGCTTTTAAGAAAGAGACCTGCTGGCAGGTTTCTTGTCGTTTGCTACCATTAAAACCAATGGTGAACCACATGCAACCTTCGAGCCTGTATTATCCATTTGCTCAATAGTAATTCAGAATTTGCAGTGAGGATTGGGAATTTTCCCCGGGAGCCCGACCCCACTGAGCCAGAGTAGTTGAGGGGACACTTTTGAGTAAACCTTCGGGGTTTCTTAACTAGTTAAAAGTGGCCAATATCTTCCAACAAATTCACCCAGCAAAGCACTCACTTGAGGTAGACCATCCTTATTGCCAAAGGGTTGAAATAAAAAAGAATTTGAGGCCCAAAGGAACATGCCAATTTGTAAAATTAGAATTAGCTATTTTTAGTACTGAGAAGAAATAACCCTGAATTCATGCAGATATAGTTTGAAAGTGGCTACAGAACTATAATGATTTTTCTTCTCTGTTTATATGAAATTAAAGCTACAGTTTCTAAATATCATCCAACCTTTTTAGTAAACACTCGGCAGATAGTTACTCTGCACCAGTAAGTACATTGAGCTTACTCTGACATCCTGTTTTTCGTAGTTTTGTCAGCTTACTGTTTTTATAATTGGTTATCAGAACCTCCTCAGTTGCCCCTTATATTGTATCCAGCACATGTGATTAGTCACATCCTTCAACGTGCGTCACTCAGTAAGGTTAGATTAAGGTCAGTCTCCCACAGCCTCTCCTAGTCTGTGGAAGTCCCATCTGCAGTTTGGACCCAGTTGGTAGTTGTCTACTTGGACTTTAATAGGAATTATAAGGGGTGATTTTGGGCCTTTGCTGGCAAGGAATCCTAAGGCTGCTAAGGCAACCGCAGCCCTTCCAGGGATTTCCTGGTCAGCATTCACTTCTTTGGCCTGGTAAGGCAAAGACTGGCTAGGAAAGTATTGGAGACTCAGGAACCCACCCTACACATCCCCACTTGTCTGCCTTTCCCTCTCCCTGCAGGAGATAAGACTTTAGCCTGCCCCCTTGTGAGAGCTAAGGCTGGGCCAAGGATGAACACCAGCTGCTAACTGCATTAAACCTTTTCAAGTTACCGTTGGGTTTCCTCACCCTAAATGTGAAATACTGTGTTTTAGAGAAAACACGCCTTCAACTTTATAAAGTTTTGCCAAATTGTCCTCCTGAATTGTTACCCCAATTCACACTCCCACCTGTAATCTATGAGTTCTTGCTTTCACACATCCTTGGCAACATCTGGTGTTTGCAAACTTTATTTTTTCCAATCTGATGAGTGTGAAGTGGTGTCTAATTTTGGCTTTAATTTGCATTTCTTCACTATTGAGCATCTTTTCATGTTTGTTGGTCATTTGGGTTTCCTCTTCTGTGAATTTGCTCATATCTTTTGCCTTAAAAAAAAACACAAAAAAAAAACTTGTTACACAAAAAACTCCTTGATGTTAGGAGTACTTTATATATTACTAGTGCCCTGATGCACGAATTCGTGCACATTGAAAGGAAATTAATTAGAAGGTGGCTGGTGGGGCAGGACTGGGCGAGACAGGCCGGACACACCCCGGAGCCAACCTCCTGCTGGCCCTCCCCAGCCGGCCGCACCTGGCACGGCGCCGTGGCTCGAAGGGCATCTGCGGAGTGACCAGAGTCCCTCCAGCAGGTGGGTCCCTCATCCTGGCCTGTGGGGATCGGGCTGAAACTGGCTCTCTGACATCCCCTCAGGGGTCCCAGAGTGCAAGAGGGCACTCTGCAAAGTTGCTGTCGCTCGGCAGCTCCTGCATTGAGTGACTGCCCCCTGGTGGTCATTGTGAGTCATACCTACCGGCTAGTCAGACAGTTAGACAGTCGCTTAGCCTTTTATATATATAGATAAGGACTAGCCTTTTGGTTGGTGCTATATGTTGCAATACCTTCTCCCAATCTATGGCATTTTTATTTTGTTCATGGAGTCTTTTACATAAAGAAGTTTTATGTGCCCAAATATATCAGTCTTTTCCTTGATATAGCATGGGTTGCATATCTTCCTTAAGAAGTATTTCCTATCCTGATGTGAATGTCTCCTATCATTTCTTCTAAAAGTTTTATAATATTTTCTTTCAAATTTAAATCTTTGATCTATCTACAGTTTACTTTTGTGTACGGTTTAAGATAAAAACACAATTTTACTTTTCCCATATAAATAACCAATTGCCCTAATACTGTTTGTTGAATTGATTTGTAATGTCACTTTTAACATTCATACTTGTCTGTCACTTTATGCTCACTTTTCTGTTACATATTTTATGTTTGTTTTTTATCTTTGCCTAGACCAGTGGTTCTCAACCTTCCTAATGCCGAAACCCTTTAATACAGTTCCTCATGTTGTGGTGACCCCCAATTTCATTGTTACACATTGAACATAATTAAAGCATAGTGATTAATCACAAAAACAATATGTAATTATATATGTGTTTTCCGATGGTCTTAGGCGACCCCTGTGAAAGGGTCGTTTGACCCCCAAAGGGGTCGCGACCCACAGGTTGAGAACCGCTGGCCTAGACCAATACAACGGTGATTAGATTTCTGTAGTTTTATACTAAGTATTGATAACTAGTGGGGAAGGTCCTCCTCTTTTGTTCCTCAGAATTGCTGAACTATTCTTGGCCTTTTGTTTTTCCATGTTAACTTTAGGATCAGCTTCTCAAGTTCCATGAAAAGCCTTTTGAGGATTTTTCATGGAGTTGCAGTGCACTATAAATTAATTGGGGTATTGCTTCCAGGAAGATGGTTCATTGTTCCTTTCACTTGGGTCTTCTCTTATTCCAGTGGTTCTCAACCTTCTGGCCCTTTAAATACAGTTCCTCATGTTGTGACCCAACCATAAAATTATTTCGTTGCTACTTCATAACTGTAATGTTGCTACTGTTATGAATCGTAATGTAAATATCTGATATACAGAATGGTCTTAGGCAACCCCTGTGAAAGGGTCGTTCGACCGCCAAAGGGGTCGCGACCCACAGGTTGAGAACCACTGTTTATTCCCTTTACTACAGGTTTTCAATATTCACCTTCTCTATAAATCTCTTGCTTTACCTTTTTCTTTAGATTTGTTTAGTTTTTGTTACTGATACAAATGGGATTATTTTTTTATTTTAATTGGTTTGCTGGTGAACAGCAATATTCATTTTAAACTAGAACCTTATATCTTCAAAGTAATAACATTGTCAAAATATTTTATCTGTGATACATTTGTCTGATGTCCGTTGAAATCTGTTCTGTGGCGTAGCACACAGCTAATTTCATCAGTCTTTCCTGTGCTCTTGAAAAGACTTTCTTTTTGTGCAGGGTTTTGCCCATGTCCATTAGATCAGGCTTGTAATTGTTCATTGTCCAGTCTACAGTCTCACTAAATGTTTTCTGCTCCATCTGTTCATTGTATGATTGTGGATCTGTCCATTTATTCTAGAAATCCTGTGATCTTTTGCAATCCTCATATGGAGACTGAGATCACAATTATGATAGCTCCCTTGTGAATTTTTCCTTTATTACTATTAGGTAATAACTTTTTGTTGCTAGTAATTTTGCCATAAAATATTTTTTCTGATATTAGTATAGCTTTGCCAGTGTTTTTGGTTTATGGTTTGATTAATGTAGCAGTTAAGGATGTGTGTAGCTGCAAATAACAGAAAAATTGACTACAGTTTCTTAAACAAATGAGGAAGCGTCTTTTTTCTCTGATAACAAGATCAGAGATGGATGTGGGTCCATCTGCTTAGAAACCCAGGTTCTTTATACGTTTCCATTTCCCTTTCACAGTGTGGGCCCTTCCTTCCTCCCGTTTTCTCCCTGTGAGGTTTTGTGGGATGGGCGTGGGGGCGCGGGCAGAGGGGAAAGAAAGGATATGAGAACAACCTTTACTGTCAGCAGTGCATGGTACAGGATCCTGTTTCAGCCTGTGTGAACCTTTCTCATGTTTGCTGTTTACCCACATTGTGTGAAAGTTCTTTAAATAGAAGGTGGAATCTTCTCTTCCTGCAGTGAAATGTGACAGTCGCCCTTACAGATGAAGTCACTGGGCAGAAAATGCTTCTATCGTTTCTTAGCGCCAGAGCAGGTTAATGCTCAAGTCTGAGTAAGCAAAATGGCATAATGGCCAGCAAATAGTCATACACTTAGATTTCAGAGCATTCATGCAAAATAAGATGGTTATGTCTTAGCACGTTGAGTTTTTCTATTTAGGAACAGTTAGTATATATATTCTCTCAAAAGATGGTGCCATCATTTTCTGTAGTTTTTCAGAAGACTGATTAAATGTATTTTCCATGAAACCTGGCATCACTTTGTGTCATTGGTGAGGCTGTCAGGTAGCCCTTCTAACAGAAAATGTGACTTCGGAGTCCCCCATCCTGTACCCCTTTCTCTGAAACTTCCGGTACATCTGATTTCACCTCCGATCCTGCCCCGGACCATTAGGAGGGGCGTGGAACCGTAGTGCCTCTGGTTTGCATGTATAGCCTTCAATGTCTACAAAACAAGGTGGCCTGTTTCCTTTTTGTCTTTAAAATGATTAGCCATATTAGCTGGGTCCAGTGTTTCACAGGGGACCACTATAACAATATGTTAATATACTTCATGTTCACTTTGTGCTAAACGTCAGTAAAGCATTTGTCCACCTATTTCGTTTAGCCTTCCTTAGGCGCAAGAAGCAAAGAATATCTGTCTCCATTACAGATAAGAAACGCAGCCTTCAGAGCTCAAACTATAAAAGAATGCAGTGTCAACAATAAAAAATAAATAAATGTTTTTTAAAAGAATGCAATCACTGCATTCAAAACAAAAATTTATTTTATTTTATTTTATTTTTTTTTACAAACCTCCGAAGTGTTGTTTTGAATTCTTAGACTAAATTACACAAGCAGAGCCTGGTGCCGCATGAATACTTGTTGAATGACTATCTCTTAGTTGCATTTTCTTTTAGGCACTGAAACTGCTAATCCAGCTCTGAATGCCCTTGTGTCGTCATTAATCCTTGTCTAACACAATAGTGTTAAATAGAAACCAGGTGTCTTTTCATTGAAGGACATGGAAAGTGTTTCTTGTATGAGACTAAGCACTGTGGACATACTTTTCCCATGTATGTTGTTTTACATGGTCACCTAATAAATTTTGTACATTACTTATTCATTATATTGAAATATAAGAACTCTTGAGAAGGAATTTTTTAAAAACAAATAGGAATTCCATTCCACTATTTTGGTTTTTAAATATATTCTTGTTGATTTCAGAGAGGGAGAGAGAGATAGAAACATCAATGATGACAGAGAATCATTGACCGGCTGCCTCCTTCACACCCCCTACCTGGGATTGAGCCCACAACTCAGGCATGTGCCCTGACCAGGAATTGAACCATGACCTAGTTCATAGGTCAACCACTGAGCCACACCCACTGGGCTCCATTCTACTGTTTTTAGATTTTTTTTCTATGACTTCTCTTTTACATTTGACTGAAACTATTCTTGCTGTGTTTGAGGCCCCTTTCTGGTCAAAAAGAGCATGTATCTTTCTGACTTGTTGCCCTTTACAACTTTACATTTGAAAACTTATTTTTTTATTATTCTCCGCACAATAATCATCCCAATTTTCTTAATTTTTTTTTCTCACAGATTTTCAACTTCTAAGTTATCTTAGTGTTTCTCTGAGCTATTCAACTCCATCTCAAATTTGAAAGCTCCTGTTACTATTGTAATGATGTGATCATTCCTGTTTTCGAATTTGAATTAAGTTAAATTTAGGTGTTGTTGTGTAAAGTGTTCTAAAATAATCTTTCAGCCACGGAAACAAAGAAGTGTTTTCCTGCCGAGGAATAAAGTTGGCAGTGGACTGGTTTTTGGAAAGAGGCCACCGAGACATTACTGTTTTTGTTCCTGCCTGGAGAAAAGAGCAGTCCCGGCCTGATGCTCTCATTACAGGTGAGCCCACCAGCTCTGTTCTCAGTTTTCAGAGTACTGGCACTGCCCACTCTCCCACTGAGCATCGTGTCGGCCCGTTTCTGTTTCCTCAGACTGTGACTGCCACGTTGCCTTGGGTGGAAAATTAACTTTAATTTTATGTTAACTAAACAGTCATCCTTGCTACATAAGCTGAGTTTTTGTTTTGTTTGAATTTTGAAACTTTTTACTTCAAATTTTGTGAAATTCTGACCTTTAGAGACATGCTAGGTGTCAGGAGATTTAGATTCAAATTCTGCCTTTGCCATTTACTAGCCACAGGACTTTGAGCAACAGACAGAACCTCTTTGGACCACAATTTTCTCATCTACTATAAAAATTAGACTAGGTGACAATCAAATTATAATGACTACAGATCAAAAAATATCTGAGACTCAGGATATGCTGTCTGGTATCAGGTGGAAGGAAACACTCTATCCCAATAAAGTATCTGTGTTTTGCATTATTCTGTAATTTCTAAATGTCTGAGTTTCAGCCAAAAATGTCCACTGTGCCTGCTAATTATTGTTGTTGAACATTTTGCTCAAGTGATTCTCACTCCTCCCTGCACCTCCAGCATGAGCAAAAACTGAGGAACTGGGTGAAGAAAATGCACTTCACAACCAAAAACAAATGGACAGACCACTTACCATTTCCCTGGTCTCATTTTAAGACTTTATTTTTATCTATAATCCTTAAATCCCTAAGAATAGATAGGTGAGTTATGGTGGGGAGTCCAGAGCCAAGGAATCAGACCGTGGCCTGTGGAAATTATAAGGTGGGAGAGGTAGGCATAATTCAGCCAGTAGTACCAAGACATTGGATAAGTCTTTGGGAAAAATATACATATTGAGCATAGAAAGAATATGAGATCAAGAAGGGAAAAAGACTGCCCAGCCGGCGTGGCTCAGTGGTTGAATGTCAACCTATGAACCTGGAGGTCATGGTTCAATTCCCAGTCAGGCACATACCAAGGTTGTGGGCTGAATCCCCAGTGTGGGGTGTGCAGGAGGCAGCCGATCAGTGATTCCCTATCATCATTGATGTTTCTATCTCTCTCCCTCCCTGATATCAATAAAAATATACTTTTCTTAAAAAGAAGGTAAAGGGTAATACACAGTGCGGGTTGCACCCAAGTTTAGTGTTTGAAACACCAGCATGTGCATCTGGAACCCTTCAGTATGCAGCGGACTCTGAGCGCACACACGAACTGTCAGGGGTTGGATGTTTCCTCCAGGATAACCGTCCTCCTGACTAAAACTGGGAAAATGAATAGTCCCATATCTCTCACTGTAGCAAAAAAATAAATAAACTTGATAAGAAACATTTTTAAATTCTCAGATCTAGATTCAGACCAGCTCTTTTGCCAGTCAGTCTTCCATTGATTTTATCAAATATTTAACAAGCAAGTACTCAGCTATGACTCGGGTACTATGCTAGGAACTAGAAATTCCATTAACTTACTGGCTATACTGACCCAATATTTAAGTTAGGGTTACTTATCCTAACTAGTTGTCATCTAATCAGTGATCACTAATTACCATCCTAGTTAGTGTCCTGTTTTTCTCGTTAGCTATTAAGGAAACAAGATGATGGCCACCACCCTGGTTCCTTCAGGCACTTTAGTGAGGATCCAGGCATGTCTTATATGACTAAACACACCTACAAATAAAGTACAGTGGGTTATTCATGAACATAAATAAACTGGAAGACCTCTGAATGGACATGGTTAAGTAGCTCATGTATTCGTTCGTAGATATTATCTACTGATGTGCTGAGTGCTGGTGGAAATAGAGATCAATGAGACATGGCACCTGCCCTTAAAAAGTTTGTCCAGGGAACACAGAAAATAATTCTAAGGTGACAGATCCTGTAGTTGAGACTAGGCTCTTAATTTTGTATTGGTTTTCTGTTACTTTTAAAAGAGAGCAACAATTACATACATCTATTAAACAACATTAAGTAAAAGAACACAGTGTTCATTGAGAGCTTTCCAGGCACTATGCTAAGTGCTTCTACGCATAGTAACTCATTGGCTCCTCAGAGCCCACCAGCTGCGTTTGAAGACACGAAGAAACAGGCGCAGTAGGACTGATGCCATACACATACAGCAGCAGAACCTGAGATTCAGCCTTGACTTGCTGACTTCAAAGCCCACATTTCTTCCACTCCTCTGCTGCTTTTCTAAACCAAAGTTCTGGTCTCCGTGAACTTTGGCACTTTATCAGGAGCATCATGAGATCTATATGCCAGTCTCAGAGCTAGTTGACCCATATTGCCCTTCCATCCCACCTCCCTCATACCTTGCTCGTCCTTCTGTTGTGGCAATTACAACCCTTGTTACTATACTAATTTACATGTTTACCCACTCCAGTACCTGAGACCTCCTGGAGGGGAGGTCATTATTAATCTTGGTGGTCATTAACACTTAGCATAGTATGCCATCAAGTAGGCATGTAGTGATTGTCCGCTGAAGAGACAGAAGTTTAAAAACTTAGTAACTCCAGTTAATTCACAAGTTGTTCAGTCATGTTTAAGTTTTATGCTTTTAATTTTTCTTAACTTTTAAACGTTTTTGAAGTTTTAAACGTTTTATATTTTTAAAGTTCATTTGAGGGGGACTATTTTTAAAGCTTTTTTCATTAGAAATCCTGAAGGAAAAATATTGGGAGTTTCCAATTTGCTACACCCATAAACTGTAAAATAATAATCCCTTATGAAAGGATTACATATATCCAGTTTATCTCATAAAAACTCACATTGTGTGAAGTTGCTACATGTGTTACATATGTATTTATTCCTGAAATTCTACCCTGCAGATCAAGAAATTCTTCGTAAATTAGAGAAGGAGAAAATCCTGGTGTTTACACCGTCCCGGCGAGTCCAGGGCAGGCGGGTGGTGTGCTACGATGACAGGTTCATCGTGAAGCTGGCTTTCGAGTCCGACGGTATAATTGTGTCCAATGATAACTACAGGGATTTGGCTAATGAAAAACCAGAGTGGAAGAAGTTCATAGATGAGCGATTATTAATGTATTCATTTGTCAATGACAAGTGAGTAAAACCATTTACTTACAAGTAATACTGCTTTCCTGAATTATGATGATGAAAAGCTATTAAACATTGAAGCATAGGTTAAAGACAAAGCATAAAATTTGTGTTTGTAAAATGGAGTATGCATACAGAAAAATGACTAAAATACAACACATAAGTGAAATTAATTGTATTAAGATTGTAGGATTGAGTGACTGTCTTCTATTTTTAAACTTTTAACGTTGCCATATTGTTCTTATATTAATATTTGCTAAGTGTTACTAAGTATCTTAAAGTTGACACCCCCTTAAGAGTTCATAAATTACTCACATTTTATGAGTAAATACTTGGTTTCTTTCAAGTTCAAACAGTAACTTAACTAGTAACAGAACTTTGCAGTCATAACTGCTTTTCATTATGCACACTATGAATTCTTGCTTCCATTGGACAATCGATCCAAAATAATGTTTATTTTCTTAAGACATTTTCTACATCAGCTGAGAAGCACCTGAGAGTGGGAAGGGAATGGACTATGGAGTTAGACATCTTGGCTGCACCATGCGAACTTAGATGAAAGTAACTTCATTTACCTAAACCTGAATTAGAAAAGTGTATTAACCTGCAACGCAGCGCTAATGCTGCAGGGATCCTGTTAGCATGAAACGAGATGACATGTGCAGATTCCGACTTGCGAGGCGTCATTAGCTGCCGTCCTCCGTCTGTCTATACTTCATCTCCCTTCTCTTCCTCAGCAGCCCCCTCGTCGCTCCCCACCTGTTTCTACTGCTTCACAGCATTGATGTTTATAAAACTCTCTTAAAAAGTCCTTGGGATTGTTTTCTAAAATCCTTACAAATTCCCAAGATTGAGAGGAAGGAAGAAATAATTAGAACATGTTTGACTCAAAGCTTATTTGAATTAAAACAAATAGGAGTTTAGCCTGAAACATTTTAATTTTGTTATTATCAAGAGAACTTAGTACACTAATATTTTTATCCTGTAAATGTTGAATCAAAGTATTTAGATTAACGTTGAAAAAAATACCTTAGAGTAATAAATCTTTGCACTGTCTTTAGAATTAAATGATCAACTTCCTACTTAAGTATAATTTTGTATTTTACTCGTGACAGGTTCATGCCCCCTGATGACCCTCTTGGCAGGCACGGTCCGAGCCTGGACAATTTTCTGAGGAAGAAACCTATTGTTCCCGAACACAAGAAGCAGCCTTGCCCATACGGTAACTTGCTTTATGAGTATTTAATATCTGCCTTTAGAGCACAGTATGTTGTTAAATTTTTAATAATCATTTTTAATTTTGGATGGCATAGTGTTAGTTCTTTTGTTTGTAATTAAACTTAAGAAAACATTCTAACCATGAACAAGTAATTATTTTTACCTAATTGGCTTCAATGCCAATGCATCACCCAAAACTCAGTTTCGAAAATGTAGTTCATTCTACATGAAGTTTTCAGGTAGATCAGAATTTGGAGTTCTTACATCTAGATACACATCAGATCAGAACGGCTTCATCACGTTACAGTAGTACTTTTTTTTTTCCAGAATGTCCTACCTTATTATAAAGTCATCCTGGAAGAGAATGGGTAGGTCTGAGTTGAGGACACAGGGTATTAACCCAAAACTCTGGAGGCGATTATTAGTCATTCGGCCAGCTTCTTAGTGCTGTTAATAGAGGGGAGACTGCAGGTGGCATTTCTCAGAAGTGAGGAGCACTGGGTGTGCCTCAGTTTCTGCCTTTGTTTCTTTCACTAGTCCGAGTCGTCGTGCCGGGCTGAGTGCTGGGGACCTGGGGCGTGCTCCTTCCCTAATTAATCTTCCTCTTTGCAGGAAAGAAGTGCACCTATGGGCACAAGTGCAAATATTATCACCCGGAAAGGGGCAGTCAGCCCCAGCGGTCGGTGGCCGATGAACTTCGTGCCATGTCAAGAAACACGGCTGCCAAGACTGCAAACGAAGGAGGACTGGTGAAAAGCAACAGCGTCCCCTGCAGCACCAAGGCTGACAGCTCTGCCGACGGCAAGCGAGGCGCCCCAAAGAGGCAGTCGGACCCGAGCATCAGGACTCAGGCCTACCCAGACCTAGAGGAAAAGCTTCCCACCAAAAATAAATTGGAAACCAGGTCTGTACCCTCCTTAGTGAGTATACCGGCTACTTCAACTGCAAAACCCCAAAGCACTACATCTTTAAGCAATGGCCTTCCATCTGGAGTTCATTTCCCACCTCAGGATCAAAGACCACAGGGACAATATCCTCCAATAATGATGACAACCAAAAATCATGGAACGCCAATGCCTTACGAACAGTACCCCAAATGTGACTCCCCTGTTGACATTGGGTATTATTCCATGTTGAATGCATATTCAAATCTGAGTATCTCAGGCCCACGAAGTCCTGAAAGGCGTTTTTCCTTGGACACAGATTATAGGATCAGCTCTGTAGCCTCTGACTGCAGCAGTGACGGGAGCATGAGCTGTGGGAGCAGTGACTCGTACGTGGGCTACAACGACCGGTCCTACGTCAGTTCTCCCGACCCACAACTCGAAGAGAATTTAAAGTGTCAGCATATGTACCCTCACAGCCGCCTTAATTCCCAACCCTTCCTGCAGAATTTCCACGACCCCTTAACCAGAGTGCAAAGTTACAGTCACGAAGAACCAAAGTACCATCACAAGCCTCCTCTTCCCCATCTGGCTATGCACCTGCAGCATCCAGCTGTGGGAGCCCGGTCCAGTTGTCCTGGCGAGTACCCCTCTCCTCCAAGTTCAGCACACAAGGCACCACACCTGGGGCGGTCCTTAGTGGCCACGAGACTAGACAGCATTTCTGACTCTCGGCTGTATGACAGTTCTCCTTCAAGACAGAGAAAGCCTTACTCCCGCCAGGAGGGGCTGGGGAGCTGGGACAGGCAGGGGTACGGGATTGACGCGTACGGCTATCGGCAGACCTACTCCTTGCCTGACAGCTCCACACAGCCGTGCTATGAGCAGTTCACCTTCCAGAGCCTACCTGAGCAGCAGGAGCCCCCCTGGCGGATACCGTACTGCGGGCTGCCACAGGATCCCCCGAGGTATCCGGACAACCGAGAGAAGATTTACATCAACTTGTGCAACATCTTCCCACCTGACCTTGTGAGAATCGTCATGAAAAGGAACCCTCACGTGACAGACGCCCAGCAGCTAGCCGCGGCCATTTTAGTGGAGAAATCGCAGCTGGGCTATTGAAAGATGATGCATCTTTGTGGTGTTTAGTAGTTTTTTGTTCAGCTCAAATGCTGAGGGAGGTTTGCTACAATAGCACATGTGATCTCCTTCTCAGCAAGGAGGTTATATAGTATCCATTTATGTGAAATACTGTATCATGGAACCTGTATGTATAGCCCCACATAGTGGAAGTATCACGGGATTGCTTTACATTCAAACGTTTTTTTAACATTTCCTTTTTAAAGCTATATCCTTGGCTGGAAATTTTTCCAGTTTGATTTATTAGATGTGATCTTTGATATTAATCTTTGGTGCATCAGGGGTTTATATGCAGCACTTTTTATCCTTATTTCATGTTTTATTAACTTGGTGTTTCTCTATCAATTGCAAGCAATTACAATACCTTCAGAATGTTGAACATTTGACTAGACCTAGCAAACTATTTTTTCAAGCCAAGCTTAATTGAATCTTTTACAGCTTTTTAAGTTATTTTTATTTGGGGAAAGTGGGCTTCTTTGTGCTATAATCATTATTTATAGAAACAAAGATATACTACAGCACTGACTATATTTTAAACAAATGTAAGTTACCAGTTTATGTTGAAAAGGGTAACAGTATATACTAGAATGACTTACAATATGGCACTTTTTATTGTTTTATTTTTGTTCAGATTTTTTTGTCTGTTACGTAATTAGTTAATTTAACATGGCAGATTTGAAGGAAAGCAGATGCAATCAATGGGAAAAAAATGTTTCCATTTTTATTTTATGAATAAGGCAAAAGCCGTAACTGTTACAGTTTCGAGCTTTGCAATCCAGCTATGATGTGCTTCTAGATAGTAGAAATGGAATTGAATTCCTAGATTTCCATTGACCTGTATTTTTAATGTGTTTGTCTTTTTGTTTGGGGGCACAACAAAACTGGATAAAGTAACCCTTTCGCAGTACTTGCCTGTTTTTAATGAATCTAATTATTCTCAATGCAACTTTTATATTTAATATACTCTCTAGCTTTCCTGCTGTTTATCAAGGCTGGCCTGAGGTGGTTTTATGTGTTGAGAATATGCAACACTTATTGATACTGCACTATGGAAATGGCGATGGAGGAGTTGTAAATGGTAACTTAACATTTTTGTAAGATACTGTATATTTTCCATTTTCCTGAAGGTTGTTTTATGGGGGGGGGAGCCTATTATATTATTAAGGCCAGATTCTTGCCACAAATAGTGTAGTTTTAGATACAGACTAAAGTCTGTTTTAGTATTAGTAAGGGATATTTCTGGTTTCAAAGTCATGGGTTTTGCTAGATGCTAATTCATTTTCATCGGTTAGAAGGTAGATACTGCAATCAGTGGCAGACAGTTGTGTGATTGGCATGACTTCCCTGTTGCCTCCAGTTTTTGAATTTACGTAGTGTGATGACTCGTTCCGATCTGTTTCCTCAGTCTGCCGAGATGCCCTGGGCATTCTGATTACTCCACATGCTACAGTTCGAAGTAAAGCCCTGAAAAACCAGAAAGTACCTTTTACTGTTGATACAAATTGTATCTTTTTAACTATAAGAACTTTTTGATTTGTAGATCTAGTTAAAACACAAAAGTGTAACATGATTAGACTTTTGGGCAACATTTTATCCCTTATTTAAATACAAATTTTTTTAAGTAAAATTGAGGTCTAGAATAGGGTAGAAAATTAAAGTAACAATTTAGGTAAATAAAAGTGTCTGTCCTAGTTTTATATAATATATTAAAGTATATTAAATAAATTTATTGGCATTTTCTTTCTCCTAAAAACATCTAGTGTGAACTTAAAATAAAGGTAAAATGCTGCCTGAAAATAATGTCCAAGCACCTTTGACTAGGATAACATTTTCACTACTTGTGTGACACTGTGTGTTGCATGAAGTAGGGTTTGGGTATACAGTAAATGCTTCTAAAAGGCATTGTGCATATTGACATATCCAATAATCTGAACCGTGTTCAGCAAACTTAATTCAGGAAAGTGGTGTTCTACACAGTTGTTGCTGTTGTTGTTGAAGCAAGTGTGGCTCTCGTCTGTAACTAGAAAGAATGCGGAGGAAGCCACACACCATTCCGGGGGTGTCTGCCTGAGCGCCCCCCTCGCCTGTGAACCTGTTCTCCTTGTTTCGTGGGTCACTCTCTGTAGGACAAGCTTAAATGTAGAGGCGAAACCAGTGCCAAAAATAGGGTTACAAATGCATGGTACCTTTTATTTCAGTCATATTCCAAGTCTTTTTCTTATTTTTAGTGTGAAATCACTTTTAAAATGTACATGTAGTTTTTGCTTCCATTTTCTTAACTTTAATATCTTAATTGTTTGGAGATTCTGGCCAACATTACTAAATTTATTTAAGTGAGATTTTAGGTGAAATGTGTATCACACCTTTAATTGTACCTTCTAAATGTTTTTAGCTAACAATCTGTCGTTGCTTCATGGATTTTAGACTATGGGGAATGGGGGGCTTGCCACGCCTGTCCTGAGTGGAGAGCTCTGAGCTGCCCACACTGAAACCCTTCAGTATAATTGTAAGTGAAGATACAGCCATTTTCTTATGACGAGAGGACAATTTGCCGCCCCTCTCCTCCCCCTTTTATTGAAGCACTAGTGTTGCTTCCAGAGCTTAAAAATCAGGTATTTGGCAGACTTTAGATACATCCAATTCTTAATTATCTGAAGCAATATGTAAAAGGATCCACCATTAAAATAAACCCATAGCTGAATCCAAACCTTTAATTTAGCCAAAACTTTTACCTTAATCCTATCTTTTACCAGACTCGCTAATAAATAAGAGAGGTGGTTAGTAAGTAGTGAAGCTGCCAGGAGAAAGGATTCCGGTTGGAATTTTCTGAGAGTTGACTGTACTTTACACAGCAATTAGCCAGTTCATTGTTTCTGTGTCTTAGCACAAAGGAAATAGTCCCCAACTGGCCAAGAACTGGCCCTTCGTATTTCCTCCTTTCTCGCATGTGATAGGTAAGTTTTCAGGCTCCTTTTATGGCCTCTGTATCCCTATAGAGTTTGTCATTGACCTAAACATTGGAAAGAAATGCAAACCAGTATAAAATATTTGATGCTGGTAGAAACTAGAATTTTGTGTTTTCATGAGAATTCATTTATAAGCATATGTAATATAACTAAAAAGAATGTTTATGTATATACATACTTGTTATGAAGTATTAACAATGGGAGGGTGTTAGAATTTTGATGGCTGACTTTTCCTTAGTTGAACTGTGTTTCCTTGATCTGTGCATGCCCAAGTCTGGAGTCCAGGTGACCAATGATGAGATTTGGAAACACTTGAATGGAAAGTGACTCTTCACTGGCTTTATTTCTGGTATTTTTAAAGACTTATTTTGATAATTTTAATAGAGTGTGTAACTTTAAAACACACGCAAGAAAAACTTTAAAGTAGTATTGATTATACAGATAATTATTTAACATGCCTTTTATGGATGTATCTATATGTATATAGACAGTAATATATTTATAAAACAAATATACTTTATGTTTAGCTGTCAGTTTGTGGTAGGTGGGAGGGTGGCTGTGTGTGTGTGTGTGTGTGTGTGTGTGTGTGTGTGTGTGTATGTGTAAAACTATCGAGCTGTGTTTCCTGGTTGAATGGCATTTGCCCTAAGGTATATTTGATTTGGGTTATTCTTTTTGCTATCCAACTTCCTTCTTCATGATGAAATAAGATGCACAGTTTTCTGGCCATTCTGTTAGTGTATGGCCCACCCATTTTATTATCCAACTCCCAAAGCATTCCAGAGTGACCGGAAGTCAAACAGGTCATAGCCATAGGGAGTGCTTATGTTCGAAATACATTAAATATGGGAGCCCGGCTAGGATGTTGGCTTCCTAGGTATATACCAACAAATACAATTAAGTATAAAGTACATGAACTTCACACATGTATTAGAATAGAGAACGGGTGTGGAAGTAGAGGAACATGCATTAATTTAGATTAGTCTGGGAAACCCCCTAGACAAAGATTGACAAATTTTTTCTATAAAGGATTGGATAGTAGATAATTCAGGCTTTGAGAATGAATGATATGGTCTCTATAAACTACTTACCTCTGCCCCTACAGCATGAAATTAGCCACAAACAATATATAAGTGAGTCAGTGTGGCTGTGTGCAAAGAAAACTTAATTTACAGGAACACGCAGTCATTCAGATTTGGCCTGTGGGCCACAGTTTGCTGATCTCTGCCCTACCGGGAGAAAACAGACATGTTAAGCATTAAATCCTGATATATGATAAGAAATAATTGTATTTCAGTTGACATAGAAAGAAAATCATTTATTAATGGCCTTCAAAAGAAGAATGTGACACAGTCATATTAAAGCATCTTAATTCATTTATGGGTCCTACCAGCTCGTACCCATTATTTATTAGTGAGATTTCTTATGTTTAACCACCAAAAAAAAAGCATTCTGTAAAAAGATATTTTAATAAGTATTGAAATTTTTTCATGAACTTTATATTTCTATTGATAAATGGGACTCCCTCACCTACCTTTTGTTTCTTACGGGCCTCGTGGACCAAAAATTCTGTTGTATTTTGAAAATTAGCATATAATTAACCACAAAATATTTTAAAGACTGCATCTATCAGTT
This sequence comes from Myotis brandtii, assembly GCF_000412655.1. Taxonomy (NCBI): domain Eukaryota; kingdom Metazoa; phylum Chordata; class Mammalia; order Chiroptera; family Vespertilionidae; genus Myotis; species Myotis brandtii. The sequence goes on along the minus strand of NW_005371106.1, from coordinate 357,635 downwards.
ACATTTTTCTGCTGGTTTTTGACTTCTAAAAATGGATAGATAGGCCCTTCTTTAAAAATGGTTTTAAAGAAGATAAATATATTGTAATTTCATATATTATATTCTGTGAGGTTATAAATTGTGACTAGTATAATGGTAGCTAAAAAGTGAATGCATTTACTGTATTGGTGTCTCTAAGAAACAGAGTGTATCGCTGCTTTCGCTGTCCAAACCTTTGGTGTAGATTTTTTTAAAGATGCCTTGGGACAGCCCTTGGTGAATGGTATTCTTAACATGATCATGTGTAATTTTAAATTCATTGGGCGCACACCCTGCGGAGCATGTTCATTCAGTGTTCTATAAACTGTTACATGAGTAACATCATTTCCATCAGTCTTGAACATTGCAATCCACTTAAGTAGTCATACTTTCTTATAAAATTGGACTACAACTCAAGCTTTTAACAGTAACTGGTTACTTCATATTTTTACTTTACTGTGTCTATTAACCTGCTTTTTACTTCCATTACAGTAATACTGTTGTATGTTAGGAGTGGCTTTTCCCCAAAGTCCTTAGTTTTTCAGATTTAAAAACAACGTAAAGTTTTGACCATTAGCAGTTAAGATGTCTGCGTATATTTTAATTGTTTATAACATTTGTAACGTTTCACTTTCTAAACCATGGACCAGTTTGCCAATTTTCCGTCCGGATATCTCAGATGCATAACAAATGGTTGTACATGAAAGCTTTTGAACCCGTTCCTAACGCCGCTTGTGTCTCAAGGGAAAAGGACATTGGAGCAGTGGTTTGTTTTTGTAAAGAATATGTTTTAGATTTCCTTAAAATTATAAATTTCCCAGCTGATACAGAACACCCACAAACATGCAGACTTCTGCAGATGTACACACAGCATTGCAAGTGAGCCAGGTTACTGATTTGGTCTTTCCTTTTCCAAAGCCTACTTGTATGCGGACAGCAGTTTCCGATCGGATCCTTCAAACTTTTCTTATAGGAAAATAAGGCAGAGAACATCCTTAGAACAACCATTTGATCAACTGATGTGATTTCTGTTTATCCTGTGTCTGTTCTGTGTGTTTCTGTAATGGAATTTTTACAACTCCAAAAAGCAGTATTTTAGACCTACTGGAAATCGTATCAAAACGGCTATGTGATTCTGCCTCTGAGAAAAAATAATTAAAAAATTCATTTTTCTTATGGTGGTTTGTTTTTGTTTCGTGAAGAAATGGACCTCATGCAGCAGCACAGGTGCTGTGTGCATTAAGGCGCCCTTCCCTGGCCCCACCCACCGGCAGCCAGTGGTTACTAACATGAGTCTCTGCAGAGAAGCCCATGTTCAGTATCAGTGAGTTAGAGCCACGCTAGTTCCTATGAAACGGGATTAAAGGCTCAGATCTGTCCGTGAGTAACCGAAGCTGTTTCTCTCTTCACCTTGAGGTTCCTGTGTTGCCTCCTGTGACCTGGAGGTCTTTATTGTATCGATCTTTCTAGTTTTCTGCATCCCTTGCATGAGTGAAGCTTAGTGCCTTACTAATGCCTGCCCTGAGTAGGCTCGTTTCCCTTTATGAATTGCAAATACTCTATTTCAAATATCGTCACAATTACAAAATGGTCTATTGCTCTTGATGGCCTCACATATTCAAACTCTGTTTCAGTATATAGGAAACTATTTTATTTCAAGTAGCAGATTTTCCCCACTTCATTGTTTTGCAGACATTTGCTTTTCTTATTTTTTTCCTAAAATTGCTTTTTGCCATTGTTAGGTATTTCTCTCTCTTTTTTTTTTTTTTTCACTTCTCTTCAGCTGTTTACCGGGAATCTTAGGGATTTAGGTAATTTATTTCAGCTCCTGAGCAGGTTTGATTTGATGTTCAGTTACAGTTGGCAGAGAACTCAGGATATCCAAAGCCAGTGTTAGGTGGGAGAGACGGAGCTGAGATGCTAGGGGAATGTTCGTTTAGGCTACAGTGTGGCCTAGCGTTAGCAGTTTATCCCCCTACACTCCACTCCCTGCCCCACCTAGTGGCTTTGTCTAAAGAGAAAGGACTCGTACATATTGATCAATCAAGTCATGTTTGGAAAGTGAGAGTTGTAAAAGCAACTATAATGGTGAACTTATTGAATGTATTCAAAACAGAATACCTATAGTTGCACCTCATTAAACGTATGTACTTACTAATATTTGTGACTCAAATACTGTTTTAGAGTTAATGATATTCTTTAGGTGTTTATAAAGGCGTAAAGGACTTTTTAAAATCAACACTTTAAACGTTTTAAGGTTTTTAAACTAACTTTCTAAAAATGCATTCCTCCCTATGTGCAACCATCAGCCTGTGGAGGCTGCATCCCACTGCATATACCCTACAGGTAGAGAGGGTAGGTCACTAACTGCAGGGAGCAACTGCCTATCACCTAGTGTGCTAAGACCGGGTAAGTTAAACCTTTTCAACAGGCAGGTCCTTAGTGTGTGTGCAGTACAGGACAGCGGTTATATGAATGCTAGGCATTTAAATGCATAGTCATTTTGAGATGTTCTTATTAGAGCCTTCCTGTCTATACAGTTATGTTGTGGAAGAATTTTAATTCTAGCAACCCTGTAATGTAATACATTCCATCGTGAGGCTCATTTAGAGTGACATTTTAACCTTGAAAGAGATCTTGAACTGAGGGCTAACAACAGCTTCTGCATAGCAAGTAAGAGGGACCTCAGGAACGGAGAAATAACACCCCACCCCCAGTGCACCAACATGCAGCAGGGAGGTAGCACGGAGGGGCCCACACACAGACTCACCCGTCCTGGGGCACCATGAAAAGACTGGTCTAAAGCGGATCTATTCCAGAAATAAATCCATTTACTAACCCTAGAGCATGCGCCACACAGGAGGGGAGCTGCAGGAACTCCCCAGTGTCAGGTGAGGGCACCGTGTGTTGTGCTTCCCTTCCCCGCTTTGGCCACACAGGCAGCAGCACTATCCACATGTCCTCGCCATCCCAGCACACCTGAGGCTCACCCCCGGGATTCCCCATAGCCTCTCCAGCCACAGTGCTGGGCTGTGGTACAGCTTACCCTTGGGTCTCTCCTTAAGCTGCTCCAGCTACAGCTTTCATCCAGGCCACCAAGGTGGCTCCAGTGCCCTTATCTCTGAACTCCCCACACGCCCACCCTAGCACAGCTCCCACCCAGTGCAGCGAGTTCCAGGGATGCCCTACAGACCACTCCCACTCCAGCTACAGCACCAGGGTTTGGCACAGCTTGCCTCCGGGACTTCCGTGGTCTGAGCTCACTCCAGTTACAACTCCAACGGGCCTGCCAGGGCTTTCCTAGCACAGCTTGCCCGTGGGACTCACCAGGGCTCACACATGCTCCAAGTAAAACTGGGTCCCAGGGTGCCTCGCATCTAGGACTTTCCACAGCCCATGCTTATGCCAGCTATAGCTCCTGCCTCAGCCAGGGCTATTCCTGGGATTCCCTTTGGCCCAAGCCTGATATAACTACAGCCCTGGCCACCCTGCCAGCACAGGTTGCTGTTTCACTTAATTCATAGAAAGACACAGAGAGATAGCCAAAACGAAGAGACAAATGTGCTGCAAAAAAAGAACAGAACAAAACTCCAGAAAAAGAGATAAGCCATCTACCAGATAAAGAGTTCAAAACAATGGTTATGAAGATGCTCAATGAACTCGTGAAAGAGTAGATAAACTCAGTGACAAAGAGATAGAAAATATAAAGAACCTGTCAAAACTGAAAAATACAATAATTAAAATGAAAATACATTAGAGGCAATAAATAGCCAATTAGATCATGTAGAAGAATGAGTCAGCAAGCTGGAAGACAAGGTGGTGGAAGTCACCCCACTGGAAGATCAAAAGGAAAAGAATCAAAGCAAATGAAGATAATTTAAGGGACCTCTGGGACAACATCAAGCATACTAACATCAGGGTCCCAGAAGGAGAAGAGAGAGAGAAAAAGACAGTAAAAATATTTGAAGAAAATCTCTAAAAACTTTCCTAACAAGTGAAGGAAATAGACATCCAAGTCCAGGAAGCACAGACTCCCCAAAAAGATGAGTCCCACACCAAGACACATAATAATGCCAAAAGTTAAAGATAAACAGAGAATCTTAAATGCAGCAAGAGAAAAATAGTGACATACATAGATTTTTCCCCATAAGACTATAAACTGATTTTTCAGCAGAAATTTTGCAAGCCAGGAGGGAATGGTACAGTCTATTCAAACTGATGAAAGTTTACTACCAAGAAGACTCTACCCAGTAAGATAATCATTCAGAATTGAAGGAGCGAAAAAAGTATCCCAGACAAACAATATCTAAAATTCATCACCACAAAACTGGCATTGCAAAAAATGTTAAAGAGCCTCTTTAAATTGAAAAGAAAAGGCCAAAACTAGAAATAAGAAAATAGCCCTAGCCAGTTTTGCTCAGTGGTTAGAGTATAGGCCCATGGACTGAAGTGTCATGGGGTCAATTCTGGTCAAGGGCATTGTACCTTGGTGCAGGCTCTATCTCCAGCCCCCGTCAGGATGTGTGCAAGAGGCAACCAATCGATGTGTCTCTCTCCCACCAATGTTTCTCTCTCTCTGTCTTATGTGTGCAAGAGGCAACCAATCGATGTGTCTCTCTCCTACCAATGTTTCTCTCTGTCCTCCCCCCTTCCACTCTCTCTAAAAATCAATGAAAAAAATATCCTCAGGTGAGGATTAACATAAATTAAATAAATAAAATCTCACTGATAAAGGCAATCATTTTATAAATATAGTGGATCAACCAATTATAAAGTTAGTATGAAAGTTAGACAAAAGTAGTAAAGGCACGTGTAACTACAGTAATGAATTAAGGAATACACATATGTACACACACACACACACACACATGAAAGATGTAAAATATGTTAAAAACATAAATGGGTTGAGTAAAAAATGTAGTGCTTTTAGAATGTGTTCAAACTGAAGTGACCATTAACTCAACCAATTATAAAGTTAGTATGAAAGTTAGACAAAAGTAGTAAAGGCACGTGTAACTACAGTAATGAATTAAGGAATACACATATGTACACACACACACACACACACATGAAAGATGTAAAATATGTTAAAAACATAAATGGGTTGAGTAAAAAATGTAGTGCTTCTAGATTGTGTTCAAACTGAAGTGACCATTAAAATAGACCGCTGTAAACATAGCTTGTTAATAATTAATCACATAGTATCCAAAAATAGATGCCCAACAAATTTTACAAAGGAACCTAACCAAACAAATCACTATAAAAAGTCATCAATGTGCAAGAAAAGAGCAAGAGAAGAAGAAAGGGACAAAGAAGAACTACAAAAACAACTGGAAAATGCTAAAATGGAAATACATACATACCTATCAATAATTATTTTAAAGGTAAATGGACTAAATGCTGCATCATTTAGGACAGCGGTTTTCAACCTATGGGTCGCGACCCCTTTGGGGGTCGAACGACCCTTTCACAGGGGTCGCCTAAGACCATCAGAAAACACATATATAATTACATATTGTTTTTGTGATTAATCACTATGCTTTAATTATGTTCAATTTGTAACAATGAAAATACATCCTGCATATCAGATATTTACATTATGATTCATAACAGTAGCAAAATTACAGTTATGAAGTAGCAACGAAAATAATTTTATGGTTGGGGGTCACCACAACATGAGGAACTGTATTAAAGGGTCGCGGCATTAGGAAGGTTGAGAACCACTGATTTAGGATGACCTGATTGATGTGGCTCAATGATTGAGTTTCAACCCATGAATCAGGAGTTCAGGGTTCAATTCCCAGTCAGGGCACATGCCCACACTGCAGGCTCAATCACCAGTAGGGGGCATACAGAAGGCAGCCAATCAATGATTCTCTCTCGTCATTGATGTTTCTCTTTCTCTCCCTTCCTCTCTCTGAAATCAATAAATATATCTATATTTTAAAAAGACATAGAATGGCTGAATGAATAAGAAAACAGGACCCATGCTAATGCTGCCTATAGGAGACTACTTTAGATTGAAAGATACACAGAGACTGAAAGTAAAGAGATGAAAAGGATGTTGCATACAAATGGAAATGAAAATAAAGCTTGAATAAAAATACATCAGACTAAATGGACTTTAAAATGAAGACTAACAAGAAACAAAGAATGCCATTACATAATGATAAAAAGATCAACCTAACAAGAGGATAACACTTGTAAACATCTAAGCCCCTAATGTAGGACACCTAATACATAAAGCAAATATTAACTGACGTAAAGGAAGAAATAATATTACAACAATAGTAAGAAACTTTAACACCCCACTTACAACTATGGATAGATCATCCAGATAAAATTTCAACAAGGAAACAGTGACAACACATTAGATAAGATGAACTTAATAGATATTTACAGAACATTCCACCCCAAAATAGCAGAATATGCTTTCTTTTCTAGTGCATATGGAACATTTTCCAGGATAGACCACATGTTAGGACACAAAACAAGTCTCTAAATTTAAGAAGACTGAAACAATATAAAATATTTTCTGTGATCACAATGGTATAGAACTAGATATCAATTACAAGAAAACTTGAAAAAAAAACACATAGTGACTAAACACATGCTACTAAATAATCAGTGGGTTAATGAAGAAATCAAGGAGGAAATTTAGAAATATCTTGAGACAAATGAAAATGAAAACTCAATACCAAATCACTGAAACACAGCAAAAGCAGTTCTAAGAGAGAAATTTATAGTGATAAATGCCTACATCAAGAAATAAGAAGAATCTCAAACAAATAATTAACTTTACACCTAAAGGAACTAGAAAAAGAAAACAGGCCAAAACAAGTAGAAGGAGGGAAATAATAAAGGTCAGAGCAGAAACAAATGAAATACAGATGAAAAAAAAAAAACAATAGAAAAGATGAACAAAACTAAGCTGGTTTTTTTAAAAGAAAAACAAAATAGATAAACCTATAGCCAGACTCATCAAGAAAAAAGAGCGAAGATCCTAGATGGCAGCAGAGTAGGTGGATGTTATACTCACCTCCCAGGACCAAAATGGAATTACAACTAAAATATAAAATATAAAACAATCACCCTGAATAACCACCTGAAGATTAGCTTAAGTCTTATAACTAAGGATTTATAGGGGGGAAAAACACACTGAGACCAGTAGGAAGAGCAGAGATGTGAAAAGGGCTGGCCCACTGCCACAGTCAGTGGTTGAGATTCCAGAGGGATATGTTAGCTTCAAAGGTTCCCCCTGAGAAGCATGAGGTCTCAACCCCAAACCCGTCTCCCCAGCCACAACACCAGAGCTGAGAAGAGGCACCCACATAATACTGGGCTGTGAAAATAAGCAGAGACCCTGTCCGCCAGGGAGAGACTAGAGTCTACTGGAGATGCAAGTGCCCTCTTAAACGACCAACACAAAATCCCATTCACAGCCACTCACCCTGGGCTCCAGCAAAGGGAGGGGGAAGTGGACCAGAATCCTGTGAAGAGACTGGGGTTTGTGGCTCAGCTGAAGGGACAGCCACCATGATACCTGTGCTAAGTCACTTTCCCACATGGCCGATGCCAACTCTCTTGGGTGGAACACTCCCCTCCATGCAGCATCAGCCTGGGGGAATGCAATAGCCCCACCCTGCAAAGCTTGTGCCCTGCTGAGGAGTCAGCAGCCTGGCCTGTCATGTAAAGGTCTGGGCAGACTCAGGGGGTATCAGTGACTAAATTGTGTGGCTTTGGGGTGGGGGCCATTCTCACTTTGCATAAAACTGACTAGTGCCTCCCCCTCAGGAGAGATCTGCTAGCCTTACTTTTCAGACTCCCAGCAGCCCCACCTTCCCAACTCCTGGTGGCTCCACATTACCAAGGCCTGGGCAGAATCTGGGATAGACTGAGTGGTGTGACAATAGGGCAGTGGCTATTTTTCCCACGCACACCTGAGCAGTTAAGAGCCCTCCCTTCACAGCCAAATCTTGGCCTTCGCACTGATAAACTCTGCAGGCCTCACCCTGATGACTCCCTGAGACTCCCCAACCCCACCACCAAGGTGTACAAGAACCCAGAGGGTGGCAGCTAGACTTGGTATACCCTGGGACATTTGCTCAGTGGCTTCAGCAACTAGCCCCAAGTTTGAACCTGTATCAATCTGGTGAACAACATTTGCCCCTACCTGGTGACTCTCTGAGAACCTACCACATGCAACCCGAGTACTGCCAGAGGCTCTTTCAGTGACTGAGCCTAACAGGCAACTGGCAAGCACAGGCAGGCAGAGTTGGATCTCGGAGTGCCTTGGAACTATTACTGATCTGCCCCCAGGCCCAGTGCTGGTAAAGCAAGCCTTGGTGAGCAGCTTAATCCTTTCTTCACACACCCAGGTCCAGCAGAGGAAGCCAGAAACTGTTGATCTTTTTTTTAGCTCCAAACAGGTTGCCCAGAGCCAGTCACAGACAACTCCAACACTGGCCTACAGCAGAGTCCTGCCCAAACCAACATAACCAGTGGCCAGCTTCAGACAACATCAGAGCAGGATCCAATCAGTGTCACAAGTGGCATATCCAAAGGGACATCTTGGCAGCCACCAGACTGTGCTTAGGCAAATTTGAGCCTCACAGTAAACCAGCCTAAAGATTGACTCCACACACAAATGGGCAATAGCAGTGAAGACTCAATTACAAAAGGAGAATCCACATAACCTACACAAAGGACATTCCTGGAGCACCCAGCTCAAGTGATCAAGAAGACTGTGCCACTTGGTCCCACACAACACCTACTACATAAGGCCACCCTACCAATACCGGGAGTCATAGCAGTCTTGATACATAGACACAAACACAAAGAGGCAGCCCAAATGGGAAGACTAAGCAATATGCCTCAAATGAAAGAACAAGAGAAATCTCCAAAAAAGAACTAAAGAAATAGAGGCAAGCAATTTATCAAATACAGAGTTAAAAAAATCATTATCAGGATGCTCAAGGAACTTAGTGAGAACTACAAAAGCATAAAAAAAAGACATAGAAATCATTAAAAAAACAGTCAGAAATGAAAATCTGAAATGAAGAATACATTGGAAGGAATAAACAGTAGGTTGAATGAAGAATCAAATCAGTGATTTGGAAGACAAGGTGACAGAAAACACCCAAGAAGAGCAGAAAAAAAGAATATTTAAAAATAAGGATAGTTTAAGGGCATTGGAACAACATGAAGCATAACAACATCTATATCATCAGGATACCAGAAGGAGAAAGGAGAAGAAAGAGAGCAAGGAATAAAAAAACTTAGTTGAAGAAACAATGACTGAAAACTTCCCTAACCAGGTAAAAAAAAAAAAGATACATAAGTCCAGGAAGTGCAAAGAGTTCCAAACAAGATGAAGCCAAAGAGGCCTATACCAAGACTCATCATAATTAAATTGCCAAAAGTTAATATTAGTTACCAACAAGGGAGCTCTCATAAGACTGTCAGCTGATTTCTCAACAAAAACATTTTCAGCCAGAATGAATTGGCATGAAATATTAAAAATGATGAAAACCAAGGATCTACAACCAAGACTATTTTACCCAGAAAGGCTATCATTTAAAATTGAGGAGAGATAAAGAGCTTCCCAGACAAAAAAAAAGTGAAAGGAGTTTGTTATCATCAAACTCCTTTACAATAAATGTTACAATAAGTATTACAATAAATGTTAAAGGGTCATCTTGAAGATGAAGACGAAGAAGAAGAAGGAGGAGGAGGAGGAGGAGGAGGAAGAGGAAAAAATCAGAGAAACATAGTTAAAAGATTAAAATAGCAATAAATATGTATTACCTATCAATAATTACTTTAAATGTAAATGACTTAAATGCCCAATCAAAAGTTATAGGATAACTGAATGGATAAGAAAACAAGACCCGTACATATGCTGACTACAAGAGACCCACCTCAGAACAAAAGACACATACAGACTAAAAGTAAAGGGCTGGAAAAATATATTTCATGCCAATGGAAAGGGGAAAAAATTGAGGTAGCAATGCTAATATCAGATGAAATAGACCTTTAAAACAAAGGCTATAAAAAAGACAATGAAGGACACTACATAATGATAAAGGGAGCAACCCAACAAGAGGGGATAACCCTTCTAAACATTTTTGCACCCAACATAGGAGTACCTAACTATGTAAAGCAAATCTTGATGAACATAAAGGTAGAGATTGACAGTAACACATTCATAGTAGGTGATTTTTAATGCCCCATTGACATCAACGGATAGATTTTCCAGACAGGACACCAACAAGGAAACAGCAGCCTAAATGTCACACTAGAACAGATGGATTTAATTGATATCTTCAGAGCATTTTACACCAAAGCAGCAGAATATACCTTCTCTCAAGTGCCCATGGAACATTTCTAGGAGAGACTACATGTTAGGACATAAAACACATCTTAGTAAACTTAAGAAGAAGGAAATCATATCATGCATCTCCTTTGACCACAAAGATATGAAACTATAAATCAATCACAAGGAAAAAACTGAACAACACACAAAGACACAGAGGCTAAATAACATGTCACTAAACAATGAATGTGTTAACAATGAGGTCAAGGAAGAAATCACAAGATACCTTGAAACAAATAAAAATGAGAATACAGCAACCCCCAAATCAATGGGACACAGTTAAAGCAGACCTAAGAGAGAAATTCATAGCATTATAGGACTACCTCAAGAAACAAAAGAAAAACTCAAGTAAAGAATCTAACTTTATAATAAATGAACTAGAAAAAAGAACAACAAAGAAAGCCCAAAATTGGCCCTACCTGGTTTGGCTCAGTGAATAGAGTGTCTGCCTGTGGACTGAAGGGTCCTGAGTTCAATTCCAATCAAGGGCACATGCCCAGGTTGTGGGCTTGATCCCCAGTGTGAGGCATGCAGAAGGCATGTGCCATTGATTGGAATTGAACCCAGGACCCTATACACCACATTAAGAATAAAAACACTTTCAGAGTGCTTGACTAATTTCCCTTGTGATGAAGTATTTACAACTTAACTTTAATCTCACACGCTCTTCAAACTGAGAGATAGCAACATATAACTGACCATGTCCGAAAATGGGTTCAGGTCGGAATATTCCTACTCTGTCTAGAGCAGTGGTTCTCAACCTTCTGGCACTTTAAATACAGTTCCTCATGTTGTGACCCAACCATAACATTATTTTCATTGCTACTTCATAACTGTAATGTTGCTACTGTTATGAATCGTAAGGTAAATATCTGATATGCAGGATGGTCTTAGGCGACCCCTGTGAAAGGGTCGTTCGACCGCCAAAGGGGTCGCGACCCACAGGTTGAGAACCGCTAGTCTAGAGTTTGTCCTTGTGATTTATTAATAGTCATCGCAAATGCTGGCATCACAGGAAACTTTCTTTGAATTAACTTAAATGAGAGGCCAGTGTCAGATGGGGACAGTTGTGCCAATTGTTGGTCTTCAGATATATTCTGTCAAGAGCACCACTTTCTTTCAGCTTCAGAATGTCAACAAAAACAACCAAATTCACAATCGACAATGACAGATCAAAACATGCATGCGATTGGCGCCAGTGAGCGCTTTATATGTATTGTGCATGAGCGAGTCAATTTTTAAATTGCCAGTGCATGTCATATGTACTGGCCAGTCGGTCAGTCAGTTGAATGGTTGGATAGTCAGATGGACGGACGGACGGTTGGTCACTTAGCCTTTTATATATAGAGATAGTAACGGAAATCCTAGCCACAGCAATGTAGGGACAAGAAGAATAAATAAAAGGCATCCAAATTGGAAATAAATAAAACTGTCATTATTTGAATATGACATGATATTGTATATAGAGAACCCTAAAGATTCCACCAAAAAAATTACTAGGGCTGATAAGCGAATTCAGTAAAGTAGCAGGATACAAAATAAATGTCCATAAATCAGTTGCATTTTTATACACCAATAATGAACTATCAGAAATGGAAACCAATGCACATAGACAGTAGGTGGCTGAGGGCATGTGCTGGGGGGTGGGAATGGCTGGGACATATGTAATACTTTAAACAATAAAGAATTTTTTTAAAAAAGAAAATGGAAACTAAGAAAATAATCCAATTTACAAGTGAATATATATATAAAAAATAACACTTAGGAATAAATTTAATCAAAACTGTAAAAGATCGACCCAAGTCATTATGCTCAATTAATATTTGACAAAAATAGGAAAGAGCATACAATGGAGTCAAGACACTCTCTTCAATAAATGGTGTTGGGAAAATTGGTCAGATACATGCCAAAAAATGAAACTAGACCACCAACTTACACCATTCACAAAAATAAACTTAAAATGGATAAAGGACTTAAACATAAGATGGGAAACCATAAAAATCTTGGAAGAATCCACAGGCAGCAAAATATCAGACATATGTTATAGCAATATCTTTACCGATACAGCTCCTAGAGCAATGGAAACTAAGGAGAAAATAAACAAACGGGACTACATCAAAACAAAAAGCTTCTGCACAGCAAAAGAAACCATCAACAAAAGAAGAAAGCCCACTGCATAGGAGAACATATTTGCCAATGTTATCTCTGATAAGGATTTAATCTCCAAAATTTATAGGGAACTCATACAACTTAACAAAAGGAAGATAAACAATCCAATCAAAAAATGGGTAAAGGACTAAATAGACACTTTTTGAAAGAGGACATACAGAAGGCTAAGAGACATAAGAAAACATGCTCAAAGTCACTAATCATCCGAGAGATGCAAATCAAAACAACAATGAGGTACCATCTCACACCTGTCAGACTGGCTATCATCAACAAATCAACAAAGGACAAGTGCTGGTGAGGATGTGGAGAAAAAGGAACCCTCGTGCACTGCTGGTGGGAATGCAGACTGGTGCAGCCACTGTTGAGAACAGTATGGAGTTTCCTCAAAAAGTTAAAAATGGAACTCCCATTCAACCCAGTAATCCCACTTCTAGGAATATATTCCAAGAAATCAGAAACACCAGTCAGAAAGGACATGTGCACCCCTATGTTCATAGCAGCACAATTCACCATAGCTAAGATTTGGAAACAGCCTAAGTACCCAGCAGCAGATGAGTGGATTAAAAAACCATGGTACATCCATGGAATACTATCTATAATAATAAAAGCATAATATGCTAATTAGACCAGACGTCCTTCCTGACGACCTTCTGGACAAAGCCAGGGCTACGAGCGCGCCGAGGCAGAGGCGGCGGCAGGGGGTCGAGACCCTTGCACGAATTTCATGCATTGGGCCTCTAGTGCTGCTATAAAAAAAGAAGGAACTTTTACCATTTGCAACAGCACACAGACACTGGGGCAGTGGGGGCTTGTCCTGGGGGATAGGAGTGGCCAGGAAGGGTTCGATGGGGGGGAAAAGGAGACATATGTAATACTTTAAACAATAAAAGAAAGAATTTTTTTTTAAAAAAGGTAAATACAAAAAAAGAAATAATTCTAATTCAAAGAGAAAAAAAAAAGTAAAAGACCTGTACTTGGCTCTAACCAGTTTGGCTCAGTGGGTAGTGTGTTGGCCTGAGGACCAAAGGGTCCCAGGTTCAGGGTTCAATTCCGGTCAAGGGCACTTGTCTTAAGCCCAGCTGGCATGGCTCAGTGGTTGAGCATCGACCTATGAACTAGGCGGTCAAGGTTCAATTCCCGGTCAGGGCACATGCCTGGGTTGCAGGCTCAATCCCCAGTGCAGGAGGCAGCCGATCAATGATTCCCTCTCATCACTGATATTTCTTTCTCTCTCTCTCTCTCTCTCTCTCTCTCTCTCTCTCTCTCTCTCCTTCTCCTTTCAATAAAATATATTTAAGAAAAAAAGACCTGTACTTGGAAAATTATAAGATACTGAAGAAAGAAATTAAAGAAGATACAAATAAGTCGAAGCATATCCTGTGTGTTCATGGATAGGAATAATTAACATTAAAAAAATGTCCATACTACCCAAAGCAATCTATAGATTGAATGCAATTCCTATCAAGATAACAATGGTGTATTTCACAAAACTAGAACAAATATTCCAAAAATTTATGTGAAACCACAAAAGACCCTGAATAGCCACAGCAATCTTGAGAAAGAAGAACGAAGTTGGAGGAATCATACTACCTGATATCAAACTATACTACAAGGCCATTGTAATCAAAACAGCAGGGTACTGCATAAAAACAGGCATATGAATCAATGGAACAGAATAGAGAGCCCAGAAATAAACCCATGCCTCTATGGTCAATTAATATTTGACAAAGTAAGCAAAAATATGTATTGAGGTAAATATAGTTTATTCAACAAATGGTGTTGGGAAAATTGGACAGATAGGTACAAAAATGAAATTAAACCACCTTCTTATACCATACACAAGAATAAACTCAAAATAAATTAAAGACTTAAATGTCAGACTCTAAACCATAAAAATTCTAGAAGAAAACATAGGCAGTAAGATCTCAAACATTTCTCATAGCAATACTTTTTATGGTATATATTCTCAGGCAAGGGAAACAAAAGAAAAAATTAACAAATGGGACTACATCAATCTAAAACCTTTTGCACAGCAAAGGAAGTCATCAACAAAATGAGAAGACAACTCACTGAATGGGAAAACATATTCACCAATGATATATCTAATAAGAGGTTAAAATCCAAAATTTATAAAGAACTTGTGCAACACAACATAAAAACAAACAAACAATCCAATTGAAAAATGGGCAAAGGATCTGAACAAACACTTCTCCAAAGATAATGCCACCTCTGCCTCCGCAGCAGAAATGCCACCTGTGCCTCCCGCCTTCCCCAGGCCGGGACAGGAGTTGGACTCCCTCTCCTACTGCAGGCCTGTGCTGGGTCCTGAGGCAGTATTTAGGTTAGTTGCTTGCTTACCTGCCATCTTTCTCCCTTTGCCCACATCAGCGGTGTCTGACACGAGAGTAGTGGCTGCGTTGGGTTCCATTTTTTTCTGTGATTGATTTATTCATTCATTCACGTAGCAATTGCTGAATGAGCAGTTGCAAAACGAGGTGCTGAAGGAAAAGAAAATGGGGAGAGAACTAGCACCACCTACTTCATGCTCAGGGCTATACTTTAGCTGTCATTCTCTCGGCTTCTGCCCTTGAGGAGATCACAGTCCAAGGGCAGCAAGGGAAGCAGTCCAGCATAACTGCCACCAAGAATAATGCTGTGACCTTGGACCTGGGCCCCGGAGGTTGGTTGCTTTTGGGAAGCAGAACATATAAAAGTTCTAAGAATCCGTGCACAAGGCAAGGAGGCGGGACGGAGCACCTCCCAAGGACAGAGAGGCGTCGACAGTGACTGGTTCCTGGGGAGG
The DNA here is from genome assembly GCF_000412655.1 of Myotis brandtii. Classification (NCBI taxonomy): domain Eukaryota; kingdom Metazoa; phylum Chordata; class Mammalia; order Chiroptera; family Vespertilionidae; genus Myotis; species Myotis brandtii. Next base: position 342,270 of record NW_005371106.1, on the reverse strand, counting down.
AAGCTGGGGGGCACGCTGAGGCCAGATTGTGGACACTCAGGATTGGGTCTTACACTAAGGGTTACAAGTAGGGGTGCAGGAGCCTGACAGGATGACGGAGACAGTCACTTGGCCAGCATGACTTCCTCCTTGCACTCTCCACGGACAGCCTCTGGCCAGGGTGTGCACTCTCCACTGGGGCCCCCACCCCGGCCCCTGATTTCAGCATGCCTGATTCCTGCAGACCTTTGGGTTTGGAGTCCCTGAAAACAGGCAATACTAGGGCCACTAAAAATGCTGAAGATTTTTAAACAGGAAGTAAATAACGGATCACAGTTTTGAAAAGGACAATAACAACAATATTTATTTTTTTAAAATACCCCCCAAAAAGAAAGAAAAGGACAATAAAACTAGAGGAGGGTCAGCAGTGAGGGGATTCCCTGGAGAGGGAACAAAACCAACGCAGTGGGCAAGTGGGCAAAGGG